>NW_004754925.1:581872-604372 GCF_000188695.1 Salpingoeca rosetta | reverse complement strand
CAAAACAAACAACAAACAAACAAGCAGACACGAATGCTCAATCACCTGTGCAAGCTTGTCGCGGTCGTCGTCCGGCATCATGACGTAATTGTAGGGCAAGCCGTAGCCAATTGGATCGTACGAGCACAGCGCATTCAGCAGCGAGCGCACAATCACAAGCGTGTTGCGGTGCGACCCGCCTGTGACACACGGCACACACACACACGCGAAAACACACACACACACAAGTCGAATAAATGAGACAGCAGCAAGGCTTGAAGTGGTCGCCTGAGAAAACATCACCCACGCCCACCCCAGGCGCAATCCCCTGCCAGTCAACATTCAAAACAAGCACCATCCAACAAACAACATTCAACATACAACGTTCAACGTTCAACGTCAGCGGACCTGCGACAAAGGTGAGCCAGGGGTCGGCACGCACATCCAGGCTGTGGTGGTGGTGATACAGCGGGCGGGAGAAGCACGCCAGCAGCAGACGCAGCAGATCGCACCGCCGCTGCACAAACTTGGGCCGCTCTGCCGACGCTGCCTTCGCCTCAACGCCCGTGTACCTGATACGCCGTAGTGGGAATTGGGGGGGGGGGCGTAACGGTGATGTCAGCGAGAGTGAGTATGTGCATGTGTGTGTGTGTGTGTGTGGTTGTCCTAAAAACGCGCTATTCATGTGCTGTTCATGCATGGTTATTCACCGTGGAGCAGACACAACCACCACCACCACCAGCAGCGCATGCGAGCGGGCATGTGGTGTGCAGCACCAGGTGAGGTCGAGGGCGTGGATGGCGGCGAGTGGACGGCAGGCGACAGGATATGTTGAGCCAAACGACAGCGACCGCTGTTGCGCATGGGGAAGTGGGAGATGTGCACGTGAGATGAGCACATGGACGCGCGTGGGAGACGCGAATAAGTACATTTGTTGAAGCAAAACGGGGGGGGGGAGCATCACCACACGCACGCACGCACGCACACACGCACGCACACGCACACGCACACGCACACACGCACACACACACGCACGCACACACACACACACGCACACACACACACATACGCACGCACGCACACGCACGCACACACACACACGCACACACACACACACATACGCACGCACGCACACGCGCGCGCAAACACACACCACGTTCTTGAGGACGCTGTACCCTGGTGCGAACATCAGATCCTGTTGAAGGTGATGATGTGCACACGTGTGGTGAGCATGCATGCACGCATGTACGCAATGAGTGCACGGGCATGCGTAGCAAATCAGAGCCCATACCAACCAGCAATGCCCAAAAACGAACAAGGCACGCCAACAACACATCTTGTGTGTGTGTGTGTGTGTGTGTGTGTGTGTGTGTGTGTGCATGAAAACAGGTGTGGCTTGTGTAAACCACATGTGTGAGTGCGTGCTTGTTCGCACCAGGACGGCCATGAGGAGGGTCTCAAAGAGGGCCGGTGGCGGGTTGGTCGGCATCTCGGCCACCTCCAGGTCCGCTTGCCGCTGCAGAATTGCCTCCTGCTTCACGTTGTCGGGGCATCCTTTCACATACCCGTCCTCAATCGACCCTTCCGGCTGATGTGCGTATGCGTGCAGACGTGCAATGTGGGCATCATAGTGCTTTGCGTGTAAGCTCAACAGGCAGGCTCCACACCTCCAAGGACAAGAGCGCATGCGGTGGTGTTCTAACTTGTGTCACGTTTGCACGCGTACATGTGTGCATGTAAATGCACGTGACTGTGCGTGTGCAGGCACGTGAACGCTGTCAGCGCTGAGGTTGAGCGCCGTCAGAATATGGCGTACCAGAGAAACGGCGACGCCAATGGGGGTGGCGGTGAGCCAGAAGTCTTCCCACGACGGGTCCTCGAACATGATGGGAAGCACGCGGGTCAACAGCCGCACGATGTTGCCCACTGCAACGAGCAGCACGCAGAGCCGCAACGGGAGATTGGCGGTGCCACGCCTGTGAGTGCGTGCACATACGCAAACAAGTATGTGGCGCCACGACTCGTACACAACGGAGAATATACAGTGGTGCAGACAACGTGCAGAACGTGCACATCACACCACACAAAGCACACCAGCTCATGACCTGCCACAGCCGCCGCAATTCGACCCACCTTGGACTTTTGCTTCCTGGCTTGCCACAGCGCCCTGTCGCGTGTGCGCCGCCAGCGTGACAACTGCGCGGCGAATCAGCGTTGCAAGGTTCTTGGGACACTTGGACCGCACTTCCCGCAGCGCATCAGACGTGAATGCCTTGTACAGCTGTTGCGTGAGTGTGTGTGTGTGTGTGATCGTGTGTGTGTATGTGTGTGTGATCGTGTGTGTGTGTATGTGTGTGTGTGTGTGTGTGTCGTTGCGGCACGATCGGACTCACAATTCTTCAAGCGAGCACACCAGCAAACAAGCACACAAGCAAACAAGCACACCAGCAAACAAGCAAACAAGCAAGCAAACAAGCATTTGCATTGCCATCTCCAACCCCAGCCACAACAACAACCACAACTCCAACCACAGCCAACACCACAACCGCAACTTCGACTACAATCACACAATCACAACCACAACACGCCGAACCTCTTCGTTTGTGATGGCCTCCTCTGTGGGCCAGAACTTGGACCAGAAGGCCTCATCCTGCATCTCAATCACATCCACGCGCGAGGACAGCTCCTGCGCCGCACCAGCCAACACGCTCGTTGCACCTCCCATGTTGATGACGATGGTGTCTTGTGTCTTCTCTCCGTTGCTGGTCTCTGCTGTTCCTTGTCTGCGTTGTCCTTTCCCTCGCTTGCTTGCTGGCTTTTCTTCGCTTTGCTTGTTCCTCTCTTTCTTCTTTGCTGCTACTCTCTCGATAGTCAAAGTTGCCTTTGTGGAGTGAATGGCAAAATTTGCCTTTGTTGGATTCCACGAGAAATTATGTGGCCGTTGCCACATCCAGCAAAGCGCACCACCACGCAAGCCAGCCATCAAATCACGGCCAGCCACACAACAACACCCAAACAAAAACCAACAGCCACCGCGCCAACGGCACCCATCCGCGCACAGCGCAAACAAACCACCAACCCACAAAACAACAACACACACGATGGACGAGCCACAGTCGCAGGCGGTGGAACAAAACCCTGCCCCTGCAACGCCAACTACAACAACAACAACACCCACCACCACCGCCAACAACAACAACAACAACGGTAACGATGATGAAACGGCCGGTAGTAGCAGCGACAACCGTGATGCCAATGCAGAAGCACCGCACACAGACGCTGTTTCGCCTGCGAGTGTACCGGCTCCGGCACCTACAACAGACACACCACTACAGGAGCCTGGCGGGCAAGATGCCACTTCGACGTCGGTCGTGCTTGCAATCCCGGAATCAACTGTGCGCGCAGCAGCCCAACTCTTGCAACAACGCCAGCAACAACAACAACAACAACAACAACAACAACAACAACAACAACAACAACAACAACAACAACAACAACAACCACAAGCACATCAGATCTCAGCCCCGCCTGCGTCTGCCGTCGCCTCCAGTACGATTGCATCCTTGCCCACTCTCCCAGACATCCTGCCGCCCTTGGACATGTCTCGCAACTCCGGCCCTGCCGCCACATCCTCCTCCTCCTCCTCCTCCTCCTCCGCTGCTATCACCACGTCCTCTACTCCCTGGCTTCCGCACAATTCGGGAATGCTGAGCCGTGGGCCAACGACATCGGGCCTGCATCACATGGGTCTCGGACACGCAGACAACAGTGGAGGCAGCGGCACCGGCAGTAGCGGCTCGCACCGCATCCCATCCGTCTACGCCATGTCTGGCTTATCAGGAACCCAGCCCGCTCATCTGGGGACGCAACACCCTCACCACCACATGGTACAGGACCCGTTTCACCCGTTCCTGTCCGCGCCGTCTTCATCCACCAGCGCTGGCGCCACCTTCCAGGACACGCACGCTGCCGCCCAGCAGCAGGCCATCGACCTTCCCTATGCGGCCTCCCTTCCTCAACAACAGCAGCTGTTGCTGCATCAACGCCTGCGCATGCTGCAACCCGCGCTTGACTCGCAGCTTCTGCCCGGGTTTGATATTCGCCTCCCTCCCGTCGGTTCAACAGCAGGACAAGACACCTCACACCAACAGCAACAGAAGCAGCAGCAGCAGCAACAGCAACAACAGGAACAACAGCACCTTCTTCAGCACTTGCTTCATCAGCACCAGCGTTTGTTGCAGCAGCAGCAGCAACAGCAACAAGAAGACCGAGACACCCAGCAACAAGGTGAAGGGGACGTTGAGCAAGCAACAGCAGCGGCAGCCAGTGTGTCGCGAGAAGAGCGGGACAAGGCAGAGGACACGCGCGAGAAGCAGCCGGAGAAGCAACAACCCAAGCAGCGCCAGCAGCCAGCCGGCAAGCAACGGCAAAAGCAACAGCAGGAGCAGCAGAGTGGCGACGTCCCGTCCTCGGCCGCAGCAGACAAGCAGCAGGGCAAAACCAGCGATGGCGGTGGCGGTGGTAGTGACAGTGGTGCCGCCGAGCACAGCACCGACGATGACGGCAAAACTGCTGCTGCTGCTGCCACTGCTGCTGCTGCCACTGCTGCTGCTGCCACTACCGCTGCTGAGAGCGCGGCCAAGCCACCAAGCCTGCGCCGCAGCGCGCAGAGAAAGAAGCGAGTAACTCCAGACAAAGTGGAGCGCAAGTGCCCGGCGGAGGGGTGTAGCAAGACGTTTGACCTTGTCAAGCGGCTGAAGGAGCACATCAAAACGGAGCACGCCAACGCACGCGAGTTGCTGGAGACGCTGAAACCCGCAGCAAAGACGCACCACTGCCCGTTTTGTGCAAAGGCATACGCCTTCAAATCGGGCCTCTTCCGGCACATCCGCGAAGTCCACCCGCACCGCGCAGACGTAAGAGCAAGGCACTCTTGTGTGCGTGTGTGTGTGTCTGTGTCTGTGGGGGGTCTGTTTCTGCGTGTGTATACGTTGTGTTGTGTCTTGTAGGCTTGCTACATTTTGAAAGTACACACCAGCGAGAGCATGTTGCAGCTGCTCATGTACGTGCTGTCACCACCGTGCATATTCAGGAGGTGATTACACCAAAGCACGATGCGCGCTTCCCCTGCTTCTTCTGCGACACGGTCCCGTTCAAGTCTGTCACCTCCTTCATTCAACACACCCGCGAGCAGCACCCAGCCCAGTTTGAGGACTCCATTGGTGGGTGTGTGTGTGTGTGTGTGAGTGTGTGTACTCATGTGTGTGTACTCATGTGTCTTTGTGTGTGTGCACATGTGTGTATGTGTGTGTGCATATGTGTGTGCACATGTGTGTATGTATGTGTGCATACGTGTGTGTGTGTGTGTGCTTGTGGAGCTGTTAGTGCTGCATCCAACACATGATACAATGTCACTGGATGCTTCACCTCTTCCTTCAATTCCTCTTCACTCGCCTCCTCTTTCCCCATCCCTTTCGCGACCACCAGACTACACTGTGCGCTATTTCCCTTCGATGGACGCGTTTTCGGACTGGCTGCGCCACGAACAAGACACGACGTACACGGAGTATCTCCTGCGGTACAACCACACCACAGACTCCTACCAGACCTGGGGTGAGTCTCCTTTTGCGTCTGCCTGCTTATGCCCATGTGACATGAAGCGCTAACAACACACGCATGTGTCTGGCGTATCCCCGCATCCACACGCGTTCACACACACGCACACACACTCTCTCCCCCCTCTCTTAATCTCACCCTCACACACAAACACACACACAAACACACACAAACACACAACGCATCAACAGACAATCAGCGTGTCAAGGTTGTTGGGCGGCGGTATCGCGTGTGTGCACGCAACCGCCCCGCTCCCTCACAAACGCGCAACAAACGCCCGCGGCGCAAGAAGCTGCCCAAGGGCGTCGGTATGTGCCTTGCGCGCATGTGGATCGACATTGCAGACGACAAGCGCGTGCGTGTGCGCTTTCTGCGCAACCACAGCCACAAGTGCACGCCCGAGCACACGTCCATCCCCAAGAACCTGCGTGACTTCATCGCCACGCAGATTGCCGCGTGCATCCCACCCGTGAAGGTCCTCAACAACCTGCGGTCGGCGTTTGCGGGCACGGAGCGTGCAGCTCTCATCACGCTGCAGGACATCAACAACATAGCTCGCACGTGTGTGCGTGCACAGCTTGACCACGACGACTCGCAGTCGCTGATGCAACGCCTGCACGACCTTGCACACCACGACCCTGGCGCAATCGTGAGCCTGAAGGCGCCTGGCGAGCCCGCATTCCGCACGTTTCCATCTGTTCAGGGCATGCCCGTCACCGCCGACTTTGCCGCTGAAGATTTCGTCCTTGTTCTTCAGACGGCTTTCCAGAAGCAGCTCATGAAGGTGTGAGTGTGTGGGTGTGTGGGTGTGAGTATCTGCGTTTGTGGGAGGGAAAGCGCTTGCTGCGTATGCTTTTGGGTGTGTGGGTGTCAAAGTGTTTATTCATCCCCCCCCCCCCTTCTCCGTAGCGTTTGAAGTTCAAAACACGAAGCCACGTTTTCTCTGCCTCACTCTCCCAAATTCAACCAACAACAACACTGCCCTTTCATGTCATGCAGGAGTGTGGGTCGCGCGGGGTGTTCCTTGCTGTTACGGCGCAGAACAACAAGTACCACTACCCGACAATGACGCTCGTTGGTGAGAGCCCTGCCGGCAATGCAGTGGCGCTGGCACACTGCATCTCCAACAAGAAGACGGCAAGCACAACCCGCCTCTTCTTCGCCAGCACCACCGTGCCACTCGGTGTCAGGCCGCACACATACCTCTTCATGAACGAGCAGACGGATGCCGCGGATTTTGAAATTGCGCGCGAGACCTGGGGCGCGTCTGTGAGGCCGCTTCTCTGCACGTGGGCACACGGCGATATCTGGTGCGCCTTTCTTGCTCGTTGGCACGTTTTCTTGCTTGCTTGTGTGCGTGCGTGTGTGCGTGTGTTTTGTGCTCGCGTGATGGAAATGTTGGTCAGATTTCTGAAACAAATCTCCAAGTCCATACACTAAAACCCTGTCACCTCCCCCCTTCTCTCTCTCTCTCTCTCTCTCCACTTGCTCCCCTGTTTGTTCGTTTCTCTCAACCCGCATGTGCGTGTGTATGCGTGTGTGCGTGTGTATGCGTGTGTGCGTGTTGCTCCGCAGGCAAACAGAGGCCACTGCTCGGGCGAGCACGCCTCACCAAGGCCGCAAGGCGTTCAAGGCACTTGTGCATCTTCTTCGCGCACAGAACCCGCAGGCGTTTGAGGCGTCATGGGATGGGTTTTGCCGGCTGTGGAAGCCAACGGAGCCCGACCTGGTGGAATGGGCGAGTGAACACATGTACGAGAAGCGGACGCTGTGGGCCCGCGCTTTTCGCGAACCGAGCGACCCCTCCACCGAGAACATCCTCAGCGTGAGTGGCAGGAACACTGTGTGTGCGTGCATGTCTGTGCGCGCGCGCGCGTTTGTGTGTGTCTGTGTGTCTGTGTCTGTGTGTCTGTGTGCGCGCGCGTTTGTGTGTGTCTGTGTTTGGGAGGCAGCTCGTCTGGAGATTCTTACCCCATCGTTTTGCTGATTGCTCACAACCAGTTGCTCTCCTCGTTTCCACCACCAACATCATCACCAACATCATCACCATTGCAGGAGTACCAGGCTGCTGTGCGCGAGACGGCGGTGTGCGATACGGCCGCGGCCTCCCTGGAGCAGCAGGTGGAGAGTCTGTTCAAGCTGGACACGTGGCAGCAGAACCTTGCCAACCGCGTTCGTGAGGAAGGTGACAGCGTGGTGTTGGCGCTCAAGGCCGCGCAGGCCATTCGCGAAGGAAAGGTCATCAGCCCCCTCAACATCGAGCAGGCAGGCCCGGCACTCTTCAAGGTGTGGTGTGTGTGTGCGTGTGCGCTAGTCACCTTAACAACAAACAAACTGGGTCGGAACGTCGCATCACCTTGTTTGCAAAGCATAGCTCTCGCCTCTCCATAACTGTCTCTTTCCCTCTTCCGCCTTACATGGCCTCACACGCACGCGTACATTCACGCTCATCTTTTTTTTTTTCAAGGTGAAACACGATCAGTCGAACACGACGGTGCACACGGTGACACGCCAGGCCGTGCCGACCTGCATGCACTGTCGCGTTCTTCCGTGCATCCACGTCTTTGACTGCACGTGCTTTGACTTTGCCGTCAGCAACACTGGCGTGTGTCAGCACACGGGCGCCGTGTATTCGCTCATGGTTGAGCGGACCGATGCAGGCAGGAAGAAGCGACGCGCCAAGCAGGACAAGGACACCCAGGCCCAGTCGCAGCAGACAGGCGAGGGCCCACAGGCCCCTGATACTGCTGCGACAACTGCTGCGAGTGATTCAGCGAGTGATGGGACCCCGGCTCATCCACCACCACCCCTGATGACGCCACAGCCGCAAGGGCAGCCTGCACAGAGCCCTGCCGTTCAGGGCCAGCACGTGCCGCAGCCGCACTCACAAGCACAAACGCCCACACGCAGCGAGAACGACAGCGGTGCTGGCGTTGGCGGGGACAGTGGCGTGCAGGAGTCACAGCCACAGCCAGGGCCACAACCTCTGCCACAACAGCAACCGACCCAAGCCCACAAGCAGCAGCAGGAACGGCAGCAGCAGCAGCAGAGCCAAAGTGAAAAGCAGGGAGGAGAACAAGCGACTGCTGCGAGCACTGCTGGTGCCGAGGGCAACACGAGCGGCAGTGACAGCGGGCACAGCAACGAAGCAATTGGCGCGGCCGGTGCCACCGTAGCCACGTCGCCTCAGCAGCCAGTCAATGTCGTGGTGGACGAAGCACATGCTAGCACGGAGACTGGCACGGAGACTGGGGAGCCGCCAGCCAAGCGCGCGCACACCACCACCGAGTGACGTGCTGCACGTGGTGTCCGTTTGCTGTGTGTGTGTGTGTGTGTGTGTGTGTTGTGTGGGTGTGTGTGTGTGTGTGTGTGTGTGTGTGTGTGTGTGTGCGTTTGCTCTTCGTCTTGTCGGTGACCTGATGCTGTGACATGTGATGTGACATGACTTGCCATGTTGCCCTGTTGGCTTGAAGCTTCTCTCATGTTTTGTGTTACGGAGCAGTTTATGTTCTGCTGCTTGGACTCTCACCAATAGAGAAAAAGAACAAAATCACGTTGTTGCAGCACGTGTAAGAATAGGACAAAGCAGCAAAGAAGCAACGCAAACACCAGACCACATAGCACAAACACGATTGCCACACCACAACCAGCCGCATACGGCCGTGAAATTTGACTCATCAAAACGCCACTTCAACAAACAAGTGCGAGTGCGGGGAGTGGGCGGGGCAGCAAGCCTCTTCCCGTCTACTGCAGCGTGCTTGCAAGCTCCTGGCCCACAACGCCCTCCACAATGCGCTGCACGTCGCCCTTGCCCGTGACAGCGGGGCGTTCGCGCGCAACGTGCTTGAAGCGCTCGTGTTCATCAGGTGTACCGTTGTCGAGGAACGTGCCAACAATCTGACCGTCGCGCACCCACACGGCACCATACTTCTCGCCCTCACTGCACACAGGGAGAGGGGGAAATGGGGTGTGAGCGGTGTGGTGATAGGGGTACGTGTGAGTGTGCATGTGTGAGTGAGCGAATGCACATGTGCGTGCATGCGTGAGTTGGGGAATGCACAAATGAATTCAACTCAAGTTGGTGCGACGAATGAAAAGCACAGACACACACACACACACTTGCACAACCGCAGAAACGCACACAACATGCAGACACACACACGCACACACGCTTGACTTACGCCAGGACGCCAAAGTGCATGATGTCGCCCTCGTTGACGCCATAAAACTTCCAGTTGAAGTTGAGACAGCGGCTGTAGAAGTATGGTGTGTAGTCGTAGGCCGGAGCAGGGCGCCCGTCCTCCTCCGCCAGCAACACATCCACAATGTGGCGCGCAGTCTCGCGCGCTGGGGGTGGTGGTGATGATGATGGTGGTGGTGAGAAAGGTGTCAATAGAAGCGGGAAGTGCGTGGATACACACACGGATGAAAACAAACACGAAAAACACAACCCACAACCACACACACACACACACACACACACACACACACACACACACACACACACACACACACACACACACACACACACACAACCCACACACACAACCACACACCGTTCTGCACGTGTTCCTGGCGGACGTGCTTTCCGCCCTCGAGAACGAGCGGGAAGGCGGCAATGTCGCCAATGGCATACACGTCCTGTGCGGTCGTGTGCAGCTGCCCGTTCACCTTCAGACCGCCCGCTGTTGTCTCTAGCTTGCCATCGAAGAGGGACGTGTCTGGGCGAGCTCCAATACCAGCAACCACCAGGTCGCACTGCACGCTGCAGTCAGCCAAACACAAAGCGTGCATAGTGGAGGATGGTTTGGGGTTAAAACAGAGGGAGGGAAGGTGAGAGGAGATGCAGTTGAGTGCAAGAGTATGTGCATGTCTGCTGCAAGACTTGGCCGTGGCAAACGCGCTTCGAAAGTGGGCGTTCACGACCATACACACAGCATGTATGTCTGTGTATGTTGCACGCGTAAGCAGATTTAGTAGCACACACATACACACAGACACATACACACACAGACACGTACACACACAGACACACACATAGACACACAGACACAAACACACACATACAATTCACATTTTTACTCACGTGCTGCCGTCATTGAGGATGGCGCCAGTGACGTTACCCTGTGCATCATGCTGGAGGGACTTGAGTGTTCCCTTTGCAAACGAGACACCGCGATCTGCAAACGCCTTTGCGTACACCTCCGCGAGCTGCGGAGAAAACAGCCGGTTCATCAGGCGGTCCTCCGGAAACACCATCGTCACCTGCAGTTGCGCGCACGTGATGTTGCGTGTTGTGGAGGGGGGGGGGGTTCAATGGGATGCAAGGGTTGTCAGGGTGATATGAGAATCAGATGAAGGTGACGGTGTCGGCATTTGCACGCGCGTACGTGCTGACAAAATCGCACTCGCTGATAACCTCACATCCACGAACACAAATGTACACATGCATACATGTGTACATGTCCACACAAGCATACACACGCACCTGCAGGCCATTTTCGATGAGCTTGGCGGTGACCTCGGTGCCAATGTACCCGCCGCCAATCATCAGCGCATGCCCACCGCGGTGTGAAGCCATCGCCTGTGCGTACGTTGCGTGTGTGTGTGTGTGTGTGTGTGTGTGTGTGTGTGTGTGTGTGTGTGTGTGTGTGTGTGTGTGTGTGTGTGCATTGTGTGTGTGTGCATATGTGCATGCGTGTATGGTGTTATTGTGTTATTGTGTGTGTGTGCGTGTGTGATGAGTGAATACGATCGAGGAGACGCCTGACAAGGCAAGGATAACACACACACACACACACACACACACACACACACACACACACACACACACACACACACACACACACACACACACACACTCCACACGGACCTGACACCCAATGCCGCATGTTACCACACCTGTGACAGGCGCTCTGCGTCGGCGAGGCTGCGCAGGTAAAGGATGTCGCCACGGTCATCGACTTTGTCCGCAGGGAGGTGAGAGGACTGCGAAGATTTGTGGGGGGGGCGGAGCAGAGAAGACAAGCGTTGAAGATATGACCAGCCATCTGCCGCACATGCTGTTTCAATCACCGCTCAAGGGGACGACACACACGCTAATAAACACACATTCACACACAAACACAGACAAACAAGCAAACACACTACTGAACACACATTCACACACAAACACAGACAAACAAGCAAACACACACCCACACACACGCACACACACACACACACACACACAAACACGCACACAAGTTCCCTTCCCTGACATGTGTGTACCTCGACGCCTGTGGCGATGATGAGCTTCTCAAAGGAAATGCTGTGCCCGCGCGCCGTGGACATGACGTGGTTGTCAAAGTCAACGCTGGTGACGTCTTGCTCGCCAAGCCACGTGATGCCATGCTCCACATACCTGCCAGTTGTGCGTGCGTGCGTGTGTGCACCGGGAACACGAGGCAAACACGTTCAGTCGCACATGCACAACGTGACACAAGCGCGCAGATGCGCAGATGCAGACAGAAACATGCAATCACAAACAGATCCATTAACACAAAGCACACACATAAACACAAAGCACACGCAAAGCGCGCAAACTTACGAACGCACACACGCACACAGACAATAACAAACAACTAACCAGGCTTCATCTTGGGGCTCGCCCCCAGTGCCAACCGTGGTGTGGAAGCCCGGGAGCCTGTAGCGTGTTGCATGGGTTGGCGGCGTAACTGCCCGTGAGCGAGGTGTGCCTCAGAACGAAGAAGCGCAGCAAGTCCAACAATCACGGTGGAAGGCAAGGACAATTCTCCAGCACGCGGCACAGGCACTGCTGGGTTGTTGTGTTGAGGAAACGGTTGTCAGGGCACGTGCACGGTAGGCGCACCGAGCTGGCTTTGAGGCGTTGAGGAAGCCCTTGGAAAGCGCGGGCCGCTCAAAGGGAGGTGCGGTGTCGCGCGAGATGAGGGCAAGCTCGTCCTTGCCCCTTCCTTTGTCTGCAAATGCCTTGGCCACATACCCGGCCGACGTGCCGCCGCCAAGGACGACGTACTTGAACCTGCAGGTGTGGGTGATGATTGTTGTGATGAGCAAGCACATATTAGGTGCGTTTGCGAACCATGGGTGGCGTCAGCATGGGGGAGCCGGCGCCGTTCCCACTGCAAACACACAGAGAGAGAGAGAGAGAAGTGGGGGATAGAGGGAGGGAAGGACAGAAGGAGGGAAGGAGAGAAGGAGGGAAGGAGGGAAGGGCAGAGAGAGGGGTTACACACACACACACACACACACACACACACACACAAGCACACACGCGCGCACACGCAGACACACACGCACACACGCACGAAAGCATGCACCCTCGCTGGAACCCACTTGTCCATGTGGCTTGCTGTTGAGAGCATCCTTTTTGGCTGAGTAGAAGCAGCAGAGGTGTGCCGGAAACAGGAGCGAAAGAGAAATGGCATCCTGTGGACACGGGCGGATGCACGACGAACACAGCAAGAAGAACCAGCCAGCAGCAGCAAGTTCACCACCATTGTTTGCACAGAATACAAAAGAAATGATGAGCTGCCCACCAGCAACCAACCACTGCACCCGAAGCAACCAAACGCAAAGCAACGCACACATGCACACCAGCAAATGTCATTTCATTCATGCATCCGCAATGTCTTGTCTCACCTGCTCCTTGTCATCATTGTTGCTGCCAAAAGAAACGACGGCGGGCGAGTCCTTCTTGGTTGATTTTTTTGCTGTCGCCAACCCAGGACAAAACAGCGATGGCGCACCCATCGCGCTCAGCACCAGCACCAGCACCAGCACGGCACGTCAGCGCTCACGCTCGGGTTCGCACGGAGATGCGGCTGTCGCGGGATGGAGCGGAGCTGAAGCACACGCGAAGGACGGCGGGGAAGGTGACGTGCTTGGCGTTCTCCAGCGCAGGCTCCTTGCTGGCCACAGGCAGCGATGACAGCACCGTCCACTTGTGGGACGCAGACACCGGCGACATCACCTTCGTTTGTCGCAAGCACCGCCGCGCCGTCTGGTCCGTGAGCTTCTCCCCTGGCGGCTCCCGGCTGGCCAGCGGCGGTTGGGATGGCCACGTCTGCATCTGGGACCCCTGGACCGGAAACCTTGTTCACCACCTCGAAGCACACAACGTGAGCGCCTGTGACAGACTTGCTGTATTTGAAGGAAGTGGCGATTCATGACAGCATGGATCAACTCCCAGTCATGAAGTGGCGGCGAGACCGATGCGTGCACGCAGAGAAGCGCAGGCTGCAATGCTGCGTTGCTCCTTCTTGTATTTGGGGCCGTCCTTCACATGTTCACGCCTTCAAATCGCCGCTCCATGTTTGTGTTGTTTCGTTCTCTCCAATATGTTGTCGTGATTTGCGTCCTTGTGTCGGGTTGGCTGTTGCTTCTGGGGCATGCATGTTCGCCCACCAGGGACCCGTGTGGGCTGTGGTGTACAGTGCCAGCGGAAGCATCCTTGCATCTGGTGGCCGCGACCAGCGCATCATGCTGTGGAATGCCAACACTGGGCAACTGCTCGACTACTTTAAGGTGCCGTGCACTCGCACGTGTCTCTTGCCTGCAAGCATGCATGCCTCTGAGCGTGCTTCTTGCCACCTCGCTTCTGCTTGCCAGACACCAGATCTTGCCTGCTTGCTTGCTTGCTTGCCTGCTGGCTTGCAAGCAACGCAAAATGTGGCGACAATGATGTTGGACCAAGGCTGACACGCATTGGGCTCGCCTTGCGTTGTTTTCTTTTCGCTGCTCCATGCCGGTGTCAGTCTTAGCCTAATACCACGACACACACCACACCTGTGTTGTTGTCGTTTGCAGCATGGAGTTGTCCACCCAATCTACTGTGTGGCCATCAATCCTCAGGACACGCTCTTAGCAGAGGGTAGCATGGACAACACGGTTCGCCTTTGGTCGCTGGATGAAGATTCAAACATCATGCGCAAGCTTGAACGAAGGTGTGGCTCCGTCGCGTGTCGTGTTTTGTGTGTGTGTGTGTGTGTGTGTGTGTGTGTGTGTGTGTGTGTGTGTGTGTGTGTGTGTGTGTGTGTGCGTGTGTTTTGTGTGCGTGTGTGCATATGTGTGTGCTAGTTGTGCATCTGCGCTTGACCTCTGCGAACGTGTATCTACATCTGCGTTCACCGTTGCTTCCTTCCTCACATGCTTCCTTCAATTTCGATTTTGTCTGCCTTCCCCCCCCCCCAAATCATGTTCACCTCGTTGCTTTTACACCATCTCTTGTCACTGATCAGCGAGAAGATGGCAGCACAGGCTGCGACACGGACGTTTCAATCCCGGGAGGGCCAAACCGCGCTGCGAAAGGTGTGCGCACGTGCGCTTGCTGCGCTGCGTCAGTTCACCTTCGCACTCACACTTCACATCTGTTGCTGCGCGCCTGGCATCGTACGATTTTGAGTTACGACTCACAACCCGTGCTTCCTCACCTTTTAAAAATGTATGCATGCACGCAGGCAAAGGCCAAGGTCCGACAGAAGAAATTCAGCTTCTTTGGGGCGGAGGCAGGGCGGGAAGAACACGCAGACTCGCGTGCACGTGAAGCAAGCCCCATTGGGCAAGAGCACCCTGTTCGGGTCTTGACACGACACACAGGACCCGTCGTCTCTGTCGCCTTCTCCCTGGATGGCGGCATGCTCGTGTCTGCCTCGCACGATCGCACGGCCATCCTGTGGGATCCAGCTTCTGGCAACGTGCTGCACGTGATCAAGAGCGCCTCCAACTCCCCCGTTTGGTGCTGCGTGTTTTCTCGCGACTCGACGCTGCTTGCATTGGGTGCGTGCGTCTGTGTCGTGTGCGTGCATGTGTGTGTGTGTGTGCGTGTGCGCGCGCGCGCCTGTCTGTCTGTGTGTGTGTGTGTGTGTGTGTGTGTGTGTGTGTGTGTGTGTGTGTGCCTGTCTGTCTGTATGTATGTGTGCCTGTCTGTCTGTCTGTGTGTGTGTGCCTGTCTGTCTGTCTGTGTGTGTGTATGTATGTATGTATGTATGTATGTATGTATGTATGTATGTATGTATGTATGTATGTATGTATGTATGTGTGTGTGTCTGTCTGTACTTGCACATACCCCATGCCTCTCTCCTTGCCTTCCTTTTCTTCCCTACTTTGTGTTTTTCCATCATCGTCTCCCTGATCGCCACACCACGTTGATGTGTGTTTTTGCTTGCTTGCTTGCATTGCAGGCACGGGAAGCGGTGCCGTTGAGTTTTGGGACCCGCAGGCACCAGACACGCTGTTGCTCAGCTTCCAGGCCCATAAGAGCTACATTGGCTCCTGCGGTATGATGAACGAGCTGAAACATGACAGCGTGACAGGCACCGCACTGGAAGGAGAAAGCGAGTGCAATAATGCTGCTCATTGCTTTGAGTTTAGACGTTTGTTGCGGCGATGCAGCTGCCCCAGTCTTTCCCATCTCATTAGCTTTGTGGTCGTTGTTTGTACTACTTGTGTGCGTTGACAGCGTTTTCATCGGATGGACTGCTGCTTGGGACTGGCTCTGATGACAAAACATTCCGGCTCTGGTCACTCTTGTCCCCGTACGTGCACCTATTTAGCCACGTGCCCGTGCATCCTCTAGTCTCTGCGTGCTGGCTTGCTCGTCATTTGTACATGTGTGTGTGTCTGTTTGTCTGTGTCCGTATGTGTGTGTGTGTCTGTCTGTCTGTGCCTGTGTGTGTGTGTGTCTGTGTTTACTTAATGCTCATTGAACGTTCGTGTGTTCCTTCGCGTGATCTGCAGGCCCGATCTCCTCAAGCTGTGTCACGACCGCATCAGGAGAGAGAAGCGTGAGCAAGAATTGGAAGCTGCACGACAGGTGCGCATGCGTAAGCCGACATGCAATGTACTTTGAATCTGTTTGCGTAGTTGCTTGGTTTTTTCGTTGGGTTTGTGACGACGCCACAAGCGGCTTGCTCGCCCATACTTAACATGCCGCTTGTGGTTTGTTGCTGACAACTGCGCAGCGCGAGATGGAACAGCTGGAGCAGCAGCGGAAACAGCGAGCGATGAAGCGTAAAGAAGCACAACAGCAAGCAGAGGACCTCTACCGCCAAAGCGTCGAATCTAGGTGCGTGTGCACTTGTGTGAGTGCACTTGTGTGTGTGTGTGTCTGTGTCTGTGTGCACTTGTGTGTGTCTGTGTGTCTGTGTGCACTTGTGTGTGTGTGTGTCTGTGTGTGTGTGCGTGTGTGTGTGCGTCTGTCACACTGGCTGCTGCCCCTCTTCCACGCCCTCCATGCTTTCTCCTTCAATGCTCAATGCGTGTGACCTCGCATACGTATAGTCGCGCCTCAACTGGATTTTCTCGCCTGCGGGAACACACGGATGCATCTCGCACGCCAACGACCGCTCGCTCGGAGGCAGATGACGACGACGACGCCGCCGCTGATGAGGAAGACGAACTGAACCGAGCACGTGCCGCTGCACTGCGGGAGCTAATTCGCCTGAAGCAACAGGCTCTCCAACGAGAGACAAACGCAGGTGTGTGTGTGTGTGTGTCTGTGTCTATGTGTGTGTGTCTGTGTGTGTGTGTGTGTGCGTGCTTACGTGTGTGTGTAAGAATCTGAATGTGTTCTGTTGACGTGCATGTGTTTACGTGCGTGTGTGAGCATCTGCGTGCGTTCACGCGCGTGTCTCGCGTCTGCCTCCTTCATGCAGTGGCGGCGATGCAAGAGGCCATCCACAACAAACGGGAGGAGCTTGCACGGCAGACTCGAATGGAGGTCCATCGCCTTGCTCTCAGGAAAGATCAGGAGCAGCGGGGCATGATTGGCGGACCAATTGGGGTGGAGCCATCCAAAGATTTGGAGGTGCGTCACGCCGGGATCCGTGTGGGTGCTTGCTTGTACGCAAGTGCATTGTGTATTGTGTGTTGTGGCTATTGCGCGATCAGGTGCTCGCTCACCCACTTGGCGTACACCGTTGCTGTACTCCCTCATACTTTGCCTCTCTCCGCGCACACAGTATGTGGATGCGATTCATCGCAGGCTGCAGCAACTCTACAAGCGCGTTGGACGGGAACCTCGCGGCAACACCACGTATGTCATCACATCAGCTTGTGCTGTGTGTGTGTGTGTGTGTGTTCATGCTTTGCTGTGCACGTGTGTGCGTGTGTGCGTGTGTGTGTGTGTGTGTGGTTGTGTTGTGGATGTTGCTGTAAGGTGTGCGTGGCTGCGTTTGTGCACCTTTGAGATTCACATTCGAGTGTTCTGTTTTGCACTCCGCTCGACAACACAGGACAGAATTGGCGTTGGAAGGCGAGCTTGTACCAGATGATTTGGAGCGGCAGGCTCAATTCCAGCAAGTGCTGCTTCGTACCCTCGACTACCAGGTGCACCTCTGTGTGTGTGTGTGTGTGTGTGTGTGTGTGTGTGTGTGTGCGGCAATGTGTATGTATGTGTGTGAACGGCAGTGCGTGTGCATGTGTGTCGCTTGCTGTGAGTTCCGACTGATTCACAACTCTCATGAACACACATGTGGCGTGCATGGAACACTTTACAGGAGTACACACCTGGCGTATTGCCTCAGCCATGGGGTTGATCAGCCAAGAGCCGGGGGCACGCCGATTCTGATCACTGCCGCCACCACCAGGACTCATCCACACCGCCACCTTATGTTGTACACACGAGTGTCCATGTTTTGTCCTTTCGTTTGCGCCTTGCTACCCTTTTCTGTTGGAAAGCTCAAAAGCTGGCTGGAATGATGCTTTGTTTTGGCGCCAACATCCTGTGCTATCCGTTTTGGCGCGAAAATCATTGTCATACATAAGTGTTTCAGTTCAACAACCAAGCAAAAGAAAGCAGACTGAGACAAGCCAGTGCGCGCGAACCTTTTGTGCTTGCGCTGAGGCCACGATCAACGACAACACACCACACACACACTCTCTCTCTCTCTCATACATGCACACACGCACGTACACAGGTACACACACACACACATACGAGCACCATTTCCACAATTCCAGCTTCTAGCTAGCCTCTCCAGCGCAGTCCCCTCCCCCACCTCGCTCTTCGAACCCTGCGTGCGCCAAGGATGGAGGCAACCTTCGTCACGACATCTTTCCTGGTCCAAGGACACGCCAAGCGATGGGAGGTGCGCTTGTCTCCTTCCCTCGTGTGGCGTTCACTGTTGTTGCTGCTTGTCTTCTGGTACAAGAAAGCAAGCTGTCCTGCGCCCGTCCGCACCGTCAACAGGCCAGCACCTCTCTCACCATAGCTCAGCCCGTGGTATTGTTCTCCCACTCACATGCCCCTCACCCCTGTGCCTGCCCTCCCGTCCCGTTCTCACACACCAACTCATGTTCCCATGTTCCCAGACGTTTCCCGCCGACAGTATCTGCGTGAGCCAGAATGGCTTGGTCTTCCGCGACAGAGCCACAACGGCAACCATGCATGCCATAGCGTCGTCTGATGCCGCGCAGCACCTGGTGGCCCTTGGTTTGAAGAACAGCGCGCGGATCGAGTGGCGCGCGGACCCTCAGAGCCCACTGGCCTACAAAGTGGAGTTTGCCACCCCGTCTGAGTGCAAGGAGTTCCTTCATGTTGCCGCGGACATGTTCCCAACGGCTTATGGTCAGTTGAAGCGGGGAGCGAGTCAGTGTGCAGGGAGATGGTCCTGGATTTGTCGCGCGGAGGTGAACGTCATGTGAGCGTGTTTGGTTGTTCCGACGTTTCATGTTCAGGCCCCCCTGTCTTCCTTTCTCCTTTTCAATCAGGAACACTTGCTTTCACTCATCGTTTCGCTTTCTCACACTTGCTTCTGCCGTCGCCTGACAGGCGCCACAGCCGCGGAGGCCAAAGCAGCGCGGAAGAAGCTTCGCTTTCACCAAGGGCAGCCCGTGTGCCAGGATTCGCAGCTGGAGGACTCACAGCCAGAGTCACAGGTGAGCAACCAAGTTTGTGTGCCTTCTTGTGGCTGTGATGTGACACCACTTTGCAAGGAATGCCTGAGCAAACGACGCACCGTGTTGCCATGTTGTCCTCTGATCTAGGGTGAAAAGGTGTACATGGCTCTTCTCTTCTCACTCGCTCACGTGTGCTTCCTTGTTCCCAAACGTGCACGCAGACGGCATCGCAGTGGGTGCTTGGTTCGGATGTTTATGGGCCACCGAGCAGGGCTCCATCATGGCAGTTGACGAGCCAAATCTCAAACCCAACGTCAGCGCATTCCAGTGAAACACAGCACACAGCCACGACGAGCACATGCAGCACAGTGTCACAACCGTTGGCAGCGGCAAGAGAACCGGCGTTGTCCGTTGGCCAAGCGCAGGTGCCAGCAATTCAACAACAACAGCAACAACAGCAGCAGCAACAACAACAGCAGCAGCAGCAGCAGCAGCAGCAGCAGCAACAGCAGCAGCAGCAGCAGCAGCAAGTGCAGAGCAGCTCGGTGTCAGCACCAAACTCCATGTCTTTGTTGTCTCAGACGCCAGACAGCAGCACACAAGAACCGGCTCATACGACAAATACACTGGGCGAGCTTGAACCCTCATCTCTTGTGGAGGACACGCAGCTGGCTGAGTATGATGCGCGAGGAACGTGGTTTTCGCAGGAGTTACCACTGCAACACAGGCACCAGCAACAGCAAGCGCAACAGCAACAGCAGCGAGTGTCCGACGCCAACACAGCCACAAACACATGTTCGGCACCAGGAGCGCAGCAAGTAGCACGGCCAACGGCAGCACCAGCGTTGCAACAATCACAAACAGGGCTCACACCTCCACCAGCACAACAACAACAACAACAACAACAACAACAACAACAACAACAACAACAACAACAACAACAACAACAACAACAACAACAACAACAACAACAACAACAACAACAACAGCCACCGGCTGAGCAGGAGGAATCTGATGATGATGACTCCGACACGTCCACCCAGCCGGGAACGCCGTCACTGCTCATGTGCGGTGGCGTCGACGATGGTGTCGGGGAGCCTGCATCAACAGCACCGACAACGTCAACAACAGCAACATCAGCCACCAGCACGACTGCGCCGACTGAAGTAATGCAGGCGTACACCACAGCAGCAGTTGAAGGCGCACTGGGTCGCACAAGTGAACCAGCAAGAGCTGTTGTAAGCGCCAGCAACAGCGACCAACCAGCACCCGCCACCACCAGCACATCCGCGAGGATACATCCAGAATTAGCCCAAGATCACTCTCACGACAGCAACAGCAGCAGCAACAGCAGCAGCAGCAGCAGCAGCAGCAGCAACAACAACAACAACAACAACAACAACAACAACAACAACAACAACAACAACAACAACAACAACAACAGCAGCAGCAGCAGCAGCAGCAGCAGCAGCAGCAGCAGCAATCAGGATCGAGTCACGGCAACTCCATCAGCACCAGCAACGCCACCGCGACCAACAGCGTCGAGCAAACCGAGGAGGGGCAGACGCAGGAGCAGCGAAGCACGGGCTGCGTCACGACGCCGCAGCAGCCGCTTGCAAGAGGTGGCAGCAAGCCAGCCACCAGGCGGTGCCCAGGACCAGCAAAGCACCACGGAAGAACACGACGAGCGGCAGCAGACGCAAACAGACGACAGTCCGCTGCAGCAGCGAAGAAGCTCCGGCGAAGCGCGCAAGCGTGGGCGGCCAGCAGGAAGGGGAAGAGGAAGGGGAAGGGGAAGAGGAAGGGGGCAGCGAGGGAGGGGGCAGCGAGTTGCGGGACCAAGCGGGCGTGCCGGGCGTGGAAGCTCAAGATTAGTGGAGAGGAGCGCAGGTAGATACACACGCGCACGATCACAAAGCCGCACGGACGAAGCAGCTACCGCCAACAGCACCAGCAGCAGCAACAAGGCTGACAGCAACAGTGAAGGTGGTGGCGAGGAGAGTGAAGCAACCGTGGCAAGTCAGCCAGCCAAGTGGCTGATCAGTCAGCGTGGGGGCGGTCGCAGGGTGAAGAAACTGCTGCGGCCGGGCAGCCGGCAAAGCCGCCGCCTGCAGCAACAAGCAGTGATGCAGTTGCAGCAGCTCCAGGAACTGCAAGCGCAAGAGGAGGAAGAGCGACAGCGTCAGATGCAGCAAGAAGAGGAGAGACGACAACGCATCGAACGTCGGCGACAACTGCAGCAGCAGCAGCAGCAACGAAAGATGCGACAGGCACAGTCGGCAGCGGCGACAAGTGCGGCGAGAGAAATGGAAAGCCAGCCAAGTCCTAGGACAGGCGCACACACAACGGGCAGAGCGGCCGCGCGCAACGACAGGCAGACACCCGCGCAAACCTCGAGCACCACAGCGACCGTATCGACGCAAGCAGCACCGCCAACGGCGCAGGGAGCTTGCACAAGCACCGCTGCACCTGTCACAGCCACAACTGGAACACAGGCGAGGCCGGCGAGCACACCAGCACAAGTAGCAAGCAACAAGAGCAGCGGCAAGAGCAGCAGCAAGGGCACCACGACTACAGCAGGACCGACTGCCACGATGACAACGATAAAGCCGACAGCAGCAATAGCAGCATCAGCAGCAACGCCAGCAGCAAGAGGAACAACAGCAAGTTCCTCTGCAGGCACGACCAAGCCGAAGAAGCCAGCGGCAAGCCGTCGAACACGCGGGGTGCAGGTAGCGGTGAAGGCGCCGACACGCACATATGGCGTGCAGGCGACAGCGGGCAAGGC
The DNA here is from genome assembly GCF_000188695.1 of Salpingoeca rosetta. Taxonomy (NCBI): domain Eukaryota; class Choanoflagellata; order Craspedida; family Salpingoecidae; genus Salpingoeca; species Salpingoeca rosetta. The sequence goes on along the minus strand of NW_004754925.1, from coordinate 582,129 downwards.
CGGGTTGCCCGAGGATGGGCATATGGCGTGTGTGCGGGAGCAGGGTCAAATGATGAGTGAACTGCGTGGCGAGATTGAAGGCATTTACTCGGAGTGTACAGCAGGCGGCGGGTTTGAGGTTGGAGAAGATGACATGCAAGAGCTGCGCAAGTCATGGATGACGGTGCTGGCTGGTCCCACGTTCCCGCTGCTGGTGGACATGTGCAGCAGGGTTGTGAACAAGGGTGATGTTGGTGGTGGAGATGCAGGTGAGAAGC
>NW_004754925.1:567702-568914 GCF_000188695.1 Salpingoeca rosetta | reverse complement strand
GCACAAAAACGCACGCACTCGGGGGGCAAGAAGCATCTCTTGTCTACACACACTGTGTTGTGCATGGAGGACATGCGTGAAGACGTCGTGGATAACGGAGTCGCTCACGCGCCCGTCAAACTTGCGCGCAAAGAAGTTTGGCGCAGACGGGAGCGACTGAAGGTGGCGAGTGCGAATGTTTGTGTGTGTGTGTGTGTGAGCGCGCGCGCGAGAGAGAGAGAGAGAGAGAGAGAGAGAGAGAGAGAGAGAGAGAGAGAGAGAGAGAGAGAGAGAGAGAGTGTGTGTGTGTGTGTGTGTGTGTGTGTGTGTGAATGATTAAATGAGTGAATGTGTGAGTAAGAGTATGCGAAGGAAACAAGTTGTGATTGCGGTTCGTCATAGAAGTACTTTGCACATGTGCGTGTGTTTGCGGAAAAGGAGCAATTACTGACCTTGAGCAATCGTAGATCGTCCGCAATGAAGACGTTTGGGGAACAGCCACACCAGTCAACGAGATGCTTGTACTGCCAGAGACGTGACGCAGAGTTGGAGGGAGAGAGTTTTTGTGTGTGTGCGTCGTCATCTCGCGAGCGATTGCTTGTGTTGTGTGTGCGTCTGTGCACGTGCCTTTTGTGTACGAGACAAGACATGCAAGCACAGGCAACCACCAGCGGCCACGACATCAAGAACACCATTCCCACCTGGCATTTGCACCCGAGACTGCCGCGCCAGTTGGCAAAGCGAAGATTGGAAGAGATGAACCGAGAGCAAAACCTGTACCCCCCCCCCCACACACACACACAAAGAGAAAGAATCGTTGGATGAGGAAACACCTTGGGAATGGCGTTGGCAAGCAGCTTGAGAGAGACAGGTGTGCAGATTCACACACATGCGTTTGTTCACAGTTCAGCGACGTGTTTTGTCAGCGCTTACTCTGAGTTGTATGCGATAATGTGGAAGTAGGACTCTGCTGACAGCAGCGAATGGTCGTAGTAGCGCCTGCACAACACCAACACATGTGATGCGCGTTCCATGCTGTGAGATCGGCTGGCAAAGCGCTGGAGACAAGCAAACAGCCGCATTCGCGTTGTCGAACAAAGCACAACATGCCACGCACACAGACACACAGGCGGACAGGCAGCCAGACAGATACACACACATAAAACACACACACACACAACAACAACAGACAACAACAACAACAACAACAACAACAACAACAACAACAACTAC
>NW_004754925.1:550201-565836 GCF_000188695.1 Salpingoeca rosetta | reverse complement strand
TACTACACACACACACACACACACACACACACACACACACACACACACACACACACACACACGCACGCACCTGTGCGCTTGCGCGGGCAAAGGAGTAAAAGAAAGTCTGTGATGTGGAATCAGTACCGGGAAAACCAACGCTGTACACGTTCTCCCAGTAGTAGTCTCGGGGCAGCACTGATTGTTGATGGGCGGGTGGATGAGTGGATGAGTGGTTAATGGTACGTGGTGCAGGTTGAGAACAGATGACAATGTCGGCGCATTCGGCTTATCAGCAGGCACGTATCCACGCACAAAAACGCACGCACTCCATGGGCAAGAAGCATCCCATGTCTAAACACACCGTGTTGTGCATGGAGGACATGCGTGAAGACGTCGTGGATAACGGAGTTGCTCACGCGCCCGTCAAACTTGCGCGCAAAGAAGTTTGGCGCAGACGGGAGCGACTGAAGGTGGCGAGTGCGAATGTTTGTGTGTGTGTGTGTGTGAGCGCGCGCGCGAGAGAGAGAGAGAGAGAGAGAGAGAGAGAGAGAGAGAGAGAGAGAGAGAGAGAGAGAGAGAGAGAGAGTGTGTGTGTGTGTGTGTGTGTGTGTGTGTGTGAATGATTAAATGAGTGAATGTGTGAGTAAGAGTATGCGAAGGAAACAAGTTGTGATTGCGGTTCGTCATAGAAGTACTTTGCACATGTGCGTGTGTTTGCGGAAAAGGAGCAATTACTGACCTTGAGCAATCGTAGATCGTCCGCAATGAAGACGTTTGGGGAACAGCCACACCAGTCAACGAGATGCTTGTACTGCCAGAGACGTGACGCAGAGTTGGAGGGAGAGAGTTTTTGTGTGTGTGCGTCGTCATCTCGCGAGCGATTGCTTGTGTTGTGTGTGCGTCTGTGCACGTGCCTTTTGTGTACGAGACAAGACATGCAAGCACAGGCAACCACCAGCGGCCACGACATCAAGAACACCATTCCCACCTGGCATTTGCACCCGAGACTGCCGCGCCAGTTGGCAAAGCGAAGATTGGAAGAGATGAACCGAGAGCAAAACCTGTACCCCCCCCCCCACACACACACACAAAGAGAAAGAATCGTTGGATGAGGAAACACCTTGGGAATGGCGTTGGCAAGCAGCTTGAGAGAGACAGGTGTGCAGATTCACACACATGCGTTTGTTCACAGTTCAGCGACGTGTTTTGTCAGCGCTTACTCTGAGTTGTATGCGATAATGTGGAAGTAGGACTCTGCTGACAGCAGCGAATGGTCGTAGTAGCGCCTGCACAACACCAACACATGTGATGCGCGTTCCATGCTGTGAGATCGGCTGGCAAAGCGCTGGAGACAAGCAAACAGCCGCATTCGCGTTGTCGAACAAAGCACAACATGCCACGCACACAGACACACAGGCGGACAGGCAGCCAGACAGATACACACACATAAAACACACACACACACAACAACAACAACAACAACAACAACAACAACAACAACAACAACAACAACAACTACGAAGCAGACCTGACTTCGCGAACAAGTTGGGAGGAGCCGACAGCAAAGTCTGCGAGGGAGCGGTGGAGGATGAACCAGTCGCTGCCGCCGGCAATTCGCAGCGACGGCGGCAGGCGGCGCACGCCAATGCGGTGCATGTGGTGGTCGCACTGCACAAACGTCCGGTCAAACCCTGGCATGGTCGTGGGCGGTGATGGGTGGTGCAATGGAATGTAGACTGAGTTATGCGTGTGTACACACTTAGGGATAGACAGGCGGGCATGTACGCAGGCAGGCAGACGCACACACACACACACACACACACACAAATCAAAAGTAGATGCACACGCTGAATCACCACTTCCACCACACCAACAGCGAGGTTCCGCACCTTGCTTGCGAATAAAGCGTTCATGGTTTGAGCCGTGGGAGGTGAGGAAGCTGTAGCCGAGACCGACATACTGTCCAAGGAAGGCGGCCAGGTCATCAATTGGCCTGGAGAGGAGAGGAGAGGGTGGTGAACGTGTGGTGGTGGTGAACGTGTGGTGGCGGAGACAAAAAAAAGAAGAAGAAGAAGAAGAAGAAGAAGAAGAAGAAGAAGAAGAAGAAGAAGAAGAAGAAGAAGAAGAAGAAGAAGAAGAAGAAGAAGAAGAAGAAGAAGAAGAAGAAGAAGAAGAAGGGGTGAAGGCGGTGTTGAAGAGAGGCGAAAGAAAGATGGAGACAGTCATCAATGGCAGTGGCAAACAGGACCAACGCACATGAAACAAACCAAACAAGTAGACACAAACATACATACACACACACTGACACGCTGACACAGACAGACACACACACACACACACACACACACACACGCACACACACACACACACACACACAAAATGCAGTCCATGTGCGCACCTGAGAGGAAGGTCAGCGCCGCTCAAGTTGACAAAATAGTCCCATTCGTACTGCTGCAGGTATCGAATGCCCTCTGAATAGACCTGGGTAAAGTACAGCGCGACAGAAGCAGTGATGGCAGGAATAAGTTGACACCCACATCACACAGACACAGACACAGACACACAGACACACAGACACAGACACACAGACGCACAGACACAGACAGACACACATACACACGCACACAAGCACCTGGTAGAGGTTGGCGGCGCCCCAGATGGAGTCGAGGCGAAACGGCGCCACGTGAACGTTCGCAATCCCGCCCGTCTCCTCAAGCAGTTTCTCGTACAGATATGCAGACCTGGCGTGAAGTAGCAGGAGAAAAAGAAGGGGGGGGGAGGCAGAGGTGGTTGGAAACAAGAACGTTGGCACTTAAATAGACAGGCGGACAGACACAGCCACACAGACACACACACACAGTCATACACATACACAGACACAGACAGACACACAAACAGACACACACAGACACACAGACACACATACACACAGACACACAGACACACATACACACAGACACACACACCCTTCTGTCTACACGAACCGTTCGTCGACGTGGATGAGGTAGATGTGCTGGGGCTGGTACAGGGCTGCTATGAGCTGCTTGATGGAGTTGACGGCGCGGCCGTGCACGACAATCATCACCGCCAGTCGCACGGGCGGTGCCACAGGCATTATCACATCCTGCAGCAACACGCAGGCAACGCGGAAACAGTGGGTCAGACAAAGCATGGCCACGACAAACAGGTACCACTACAAACGTTAGTTCGCTCACCAACGCGCCGTCGGCAGCGCCTGCTTTGTTGGTCTTGTCAACCTGGCTCCTGCCTTCCCGCTCTTTCTGGTTGTGCACGCGCAAGTTGTCAATAGACATCGGATCTTTGCACGCCTCGGTGTCTGCTGTTGTGTGAATGTCTGGCGGGTACAGGAAGCCGCGCTGATACATGCACGCAGCACGGTGGATGGCGCGACGACACTGGCTCGTCACCGCATTCTGACGCCATCAGAACAACAGAGATGCATGGAGTGAGGCAGGGGGCGGGGGAGGCAGCGGTGAGTTGCCGAAACGTTGCACTGCAAGCGATGGCTGGAAGAGAACACTTGGCAATCATGTGGGTGAATCGACCGAGGGATGCAATGTGTGCACGACAGGTCAGCAGCAATACACCTCCGCAAACGTACGCACACACGCACGCACGAATACAAACACACACACACACACACACACACACACACACACACACACACAAGCACGTACGCCTTTGGCTGCTTTGGCGTCTTCATCTGATAGCTCGCATGAGAGAAAGTTGTCGTTCTCCAATAGCACGTGTTCCAGTGCGGTGCGAAGTACTGGCGCGTCCTTGTCGACGACGTCCTCTCCCTTGGCGGCAGCAGCCCACTGTTCAGCCAGGCTGTGTGCTGTTGATGCCGGCGCTGCAGCTTCGTTTTGGCCATCAGATGGTGGTGGCATTGGCGCCACATCTTCCTCCCGAAGAAGAGCCAGCCACTTGAGGAATGGCAGCGTCGCACGCACGTCCGCTGGCGAATATGGCCAAGGAAGTTCATCCATGGCGCCCACATCGCGCATGTTTTCCAGTTCCAGCGGCGACCTGTGTTGAGAAGCGCGAAAGTGGAGGGGGGGGGATAAAGGGAGTCGTTGCGTATGAGAAGCATACAGCCCACTGAAAGAAACGCTGCAATTGTATGAAACCGAGGATGCGGCACAAGCAAGGGGCAGGGAGACAGAAAGGCAGCGAGGGAAAACGAGACGGGCAGAGAGGACAAAGAGAGCGAGGGAGAGAGACAGGGGCCGAGAGAGAGAGAGAGACAGGGGCGGAGAGAGACAGGGATGGAGAGAGGCGCAGGTACTACATGCGCCCACACACAAACACACACCCCCCCACCCCCACCCACACCCACCCACACACACACACACACCCACACACACCACCCACACCACACACCCACACCACACCACACCACACACCCAAAGCATGCCTACCGTTAGATTGACCAATAGTGAGGGGGCTCCGGCAGCGGGGATACTGTCCCTCTTAGATATTCTAGTGTCTCTTCCCAGCTCTAAGACCATTGGTCGGGCCTTCCCGTAACGAATGCAGCCATAACGAAGCTGGGCACCCAAGCTTATGCGATCCTATGAATAACATTCAGGCTATAGAGCAGTACCATGTTCTCCTGAGTGCCGGGCAATCTAGAGGATATCTAGAAGCACTTGACGCGATTGCTTGCCCAGGGTTGAACAACCCACACACACACCCACACCCACACACCCACACCCACACCCACACCCACACACCCACACCCACACCCACACACCCACACACACGAGTGCGCATGACCCTGACCCTGACCATGGCTGTGTTCCGAGGAGGTTGTCACGATATGGGTTGTTGGCAGCGATGGGGTCACTGGAATCCTCCTCTCGTGTCTGGCGATTGTGCTGGAGAAGAATGTCGCGCGCGTTCAGGGAGCGTGTGCGGTTCTGATGTTGGCGGTTCACAAGGAACAATCCCAAGAGCACAAACAGCGCCACTGTGAGCACGCGGTTCACAGCCCGCAGCCAGCGTTGGCCGCCTCTCCACGCCGATAACCGCCACCACCACCGCATCGCGTTGTTGTTGGTCATCTTTGTCACGACGCGACGAAATTCTGTAATGATTCCAACAACTCTTCCACAACAGTCACCAACAAGGTCGAGCGAGACAAGCGAAAGACAAAAAGGTGGACACACACACAGACACACACACAGACACACACACACACTGACACAGACACACACGCAGACACACACACACATACTGACACACACACACACACACACACACACATAGAGGCACAACCCAAAGCTCAAAGATAGTGATGTGATACCCTCGGTACGTCACGTTCAGCTCCACTCCACATGCTTGCTTGGTTCAAGGCTGCTCCTTTGTAACATCAAAGTCTGTCACTTGGCTCTCGTCGTTCAGGAATAGCGTCCTGCAGAATCACCAAAGCACAACAGCAGCACACCGTGAGCATTCATGCGCAGCAACAGATGGTGTCGCTCACATGCAGCAACCACACCAAAGAACACTCGACAAAGCAAGCGAATCCAAAGGAGGTGCAAAGCAGTCGGTCATAAAGCCCCCTCCCCGTCCCAAACAAAACACACGCACGCACACGCACACGCACGCAAACCTACCCGTCAGCGTTGGTGCTCTGGGCGTTGGTGCGTGCCGCAGGCATTGGTGTGCCTGTTGCGGACTGGTGGCTAGACGATGGGTTCTTGGTCAGCGTGGAGGAGAAGACAGCAGAGTTGTCTGCCTCCAGCCGCTCCTGTCGAATCTGCGCGCCGAGCCGTCGCACCTGCGAACCAAGCCCGCTCAGGCGCGGGTCATAACCGGACGACGTCATGCTGGTGTTGCCGTGCAGGCCACTGCCGCCACCGCCACCGCCACCGCCTGTCGTGTTCATCAGCAGCGACTGATCGCGCGCCCTGTCCAGCACACGCATGCTGCGGTCCTGGGCCTCGAGGTGCCGCTGCAGGTCAGTGGCCAGACGGGACTGGTCACGCCGCGTGCGCGACTCCAGCGAGCGCTTCTGCATCTGCAGCTTGGCAATGTCGTCCTCCAGCGCGGCCACGCGCTTCTTCAGCGTCACCACCTGCCGCTCCTTCTCGCGCACCGCAGACACCTGCTGCATCAGCTGCGACTGCAGGTTCTTGCTCACCTCCCGCTGCCGGCTCGTCTCGCGGTCCGCCTTGGCCTTGTCCTCGTTGAGCTGCCGCAGGTTGGCGTCCATGCTCACCAGCGCCTCCCGCTCCTTGGCGTGCCGCGCCTTGAGCACCTCAATCTGCCGCTCCAGGTCCGCAATCACGGCCGCGTTGTTGCGCTTCTCCCTGTTCGCCTGCGCCTTCTGCTGCAGGTTCTGCTGCTGCGCGCGCTCCAGCTCGCGCCGCTGCTCGTCAACCTCCCGCCGAAGCACCTCCACCTCGTACGCCGTGTTGCGGTGCCGCTGCTGCGCTGCCTCGTGCTCGGTCAGCTGCCCGCTCGCCTGCTCAAGCTCCCCGCGCATGCGTGCCACGTCCTCCTTCAGCTTGTCCTCGCTGTCCCGCGCGCGCTCCAGGTCCGCCTGTACGGCGCTGAGCAGCGACGACACGTGGTCCAGCTCGCCCTGCTTGTTGCGCGCCTGCGCCGTGGTCTCCGTCACCTCTGCGTTGAGGCGGGCCACCTCGCGCGACGCGTACGACGCCTCCTCCTCCGCCTTCTCCCGGCGACTCGTCTCCGCCTGCAGCGCCTGCTTCAGCCCGTCACGCTCCACAGCGGCAGCAGCGTGCTCTCCGCGCACCCTGTCCAGCACGGCCTCCGTGTCGCGCAGCTGCCCGCGCATGTCGCTGATGCGGTCCTGCGCCTCGTACAGCTCCGCCCGCAGCCCTTCCATCTGCTTGTGGAAGTTCTGCTTCTCCGTGGAGAACCCTTGCTTGACAGAGTCCAGCACGGCGCTCAACTGCGCCTGGTTGGCGGTGGCGGCGGCGGCCTGGTCACCGAGCTCCTCCTGCAGCGCCGTGATGCGCGCACGAAGATCGCCGTTCTCCCGCTCGAGCGCCTCGGCCCGCTCCGTCGTCGTGCTCAGCCGCGTTTCCAGCGCAGCCGCGTTGTTCTTCCCCGCGCGCTCGTTGGACTGCAGCCGCGACACCTGCTCCTCCTTGGCTGCCACGTCCTCGCGCAGCTGGTCCACCTGCTCCCGGTAGTCCCCCGCCGCCTTCTCCAGCTCCCGCACGCGCGCCTCCAGCGCGTCCCGCTGCTGCGCCGTGTCCGAGAACGTGCGCGCGATGGTGCGCAGCTGCTCCACGGGCTCCTTCGCCTGCGCGTCCCCAGCGGGCTGCTTGCGCGTGACCTCGTCAAAGTACCGCCGCACGCTGTCGCGCAGGGCCTGCAGCTCGGCCCCAAACTCCGACCGCTCCGCCTCGCTGCGTCGCAGGTCATCTTCCAGCTTCTCCACCTCGGCCGCGTGCCGTGTGCGCAGTGTGGCCATCTCCGTGCTCGTCTCGTCCGTCAGGCGCGTGGACGCCGCCTTGGTGTCCTGCAGCTGTGCGGTCAGGCGCTCCACGTCCTGCTTCAGCGCATCCCGCTCCTCAACAAGGCGCCCCACCTTCCGCTGCAGGGCTGCCTCCGTGTCCGCGCGGTGCTGCCGCTCGCGCATCACGTTCTCGTCGTGCGCCTCTCGCTCCCGCGCCAGCTCAGACTCCAGCTGCGCACGCGTCGACGTCAGCTCCCGCTGCAGCGCCTGTGCACGCAGCTCAAGCGCCGCCTTTGCCTCCTGGGCCTCCTCCAGTGCACGCGACTGCCGCGTGTTGGCGGCACTCAGCTCGCGCGACTCTGCGCCGTGCTGCGCCTTGAGGTGCGACACCTCCGCGTCCAGCTGTTCCACGTTGCGCCGCAGCCGGTCGCCAGCCTCCTTGAAGGTCTTCCGCTCCTCCTCAAACGCCTCGCGCGCCGACGCCAGCTCTTCCTCCTTGAGGTCCAGTGCCGTTGCAAACGCCTGGGCGCGGTCCTGCTGGGCAGCGGTGTCCGCCTGTGCCGCGGCAATGTCGTGCTGCAGCTGTTCCACCTCGCGTGCGTGGCGTGTCTTCATGGCCTCCACCATCTCCTGCAAGTGGGCCACGTCGCGCTCGTGCTCCTGCTGCTGCCGCTCACGCTCATCAAGCGCTTGCTCCTGCTCCTGCTGCAGGCGCCGCTGCAGGGAGTCCACCTCTGCCGCAAGCTCCTTCTCCCGTTCTGACAGTTCCTTCTCCCGCTTGGCGAGGCCCTGCACGGTGTCGTAGGCCTCCTGCAGCGCGTCGCCCTGCTTCTGCAGCTCCTGTTCGTGGCGCCGCAGCACGCCCACCATCTCCTCCTCGTGGCTCTTCTCCAGCTCCTCGTACTGCTTCTCGTGTGCGTCGCGCATGTTCCTGAACTCGCCCATGAGCCGCGTAATCTCCTTGTCCTTCTCCCTGCTCGTCTCCTCCTGCCGCTGCAGCTGCTGCTCAAGTGCACGGCACTCCCGCACCAGCGCCTCGGAGCTGCTGTCCACCATCCCCTGCAGCCGCGTGACCTCCTGCTCGTGCTGCTCCTTCTCCCGCTGCAGCACCTCCTGCAGGCCCTGCACCTCCGCCTCAAAGTTGGCTTCCAGCTCCAGCGCCCGCCCATGGTTGTCCTCTGTTGCCGCCTGCAGCCGTGCGACATTTGCCTCTGCAATGCGCAGCTGCGCCTCCACCTCGTCCCGCTGCCGCGCCGTGTTCTCGGCCTCAACCTCAAGCTCCAGCATGCGCTTGTACAGGCTGTCCTCGCTCGCGTCGTGCGCGGCGGCCAGCTCCTGCAAGCGCGTCTTCTGCCGCGCATGTAGCTCCTCCGTGTGGCGCATGAGGTCGCGAAGCTCCTCCTGGTGCCGCCGTTCCTGCTCAACCATGTGCTGCTTCAGCCCCGTCAGCGCCGAGCTCGAGTCTGATGTGCTCCCCAGCGCGCCGCGGGCCTGCGCGATAACGCTCGCAGCGCCCACGACCTCGGGTGCGCGGTGTGGCGAGCGGTTGATGGCTGCACGCGCCGGTGCCAGTCGCTGCGACGACGACGGGCTGAGCGTGTGCATGGAGTGGGCGCTGCGTGGCCGCGTTGGTGACGAGGTGGGGATGGCAGTGGAGACAGCATCGCCACGCGGCACAGACGCCTGCACGCCGCGAATGTGCTCCATGCAGCGCTCCACCTTGGTCTTTGTGCTTGCGTCGGGCGTTGTTCCTGCGGCGCGCTCGAGGTCACGCAGGATGCGGTCGAGCTCGTCGTGCAGCGCCTCCTTTGCATCCGTCATTGCAGCCAGCCGGTGCTCTGCAGACGGTGGCGGTTGGGTTTGGTTTGGTCGCGGGGGGGGGGGGCGGTAGGTGGGGAGAGGAAAGGAGAGCGAGTGAGTGAGTGAGTGAGTGAGTGTGTGAGTGAGTGAGTGAGTGAGTGTGTGAGTGAGTGAGTGAGTGAGTGAGTGAGTGAGTGAGTGAGTGAGTGAGTGAGTGAGTGAGTGAGTGAGTGAGTGAGTGAGTGAGTGAGTGAGTGAGTGAGTGAGTGAGTGAGTGAGTGAGTGAGTGAGTGAGTGAGTGAGTGCGTGAGTGACAATGAGGTTGTTAGCGACCCATGCAGCGCGCGTGCAATGTGAAAGCGAGCACGTACCCAGGTCTGAGATGAGCTGGGAGTTCTCAACCTCCAGCATCTTGAGCGTCTCGTCGTACTCCTGACCCTGCTTCATCAGCTGCTGGTCAAGCTCGTTCAGCTGGGCACAGTATCACAGCAGCGCAGAGGTTGCAGAAGGAGGTGTTGTGTGTGAATGATTCAATGGCTGCATGACTGGGTGTGGAGGAACACTTGAGTGGATGTGTATGTAAGGGCGCGTTTGAAAAGGTGTTTCTGTGCGATGAAAGACAATGGCACGGCGTGATGTGCAAGTGACAAGACAACAATTAGCAAAGCGACACGGGAGCTGCATGCGTGAACAACACTTCCATCACTCACACACCCAACCTGCTCATCAAATGCAGTCTTGTCGTGGGCGTGCACGTCCCTGGCGTGTTGCAGCTCCTCCTTGAGTGCATCTGGTTGCATGGGAAGTGCGAGACCGTGTGTGTGTGTGTATGTGTGTGCGTGCATGTATGTGTGTGTGTGTGTGAAGGGGGGGGGGTGCAACGCAATGCGAGGCACAGGCATATTCAAAAGCACGCGAGAAGCATACGGGCGCACACAAGGCAAACTGCCAGCACACTCAGTTGCCGCACCGTTGTCGGCCTCGACGTCATTGAGCTTTGAGATGAGGACGCGGGCTGCGTTGATGCTGCTCATGCCTTCCTGCACGCCGAGGACATTTCGCAGCGTATCGAGCTCTCCACTGCAGCATGCAGCAGAGCAGACGCAGTGGCCATGGGCAATTGTAGTGTGCGTTCAACATGTGCACATGTGTGTGCGTGCGTGTGCGTGTGAAGGGATTCATAGCCGTAAGAATCAGCATACGTGAACAAAATGGCGCGCAAGTGCACACACAGACACGCATACGCACGCACACACACACACACACGCACACACACACACACACACAAACAAACAAAACACGGCTTATTCGCAGCATGGCACGACGTACATTGCTTCATCAAGCTCGCCCTCGGTCTTGATGACTTTGTCCGTGAGCTCCTGGCACGTCTGGTACATCACCACGAGCTGAAGACAGCGCAGCAAGTGGCGATGAAGCACGGTAAATTGGAGGCGTAGAAGCACTTTGGAGGTGTTGCACGCGAGAGCAAAGCGTGACGGCCAAGCACGCGTACATGTGCACATGAACGTGTTTGCGCGCACTTTGCACACACACACATGTAAAACACATGAGCATGCACGCATGTACACAGACACTTCGCATACACACGCATGCACACACGCACACACATACGCACACGCACACACACACACACACACCTGCCGCCATGTTGGTGCCTCTGGTGGGACGTCGAGCTTTTGGAGATAGTCGATGATGATGTGCATGTTCTTGTGCAGCTCTTTCTCCTGTGGCGAGTTGAGTTGAGGTGGAGGTGGTCACGAAGGCGGTGAGAATTGAGGAAAAACATGAGAGGATGTGTGTGACGTGTGTTCGAGTGCAAAACGGTGTGCTGACAACCCAAAGCGTTGTCGATCATGGTGTGTGTGTGTATGCTTGAGAGGTATGGGAGACGTGGTGTGCAGATGTACAGCACCTTTGCCCGGGATTCAGTGGCGAAGACAAACTCCTCCTTGCGTCGCTTTGGAAGGCGCACGTGCTCATCGCTGTTGCCACACGGCAAACGGGTGGGCGAAGGCCAGTTGAGAGGGGAAGGGGAAGGGGAAACAGGTGAGTGGGATGGTGCATCACAAGTAAATGCAGATGAACTTGCGGATGCACACAGACAAAGACACACACACATACGCAGACACACGACAACACACAGACACAGACGACAGCACAGCACGCACAGACACAGACACAGACACATGGACGTACCGCCTGTGTTCGCGGACGGCGGTGAGGCAGGCGTTGAGCCACTGGATCTCCTCGTGCATGTGGTCCACCGTCTTGAGCAGCTGCGGGCGGTTCATCTTCGCATACTCCTGAGCACGCACGTGCACACACACACACATGGCAAGTGTGAATTAGCGCACATGAGGGAAGGAGAACTGAAACAAGCATGCGCATATACATGTTTCCCACGCAATGCAGGTCTCTCACAACATGCAGAGTGCAAAGCAAGTTTGTACTTGACATCACGACTGCGACCAGCACCACTCATAAATACAACCGCCACAATGAATTCGACTGCTGCCGCTACAACTGCTTCCATCACCACCATCACCACGTGTCCACCACTACCGCGTGGTCATGACCAAGCAATGTGTTCCATCTAACCGCGTCGAGACCAACCCTGCTGTCATCCAGGTTGTCCGCCCTGTTGCCCGTTGCAGACGGTGGGCGCCACGGCCGCCGGTGCTTGTCGGCGGAGGTTGGACGCGAAGGCGTGCCAGGCGCCCCCGTGTCCATGGCGGCTGCTGACGCGGTCGCTGCCGCGCGCTTGCGCAGGTGCGCAACCTCCTTTTCCCGCGCAGAGAGCTCGCTGCTCAGGCGAACCGTCTCGTCGTTGAGCTCGGCCACGTGCGCCTGCAGCTCCTGGATGGTGGACTGCGCCTCCGTCGCGTACTTGCGCATGTCCTCGTCGTGCTCCGCGGTGAGCGACTCAACCTGCTGCTGCAGCTGCGCCACGAGGCGTGCTGTCTCCTCGTTGCGCTCGTCAAGCGCGGATCCAGACTCGTCTTCGTTGTCCTGCGCGGTGTCGTGGTGCGTTGCGGCTGCTGCCGCGTGCGTCTCCTCCATATCGGCGATGGTCTGGAGCGCGGCGTTGAGTTTCGAGGTGAGGTCCGCCTCACGGTCCCTGGCCTGGCGCAGCTGGTCCTGGAGTTGCGCCACGCTGCTGTCCATGCTGGCGTTGGCGTCGCCCGTGCTTGGGGTGGCTGGCTCGCTGCCGCTGCCGCTGTCGTTGGCACCGGCATTTGCGTTGTTGAGCTGGTCAAACACGGTGGAGAGGTCGCTCTCCAGGTCCTTGACGGCGTCATGCAGACGCGCGTTCTCCTGCTCCAGCTCACTGGCGCGCTCCTCGGCGACAGCCACCATGTGCATGAGCTCTTCCTTCTCATGCTTCAGGCGCTGGTTTTCTTCCTGCGCCAGGGTGAGATTGTCCTCCATGCGGTTCTTCTCATCCTGCACGATCTTGAGGTCCTCGAACCTCACCCATTCCGGGACGCCTGTGCCGTCGTTCTCGTCCTTGTGATGCGCGACGCCGTTGGCGATGGGCGCCTCTGTTGAGTGGCCAGCGGTGGTCACGACATTCAGTGTGCGTCAGGATGCGTGTGTGCATGTGTGTGTGAGGGTGGATATGGGTGTGAGCGTGTGAGGGTGTGTGTGAGGATGTGCAGTGTGTGAGGATGTGCTGTGTGTGAGGATGTGTCTGTGTGTGAGGATGTGCTGTGTGTATACGTGTATGTGTGTGTATGTGTGTGACGATGTGCGTGTGCGCTTGGTGTGTGCGGATGTGTATGTGTGCAGGAGGCATTTTGCTCGCTCAAAGCACTGGCGCGCCAGTGTGCATGACAGCTTGGGAGCGCGGCAACGTGCATGTTACAACACAAAAAGGAAGCTTTCTTGAACAAGAAGTGACATGGGTCCTTGGGGCCCACATGCATGTGCGTGTGTACGACTCACCTTCCTCAAGGCGCTCGCTGCGATCCATCCTTCACCCTTTGCTTCCCAGTGAACACGCACACCAAGTCCGAGCAAGCAAGGTGCGGCAAAACAAACAGCAAGCAGCGCAAAAGCAGTACGCAAAGGAGAAGAGGTGCGGGTGTTGTTGTTGTTGGGAAGAAGACGCAGAGGGACAACAAGAACAAGAAAAATAACGAGTATCACAAATGAAATTCTTGCCATACAACCAAGACAAGAATAGAGAGCAAGACAAAGGTTGGTTGAAGAGACAGGACTTTTGCTGGACTGTGTGGCTGTGGCGGCTCTGCTCTGACGGTCCTCGTTGGCACTTCGCTTCACCCATTTCTCTTCTGTTGCCACAACTTGCTTGCTTGCAGGTGACCGCGTTCACCGGCACCCCATAAGTGCAATTGCTTTGTGTCTCAAACACACACACACACGCACACATGCACACGCACACACACCACACGCACACACACACACACAGATTGCCATGTCGGACGACGCACCACAGCAAACCCGCGCTGGGTTTATTGCCAAGTTCAAGGCGGCGGGCTTTGATGACATTGAAGTGCACGAGGTGAGGGGGCGAATGGGGCGCTCCTTCTCGCGTGCTCCTTCTCGCGTGCTCCTTCTCGCGTGCTCCTTCTCGCGTGCTCCTTCTCGCGTGCTCCTTCTCTCCTCGTGTGGTTGTCTCTCCTGCTCTATCCTTGCATGTTCTTCTGTCCTGATCCTTCATCTCACGCCACGCTCATCTCCTGCACGCCGTGTTTGCATTCTGCGTGCAGGCGCCGGATGGACAACTGCTGTTTGAGCTGCATGGGGAAGCGGAGGATCGCTTGATGGAACAGTTTGTGGCCAAGCTGCAAGAGGCAAGGGCGAGCCAGCCGGAGAGGCCCGGGCAGTCTTCACCGTTCTATCTGAAGGACGATTCGCCAGAGGGCAGGTTCTGGCAGCGCGCCTGCCTGCGAGCCCGCAAGTTTGACGTGGACCGCGGCATGGACCTCTATCTCAGCTACCTGGACTTTCGAGCAGAGTTTGGCACAGACGATCCAAACGATCCCGATGCAGAACAAACCGTCGAGCTCCTCAAGACCAACTTTGCTCGCTGCTGCGGCAACACCGACAAAAGCGGCAGGTGCGTGTGTTTGTGTTTGTGTGTTTGTGTGTTTGTGTGTGTGTGTGTGTGTGTTTGTGTGTGTGTGTGTACACCGTGGTTTGTTGATGGTGAAGATATGCACACACGCCCACGCACGTGCACACACACACGCGCACGCACGTGCACACACATATACGTATGTGTCTCACACCGCTGTGTGGCATGTACATCACTCATTCACCCCCTTTGGACTGTTTCGTTGCACTTCACAGGTACATCTTCAGCTTTGATGCTGGTGACTTCAAACCATCGCTCTGGACCCCTCGCATCTGCGCAAGGGTGCGTCGTCGCCGCCGGAATGTGCACGCTAGAGGACACGTAACAGCCACAGTCACACAGTCACTGCCACACAGACGCAGACGCAGTCACAAACACACACACACACACACACACACACACACACACACGCACACAGTCACGCAGTCACATACAAGCCTGTGCCGGTGCTCACATGCTCACCATCTGACTCCACCCCCCCCCGGCGCCTTCCGTCGTCCCGCGGCTGTGTTGGTGTCAACAGGTCATCCACCACATTGTTGTCAATGCGACGGCCCGCTACCCGGACCTCCCCGCCCGTGGCATCGTCACCATCGGCAACATGCGGGTATGAACGAGCGCCTGACATCCTGGCTCGCGCATGTGTGCATGTGTGCGTGTGTATGTGTGTGTGCATGTGTGCGTGTGCATGTGTGTGTGTGTATGTTTATGTGCCTCGTGAATGCATGCCGACGTGTGTGCAACAGCAGCAGCTGCGCTGTCTTGATCACAGTGTCTTTGCTGATTGTCACTTTGCTGTTGCATGATGTCAGGGCTGGGGGTACAGCAACTTTGATCCAGAGACAGAGAAGATTATCATGAGTGCGTCGGCGAACCTTGAGTGCTGCGCCACGTTTGACATGACGTGCTGGCATGGCTTGTTTTGATGCGACGCTTACGTTGCTCACACACACACACACACACACACACACACACACACACACACACAATGGCAGAGCTGCTGACGCGGTCGCTGCCGGTGCGGCAGGGGACGATGTACATCTTCGACGCGCCGTGGGTCATGCGCATGGTTCTCCCCGTCATCAAAATGTTCATGAAGAAGAAACTCAGGGTGTGTTGTGTGTGTGTGTGTGTGTGTGTGTGTGTGTGTGTGTGTGTGTGTGTGTGTGTGTGTGTGTGTGTGTGTGTGTGTGTGTGTGTGTGTGTGTGTGTGTGTGTGTGTGTGTGTGTGTGTGTGTGTGTGTGTGTGTGTGTGTGTGTGCGTGTCTGTGG
>NW_004754925.1:537396-545290 GCF_000188695.1 Salpingoeca rosetta | reverse complement strand
CAGCATGGCAACAACACCCGCTGAGCCTATCCGATTCCGGTTTTGCCGTTATGTAATCCGCTGCAGGCCAATGAGACGCCCGTTTTACCCTCACGCATTGGTATGTAATGGCGCCGTGGACGAAGGAGGTTCGGGTATAGGATTACTTTTCACACCCTCCGCAAGTCCGAGGACAAGCGACCCCATCGGTGATTTAATAGACACCCAAACAGGAAGCAGCTAACAATTGATTCTTCGTTTAGAGAGTAAATCGTGACAGTTGTGTGTGTGTGTGTGTGTGTGTGTGTGTGTGTGTGTGTGTGTGTGTGTGTGTGTGTGTGTGTTTGTGTGTGTGTGTGTGTGTGTGTGTGTGTGTGTGTAAATGTATGTGAGCGTGTTTCTTTGCTGCGCACCCTCAATCCCTCACCTCCAAATGTCCCCTCACTGCCACTCCCCCATCAATACAGCGCTGGATTCGCCGACAAGCGTGCTGGACCGCGTGCGTATGGGGTTCAAGCGCATCTTTGCGTCGCAGCCGCCACTCAAGAGCAGCTCCGTCGTGCCCACACTCGTCACCCGCGACACAACCCCACACACCGGCACTGGCAGCACTGGCAGCAGCACACCTGCAGCAGCTGACAAGGCTTGATTGCTGATGGCCATTGTTTGATTTCGCTCGCTCTTAGCTGCAGTGTGTGGATGTGTGTATGTGAGTGTGCGTGTGAGTGTGTGTGTGTGTGTGTGTGTGTGTGTGTGTTGGTGTTGCGTGCGTGCGTGTGCGTGCATGTGCGTGCGTGCGTGCGTGTGTGTTTGCGTGCGTGCGTGTGCGTGCGTGCGTGTGTGTGTGTGCGCGTGCGTGTGTGTATGTGTGTGCGTGTGTGCGCCTGTTACATTTGCGCGTGCGTGCTGTCCGCTTGTGCGTGTGTGGTTTGATACTAAACAAGTTCTCGGTCGTTTATCGCAATGTCATAGCCTTATCAAGCACCACTTTAAGCCTGTGGTGCCCCTTCCTTGTTCAGATCCACCAACCCACCGTGCACGCATTCAGTCATTTAACCATTACCAACTCACAGAGCAAACCATTTCCACCAGCATCAACCAGCATCACCCAAGCAAGCCAACACCAAGCAAACCATACCCCCCCCCCGGCTCAAGTACACACACCACCTCCAATGCTATGCGGCCGTCTGCTGTGCGGCGTCATACAGCTCGCGAGCAATCACACGCTGCAGTGACACGTGTGCAGCAAACGCCAGCGTGCACAGCGCGCCGGTCAGGGCAAAGAGGTGGGAGAAGGTGAGCCGACCAACCATGGTGAGGAAGACCACGACCATGAAGTTGAGGGGCACGCGGAAGATGTTGATGATGCTCGCGCGCTCCGTTTCCGGCAGCAGCTCGCTGCGCAGCGTGCCGAGCCCTGCGCGTGCAGTTGGGGACAGGAGATGATGCATGTTCGTACGTGCATGTGAATAGTGAATATGTGTTAATATGTGTGTTTGCGGGTGTCCATGCGTGTGAACACGTGTGAATGTGTGCGTGAGTGCGTGCGTGTGTGTGTGCATACTTTTGTGTGCAGTGGTGAGCAGCTGCTTGCAGAACAAGCGACGAGCGTGCACACATGCAAACAGGGTGCCCACGCCACAAACAATCCCACATTGCCCCCTCCCCCTCCGTTTACCTGGGAAGACAACACCGCAGCAGGCCTCGAAGACAATGAAGAAGACAAGGGCAGCGCTGCGGCTCTCAACAGCGGCGGCGCCAAAGAGACAGACCGCTGCCGTGGCGAACGCATAGCCAACCGTCTGCATCACAGGCACAGACTTGGAAATGGAGAAACGGAAGGCACAGCTGGCGACGGATGATCGTGATGATTTGTGTGTGTGTGTGTGTGTTGAGGCAGCGTGAGCGGTGCAGTGCATGCATCATACACACATTTACACAATGCACTTCACAGCCACAGAACACGCACACAGAGTACACTAACAATACGCACACATGACATGCCACACCTGCCGGCCATGATGGCGAGCATGAATGTGCCGAAGATGACGCCGAGCGGCGGATGGACGTCCACATCGCGCGGATCGAGGACAGGCGTCCACATGAACACGAACATGTACATGGCGGCCTCAAACGTCGCCTGCACAGCGCCAAGCAGCAGGATCTTGCGCGAGGAGAAGATGGTGCGCACGCTGGCGGCGTTGTTGTTGTTGTTGTTGTTGTTGTTGTTGTTGTTGTTGTTGTTGTTGTTGTTGTTGTTGTTGTTGTTGTTGTTGTTGTTGTTGTTGTTTGTGGTGGTTATCTGTGAGGCTTGAGGTATTGGTGCCGTGCAACTTCAGAGAGCAACGACACAATCAAACGGAAGGCACAGATTGATGACAAACGAACCAGAGGCAGATCAGCAGCAAGGATTGACACACGTGCACAACACACACACACACACACACACACACACACACACACACACACACACACACACACACAAGCGCGCGCGTACCTTGCACCACAGGGGGCGTTTTTTCGGAGCAGTAGCTCGGGTTCGTCTTCCTCCCACAATGTCATGATCAGATATGCACACAGCACCAGGAAGCATACAGACAGCAAGAAAGGCCGCAACGCTGCTCACACAAACACGCACACACATTTAGTAAGAATTGTGTGAGAGCCAAGTTCCCAAACCGTGTACTCGCTCCTGCTGTGCACAGATGTGTCTCTCTCTGACACGCACGCACACACACAGACACACAAGCTCCCCTCCCCTCTCTCTCTGTTTCTCTCTCTGTCTCTTTCTTACACGCGCACACACACTCTCCCACACTCACACAACCTTCTCCTCCCTCCCTCTTAAACCACGTCTAGTGTGACGCACGGTGGTGGCCGTGGAGTTCAGCGACAAAGTTGGCGAGAACGCCCGACAGAACAGCAACAACGCCGTTGCCAAAGGTGGCAATGGCAAAGGTTCTCGACACCCACTCCTCGGGAAAACCCTGCCCATTCACATGGAACACACACAATGTTGTGTGTGTGTGTGTGTGTGAGGTGAAGGGCCGACAGGTGCTTAGACACGTGCAGCAACGAATTAGAAACCCTGTTCCCTCCTTCCTAAAGGAGACACCCCACTTCCACCACCAACTGCCACCAAACACACACACACACACACAACCACACAGCGCGACAAACCTTCTTGTTGTGTTGGTAGATCATCCAGCTCTCAAACGCGGAGGTGAGGAGGGAGGTGGAGAGGCCGCCCAGGATCCGGCCCAGCATGAGGAGGAAGAAGCTGCTAGACAGCTTCATCAGGCAGCTGAGCGAGTAGAGGTAGCAGAATGTGATGCACAGCCGGCGCCGGCCATACCGGTCTGCCAGATTTCCCAGCAAGGGCCCAAACAGCATGGAGCTGACAAACCCGCTGATGTACAGCGCAGCAATTTGCTCCTGCAGCGAACGGTTGGAAGGTGGTGGTGGATGTGGTTTTGGGAGGTGAGAAAGAAGGGTAATGAGGGTGTGAAACGCGAGCCAGGGACAAGGGCATGGGGGCGAACAAGTGAGCAGACAAAAGGTAGCTGCACTTTCACACACGCACATGCAAACGCGATACAAGGTGGCCACACAGACACGCACACAGGAATAAACACGCAGACACAGACACAGACACAGATGCAAGCACAACCGTACACACAACCACACACACGCACACGCACAGACACAGATGCAAGCACAACCGTACACACAACCACACACACGCACACGCACAGACACAGACACAGATGCAATCACAATCACAACCACACACACACGTACCCTCTCACTCAATCACAACCATACACACCACCACACACACGCACACGCACACACACACACACACGCTCATACAATCACACAATCACACAATCACACAATCGCACAATCACACCAACCTCGAGGAAGCCGTAGTGCTCGTAGAGCCTGTACAAGTAAGGTCCTTGGAGCCAATCTGCCATCATGGCCACAAGGTAGATGCCAAGGTACTTGTACTGGAAGGTGACAAAGTCGGCATTCTTGGACAGCTTGTGGAACGTGCTCGTGTACACAAACGCCGCAATGGTGCCCACAGCCACGCACCCAAACACCACATACACGGCTTCTTCAAACCCAGCCGCCGCCATCGCCCAGGGTGGTGGTGGTGGTGGTGGTCACTGGTCGATCCTCACACAGGCGGGAAGTTCAACTCAACACGCGTGACGTGAAGGCTCGTCCCGCTCACTCTGCGGTTGGAGGTGTTGTCACAACTGCGCTGGTGTCAATGCGCTCACTCGCTCGCTGCCTCCTTTGCCAGTCTTGTCTGGCTTTCTCACGATTATTGTTGAAATCACAAACAATTATCCACAACCGCCTCAAGAGCACCATCAACCACAGCCACACACGCCCCCATCAGCACATGTGTCACGCTGTGACTGACTGAATGGACCGACCGACTGGTACTGCTCTGACTGACGCCCCGCACCATCCACGGATTCCATCTCAAACAGCAGCTGCACTCACGTACCGCTTGCCCTCCTTTTGGTTGATTTCTTTTCCTCTTTTGTGTTTTCATCTACTTTCTCTTCTTCATCCGTGGCTCTTCTCTCTTTGCGCAGGCTTTCCCATTTGCCTCCACTCTTGTTGGAGCAGCGTTTCAGCTCCATCGCCCCCCTCCCGGTCCTTGTGTCTTGCATGGTGGTGGGTCTCCGCTGTAGTTGCCGAAGGATGGTGCCGAGGTTACGCCGCTTACAGCTGCTGTGGCAGCGACGCTGGCGCACCATAGTTGTCATTGTACTGTGCATCACACTGCTCGCTGCTCTGCGCAGAAACAGATCCGCAAGGTACAATGCGTCCGACGTGCCCGACCTTACAAAGTGCCGAGCACCCAGCTTGGAGGTGGCACCTCTGATCACCGCATCCCTGATACACGATACAGCGGACGCCGCCGCCTTCCTTGACCTCCACCGCGTGGCCGAGGCCCCCTTCAACGATCTCATATTGTCTGCGTCCAGTGCCCGCAGCGGCGATGCCAACCGCAACCACGCTCGCGCAGATGTGGACCGCAATGCGCTGCGCCCAGTCACGCACAGGCAAACCCTCGCCCACTGCATTGCGCAGCACTACCTCGGCGCGATCCAGCAGCCCACGTGGTCGCATCCGTCCGTGTGGTTCGCCGCCATCCAGGCTGCTCAGCACGAGGGTGCAGCAGCACAGCAGCAGCGCGCAGCACGATCCGCACATGCCAAGGACGCCAACGACAACGCGGACAGCATTAGCAGTAGTAGTAGTAGTAGCGAAGGCGGTACAGCAGCCACCATGGATCAAGTGCGACGCAAGTGGTGGGCCCACATGGTGCAGCTTGCGCGGCTGCACATCCACCAGCAAGCAGACGGCGATCCTGCAAGCGAGCAAGGCAAGGTGCTGGAGGTGCCGAGCGGGCTGCCCATCCACGATGAGTACATTTCCTCCCTCGTCAGCGCCCTGCTCATGCCCATGGACAGCGATGCGCTCGCTTACTCGGCGCACGTTCCCAAGCACATCAACGTCCACACCACCATCTGCGGGGCATCCCCTGCCACGGCTCGCCGCTGCCGCTCTGGCCGCCCTATGCTCTCCCCTTCCGCGTCCCTGCAAGCAGCGACCGCCGTCTTCGCCTCGCGCTCCCTCGCCCTCACCAACGTGGCAGACACTTGGCTCCTGCAGCTGGCGCAGCACGTGCGCGCGGGCGGCGTGGTTGCCTTCCACGACGTCTACTTTGCCGGCGACGACCCCTCCCCGTGCGTGCTGGCAAACGCCCTGCACTCCCCTGCGGGCGACACCAGCGTCGTGTACGCCACGGAGGCCACCATCGCGTTCTTCCTCGCCCACTTTGATGTGGAGTGGTACCGGGACGTGCGCGTGTCCTTCCACCCGTCGCTCGCGTGTGAGAAGCGGGAAGTGTTCGCCCTGCTGCGGCGCCGCACCACGCTCCGCCCAGGCATCGCCACACCGCGGCGTGTGGACCTCACCATCACCTCCCTCCGCGCCATCAAGACGGCCTTGGCAGCAGCCCCGTCGTCCCGGCACCCGTCGCAGTGGCTGCAGCGCTTGTTGGACGCCGCCTTGCACCACTCGCCAAACGCATGGCCAAACCTGGCACACCGCCCCCACACCACCAACACCAACACCAACACCAACACAAACACAAACACAAACACCAACGCCAACAACGACGGAGGTGCTGTGTCCTTGTTCCACGAAGCGTCACGCCCGCGCCGGTGGGCAACGAACGGGCTGTTGCACGACACAATGTCGCAGCTTGAGGCATTTGACGCCGTGGAGCGGCTCCTCGAAGGGGGCGTGCCCGATGGATGCAACCCAACCAGCGACATTTGCAACATCTTCTTTGTCTGGACGTCACATCGCGACACGTGGTCCTTCCTGAACAGACTGGCGGTGGAGTCCGCCCTGCGCATCTTCCCGCGTGCGCGCGTGATTATCGTGTCAAACACGCTTCCCGTCACCTTCTTCAACAGCCTGCAGGCATCGCACCGCGTGTATGTGTGGCGCATCGTGCCCACCCGCCTCGTGCGCGCCGGCGTTGCTGGCGGCAGGTGGCTGCGCGCTGCCCTGCGTGAGCAAGGCCCACATCTCCCCACGCACCAGAGCGACTTCCTGCGGTACGTCGTGCTGTACAAGTACGGCGGTCTGTTCAGCGACACGGACCTGGTGTGGCTGGACGCGTCCCCGCTCGCCCACGCCATTGGCCGAAACTTCCTGGGCAAGATTGACAGCCGGCCCATCTTGGCGCGCTGCCCCTGGTGCGTTGACAGCACGTGGTACCTTGCCAACGGCGTGCTGCGCTTCCAGGCGCGCCACAAAATGCTTGCAAGTATTCTTGGGCACATTGACACGCTGCGCTACGACCCAAGTGACCGCCTGGCCATCGGGCCGCACCTTGTCACCAAGACGTTCAACGCCCTGCAGGACCCAAGCGTCATCTTAGTCGACGAGCATGTGCTGTTCCCCATGTCCGGACCAGATGTCCTGCAGTACATGGACCCACGCCCGCCCCACACGCGCCTGGCGGACCTGCTGACCTCCGCCGCTGTCCATGTGTTTGAGGCAACGTACAAGGCCGCTCCCTACGCCCCGACGAGCGCAATGCAGCAGCTGCTCGCGCTCACGCCCTGGGTGCAGATTGACCCCGTGTGCGAATGTGTCTGGCAGCAAGACGACACCGACACCGACACCAACGAAGATAAGGGTGATGATGACAGCAACAGCAACAGCAACAGCAACAGCAACAGTGGTGGTGCTGCTGTAGGGGGTGACAGCACGAAGCGCAAGAAGACCAACCTGTGTCTGCCGTACAGTGCAACGGCTCGGTACAGGCAGGGGTCTCGCGACCACCTCGTGCGCATGTGTGTCAAGATCAGGGGCATCCACAGCGACGCTGATCAGAGCAGCACACCCAACAGCGACAGAAACGAGCGTGCTGCTGGTGATGGTGACAACGATGAAGGTGCTGGTGGTGAGGAGAAGAGTCGTGACGGCACGAGCGTGGTTGGCTTGCCTGAGGACGGCGTGCTTGTGCTTGAGGCGCGGCTTGGGCGCGTGCAGACGGCGTACCAGGCCGCTGACAAGCGCATTGTCGTACCGCTGCACAGAGACATGACGCACACAGAGCTGCTGGAGCTGGCACAGCTGTGGTACGTGCACGGCGAGGAGTACTGCAACGACCACGTCACCGTGCAGGTGGTGCTTGCCTCGGGCGTGGTGTATGCTGAGGGCGGTGTTGATGTGATGACGCCGTGCTTTGGCGTCGCAGAGGCGCAGCAGCGGTACATTGGGCCCCCGCTGGCAAAGGGCACGTACACGTGGACAAACGCCGAGCACATGCTGCAGTGCACGCGGTTCAGCGAGGAGTATGCGG
>NW_004754925.1:517396-532396 GCF_000188695.1 Salpingoeca rosetta | reverse complement strand
ATTGAAGCAGCACAGGACACAAGAAACGCAACGCACTGAAAACACCGCACAGCGCATGCGACGCGTACACAATCACTACAGGCACACATACCTGCCACACGCGCCAGTGCTTCTCCACGAGAGAGAAGGTGATGAGGTATTTGCACGTGGGGTCGAAGGCTGTGGCCGAGATGGGCGCTGAATGCGCTTGCACAACCTGGCCATGCACATTCGCAGCACGTGGCACATTCAAAGCCGTGTCATGAGCGATGTAAAATTAAACACGCGCACATGCACGCATGCACGCGACACGCACCTTCCACACTGTTGCAGTCTTGAGGTCGAAGATGGTGAGCTTGCCATCCTGAGCGCCCACAGCGAGGCCTGCACCGCAGTGTGTTGTGCGTTGGTGGTACCCAAGGTGGAAGGGAGTGAACGCAACCAAGCGTACGGGAATGAGTATCATCAGCGTGTGAAGTGATACGGTGCGAACAAGCACGCACAGAGCATGCATGGGGATGAGGGTGGGGCTGGTGCACTCCTCCCCGCTCGCCACAATCGCTGACGCACGTGCTGTGGCGGACGACGTTGACGGCACGCGCGCAATCATGGGATATGTGCGGCAGATGTCAGACAGCACACGCTTGGCGAGCTGTTCGCACAACACACAGTGGTTGATTGATTGTGAGGGATACAGATCCAAGTGCCACACACGTATCACAGCCCTGGCGTAGTTATTACAATACAGCCAAAGCACCAAACTCTCACGCACTCTTTGCCCGTCCTTTCGACATCACCTCACACACGCACACACGCACGCAAACACACACACACACACACACGCACACTCGCACGCACACGCACGCACACACACGCACACGCAAACACACACGCACACCCATACAGACAGACAAACACCACATCACCACCTTTGCGCATTTGGTGCGGGCGGTCTTGTTTGGATCAAGCGTGCGCATGACAGTGTCCACGATTGTCTCGAGCTGATCCAGCAGCGACGACGGGTGACGCAGCACCAACTTCCGCAGCAACTGTGCAGCCAGGGCGCGGTCGGTCAAGCAAGGTCGCGTAGTGTGCACGTGGATGGAGGTGCATTTGGGAGGGTGCAAGTGTGCATGCGCGAGAGTGTGCATGTGAGGAAGGAAAGGAAGAGCAATGAGTGTGAAACACATGCATGTGTGCCCTACAGCGCTACTCTCTCGTCGTCGTCATCATCATCGTACCGCGAGCATGCCCTCGGAGTAGTTGGCGTCGTCCCGCTCCACAAAGAACGTGAGCGCATGGATAAACGCGCGAGGGGACTTGGTGACGACAACACTCAGTGCATGCAGGCACGCTGCGCTCAGCGTGGTGTCGTGCCCGCTGGCCAGACGAATGATGGTGACTAGCATGGACTGCAAGCGCTTGCCATGCGACACGTGCATCGTCTGACACCCAGCTGTCACCGCCGTGATCGCCAGCACGCGGACGCTAGTGCCTGCAGCGAGCAGGATGAACAACGGGCGAGTAAAGCGGACATTGTGTGTGTGTGTGTGCGCGCGTGTGCGTGCGTGTGTGCGCGTGTGTGCGTGTATGGGTACGGATGTTTGTATCAGCTACAGCGGCAACGCAAGCACATGCACGCGAAGACATTTGCACGTCCATCCCCCCTCCCTCAACCGTCCGCACTTTCCAACGCCAGCACCCAGGGCAACTCACTGATGGTTGGCGCCATGATGATGCGCTCCAGCAGCGCCACCAGCTGCTCGGTGTTCTTGAATGTCGCCAGGTCAAGATCCATCAGAATCGTCTCCAGAATCAGCGTTTCAACCTGCCACAATGGTGATCATTGTGGATGGCGAATGAGAACACGGGTCAGCACATGAACTCATGTATGCGTGTGTGTGTGTGTGTGTGTGTGTGTGTGCACTTGTTGTGTACACATGTCATCCAACGGAGTGTAGCTTGTAACAATCACAGTCGCCACCACCACCACCACCTCGATCGTACGTCTGCAGTTGAGATGTGGTCCAGGGTCTGCGGGGTGTCCGCCTCCAGCTGGTGCAGCAGTCCGCGGCGGTCTGTGTCGCTCAGCTGAACACATGCGCAGCAAAAACCAACACAAGACACAAGCAAGCAGACAAGTAAGCGGTTTGCGTGAACGATCATTGGAGTGAGCGGGTGGATGATCGTTTCGTTGTTGTTGGTACTCATGGACACACCGCACACGCACACACACACACGTACGCGGGAGACGCCGCTGCGAATGAGAGCACGCGCTCCCTCGGCAAACTCCTCGCAGCGATGCTGTGGAAGCACGCGTGAAACAGTCACATGTGTGAGCATGTGTGTGTATGTGTGAGTACGCGTGCACTTGGTTATGAGTTGGTGAAGGCACCATGATGCACAAAAGCGCAGCAAGAGAAAGAGAAGTACACAGCACCTGAGCGGAAAAAAAAACACCACCGTCATCGGCAGCATCAACAACAACAACAAAGCACGCCCCCTCCCTTTTCTCCTGCATGCCGCACCTGCCAGAACCGTGCTAGCAAGCGGATGTCACTCGGCGCCGTGTGCGCAACATCGCGATGAAGATCATCGAGGAAGTGCGGCACAATGCTCAGCCACAGCGCCTGGTTCTCCCCCTGGCACTCAATCTCCTGCACGTGTCAAGTAAATGATTGAGTGCGCGTGTTTGTATGTATGTGTGTGCGTGCGTGGGTGTGCGTGGGTGTGCGTGGTGTGCATGTGTGCGTGTGTGTGCGTGTGTGTGCGTGTGTGCGCGTGTGTATGTGTGTATTCGTGCGTGCGTGCGTGCGTGCGTGTGAGCAGTTATCACATTCCAGATGGGCATGTTGAGCAAGCACGCTTCCCTCGCACGTTCACACACACACACACACACACACACACACACACACACACACACACACACACACACACACACACACACACACACACACACACACACACAAACAAACAAGCAAACATATCCTCCCCCTCCCTTCCCCCTCTCCCGCTCTGTGAGTGAACACAGCGGCGCACCGAGACGGCGTTGAGGAGAACGTAGACGGCAAAGCTGTGCATGGTGACAAAGTACGGCGTGAGCTGCCACCGCCGCTCCTTGGGCTGGTTCGGCAGCAGGAACGTCGGTTTGGCGTGAGACCCAGAGACACCGCACGCCACGTGCTTGCATGGACCAACGAGGTGCACTTTGCTCAGATCAAACGTCGAGTCCTCCCAGCGCAGCAGCAGCGAGAGCACAAAGTCGAGAATGGCGAGCTCTGTGCGTGCATTCAGGCCCTCGTCCTCCGCATCCTCCACAAACGACGTCTGGCGCTGGCGCCGCGGCTTTGGTGTTGACGACGACTGCGGAGACGACGTGAGTGACCCCGCGGGCGATCCGTGCTGCTGCTGCTGCTGCTGCTGGTGGTGGTGGTGGTGGTGGTGGTGGTGTGGTGCTGGCGCTGACAGGAGCCGTGAGGGCGTGGTTGTGTGCGACATGCGCCGTCCCACCGGCTGTCTGCGCCGGTGTTGTGACGATGTGGACGCACCGCCCAGCGCCGCCCGCGTCGCGCTCTTGTGATGATGGCGACGACCATCACCACCGCTGCCGCTGTTGTGGTGCTCCTCCTCCTCCTCCTCATGGTCCTCGTCGTGTTCCGGGTCGTCAAAGTCTGTTGTTGGGCGGATGCTGGTGTTGCGATGCACGGGGCCACCAAACACGTCCTCCCCGTCCTCGCCACCACCGGCAACGGCGCTTGTGTTGGCGCTCACGCCATCATCGTCATTGTCATCATCACCATCTTCGTCGTTGTCGTGCATTGTGTGCTTGCGTGTCAGGCGGTGCGGGCTCAGGTGCGACGGTGACAGCGGTGTTCGAGCCGGCAGCCTGTCATCCCGCCGCTCCACAGCCGCATCCAACAAACTCCTACACGTGTGTGTGTGTGTGTGTGTGTGTGTGTGTGTGTGTGTGTGTGTGTGTGTGTGTGTGTGTGTGTGTGTGTGTGTGTGTGTGTGTGTGCGTGTGTGTGTGTGTGTGTGTGCGTGTGTGTGTGTGTGGTGAGGGGGTTGAGTGTACCATTGAAAGAACGTGGTGTGACACTGAAAGTTGATCGTTGCAAGGAGCCCGGAACTCATCAACGACAGCAGCGCGTAACGGACTGCATCACCGCTAAACCCTACACGCAGTCAGCACATGCCCATGTCAATGGATGAAACCATGTCATGACCGTACAGGTAGAATGTGTCGTTGAGCTTGTGCAGGCGTGAGACGGTCTCCTCCAGGTTGACTTGAATAAACAGCACCTGCGTGGCAGCGAGGTGACAAAGTGAAGTGAAGCAAAGTGACACGAGTGCGAATGAGTTGGAGGCAGCCATTGCTGTAGTGATTCGCATCCACAGACGCACAAACACTATCAAATACACACACTCTCACAAACGCACGCTTACAAACGCACACACACGCGCGCGCACACACACACACACATTCAATCATGACACATCCAACATATGTGCGTGTGTGCGTGCGTCAGTGTGCCTCACCACGTTGCCGGCGCTGTCGAGTCGACCCGTGACGACAGAGACGCCGCCGCTAACAGCTGCGGGCGCCTTTGCGTCCAACGGCACAGCAGATGCGGTGATGTTCTTTGCAATCTGCCCAGAGGCCGTGCCCTCGAGATGGCCCGTCTCCAGCTGCCAGATGTACGCCGCGCCGTTTGTGCACGACACTACCATGCTCTCCTCCGGTGGCAGCCAGTAGATGGACTGGTGACCCAAAGTTCGCAGCGGCAGCGGTAGGGGCGTGAGCGTCAGTTACGTTGTGGTCTGTTCTGTTGTTGTGTTGAGTGAACAGAAATTCAAGCAACAACAACAACAACAACAACAACAACAACAACAACAACAACAACAACAACAACAACAACAACTTAAACAACAACAACAACTTAAACAACAACAACAACGACAACAACAACAACTTAAACGACAACTTAAACAACAACAACAACGACGACGACAACAGAACGCCATTTGCATCGTGTTCAGTTCACCCAACGCACCTGCACGGGAAATGCGTGGCCGGCGAAGCGCAGAACACACGTCATGTGCAGGAGGTTGTAGATGGCGATGGAGTGGTCTGTGGCGGCGGTGAAGATGCACTGGCGCCACACGGGGCTCAGGTCCATGTGCAGATGCCCAACCCGCGTCACCTGCAGGGCGAGGGAAAGCGCGTGTGTGCATGTGTGTATGTGTGTATGTGTGTGTATGTGTGTGTATGTGTGTGTATGTGTGTGTATGTGTGAACGTATGCAACGGGTTATCCCAAAAAACTATCACACGAGGAGACACAAGAGCACATATGTGACAGCCGCGCGCTCCATTGCCCGCCCGACCTCGCCGCACTGCTGGTTGAACGTGTGGATGCGCTTCATGGTGCGCCGGTCCCATATGTGCAGATCAAAGTCCGCTCCAGACGACACTGATTCGTGAGGGGGGAGGTGATGTGAAGTGTGTGTGTGTGTGAGCTGGGGCACGTGTTTGAGGTGGGGCACGTGGGCATGCAGTGCATTGACAAACACTCTCGAGCATGCACAATACACGTGTGGTGATGCGAATGAATGAACAAGAACAGATCCAGACGCAGGCAGTGCAATCAAAACAGCATCACCGCACGCATCAACAACAACACGAACAGCGCACCGAAGATATTGGAGAGGGACCCGCGGCAGTGGAACAAACAGCGCACACGGCCCTGGTGGGCGTGCAGGCGCAAGGCTGGGGCGTCGTTGAACAGCGACGCGTACTTGGACGGACGGTCAAACAGACTGATGAGGCACAACGCAGCATGATCGCGGACACACGGGTGAGTGAGGGGGGGGCTGAACTGAGAAGGGAACAATCGAACGAAAGACGGATGTGGCTCGATCCTGAAGAACGGTGCGCGCACACCCGCAGTCAATCACACATGCCGACAATTGCACACACCCACACATACATACACGCACACACTGACAATTGCATACACATAAATGCACACACACACGCACACGCACACACACACACACACACCTCCAGAGCAGATGCGCCGTGTCGCACACAACCAAATCGCCCGACATCAGCCCAAACACATGCACGGAGTTCAGACTGCTCTGCTCATTCTGCAAAGGTCAATTGGGACACACAAATGGTTTTGTGCGTGCGTGAGTGAGTGGGTGGGTGGGTGACTGGGTGAGTGAGTGGGTGGGTGAGTGAGTGAGGGGAGTGAGTGAGTGAGGGGAGTGAGTGTGTGTGTGTGTCATGGGTTGTTTTGACACTGCAGCTGAGTCGCCCGCTTTTCTTTCCCTATGACAGCGAACACGGCGAAAAGAATGCGCGTGCCTTGAGCGTGAGCAGTGTGGCAATCTTGTCGTCTGCATCGAGAAACGGCAGCTGGTCCAGTTGTTTCTGGCAATCACACAACCATATCACACACACACACAACCAAATCACACACACACACACACACGACGGGATATGAGGGCCTGATGGTGCACATGTGTTCAAGATGACGGTCTGTCTCGCACACACGCCCGCAAAACCTACTCACGCACAAACACATACGCACGCACGCACGCACACACGTACCTGGGTCCATGCGTTTGCGAACGATGCATGCAGTTTCGCCTTGAGATTTGGGCCGACTTTCGTCACGCCATGGACATGACCGCCTGCTGTTGATGCATGCGCGTGAGGGCGTGCATATTGGGGCAGTGTTAAAGCCAGGCAGTACAAGGTGAAGGACGCGAGCATTCGCGCCCGCACGCTGCGGTGTAAGTGAAAAGGCAACAACCAATTTGCACAGGGCAACAACACCAGCAACAAGAACAGCACCACCATCACCACCAACACCATCACCACCAACACCATCACCACCGACCTGACGCGGCCGTGATCAGCGGAATGTCAGAGTCAGATCGAATGCGATTCGCAGAAAAGCACACAGGACCCTCCTGCTCACATGCGTGTGTGTGTGTGTGTGTGTGTGTGTGTGTGTGTGTGTGTGTGTGTGTGTGTGTGTGTGTGTGTGTGTGTGTGTGTGTGTGTGTGTGTGTCAGTCATTGACGTGTAACCATAACAGCGGGGAGCATCACTCCGCCACCCCCTCCCCAATGCGACTGCTTTTAGCTTTTGTCTTCACCTCAATATTTTGCAGCTGCAGCGTTGACGTCAGTGCCAGCGCCACGGGCTCAATGTTTGGCCTCTGGTCCTGTTGGTGCAACAGCGACGGTGGAGAAGAAGTGACACCGAATGAGACGTGCTCAACCGCTCCGATGTGACGCTCGGTGGCAGCAAGATGGTGAAATGCACGACGCGCATGTGTGCAAGGTGGCATTAACGCCTCAATCACACACAGAACACACGCACTCATGCATTCACACGCACACACGCAAAACACACGCACTCATGCATTCACACACAGACCTGGTGGTTCTCCGGTGGGCAGACCTTGCATGGCTCGTTGGGATTTTTGCCGTCCACAAATTGCGCAACATCAAAGCACTTGATCTCACCGGCCTGACGCGTACACATGTGCATGAGTGAGAGTGAGAGAGAGAGAGAGAGAGAGAGAGAGAGAGAGAGAGAGAGAGAGAGGATGGTGTGAGGAAAACGGGGGAGGTGCGAGCTTGCGTGCGTGTATGCATGTGGGTGTGCGCATACGTGACTGCCGCACAGACGGCAGGCAGTCGTGTGCCTCCGTTTTCACTCGCAAGCACGTCCTCGCTCACACACACACACACACACACACACACACACACATACACAACGTGCACAACGGTTGCCACGATGTCGTACATGGGAGAAAGCGAGAAGCGATGACGTGTCCACAAATGACGCAAATGCGCAGCCCGTTGGTGACGAAAAATCAAAAGGGAACACCCCAACACACGCCAGCGTCTTTACATGCAGCAGCTGTGTGATTGTGCGTGCGTGCGTGTGTGTGTGCGTGTTGGCATCGTTGCCAGTGTGAGTGTATTCATGTCAAATGCGCGCAAGTGCAAGAAGAATGCATGTATGTGCATGTGGTGTGAGCGACGTGTGTTCGCCAACAGGAATTATGGTGTGCAATATGAGCCAGTACCATTAACCGCCAGCAATCCACCTCTCGATTCCGCTCCCACAACACAATACACAACACAACACGCACACACACACACAACACAACAGACACACACGCAACACACAACACACACGCAACACACACACACAAGCGCGTGACTACACACCTCGCAGCTTGCTCTGCCGGCCACAGCGATGATGTGCTGGCAGCGCGGGGCCCAGGCCACGCCGCACACTTTCGGAAATTGCGAGCGGACGGAGTGGAGTGGAAGGCCTTTGGTGTCGGTCGTCATCTGCTGCCAGTTGAGCGGGAAGATGCTGACGTGCGCCGACGCGCTCGCAGCAACAAGCCCCGTGCTTTCCTCCCCTGTACAATTGGCCAGGTAAGAGAGCGCGTGAGTGAGTGTGTGTGAGCGCGTGTGTGCATGCACACAATCAACTGACTGTGACTGACATGTCCATGACCCTGTCATAATCATTTCCACACATGCCGTGTGTGTACACAAGATTGGAGTGACAACGACCCCCCCCCCTCCTGCAGCATCCCTGCTCTTGCTGCCACCACCATCACACACCTGACGGTGTCTTGTATGTCAGAGTGTCAAGCGACACGTGCCAATCAGCGGAAATGTATCCACGAAGAAGGTGGTGCGTCTGACAAAGGCAGACATAGAGGGATTGTGTGTGTGTGTGTGCGTGTGTGTGTGAACGTGTGTGTGTGTGTGTGTGTGTGCTTGCAGGCATGAATACGTGATTGTGTGCAGGTACTTGTACATGAGTGCATGCACGTGCAAGTGCGCATTGTTGCAGGGTCACAGCGTTGCCAGGCATCGCTGCACAGACGTCACGTGCTCGCACCTTCATGGTTGTCAGATGCACAATGACAATGTCTGCAAAGTCGCCCGCAATGGCAGCAAAATGGTCGTGACCAAACACCTGTGCGCGAAACAACAACAGCAGCAGCAGCAGGCGTGAGGCACACCAGCCCAAACATGTGGTGTGGAGCGCATCTCCATGCCAAGGAGCAATCTCGCATGTGGGTCGCTAAGCAGACACGCGCGTGCAGGGCTACGTGGGCGAACCTCCCAGGGCTCAGGCGGGGGGGGGGGGGGAAGGCAGGAAGGCTGTACCTCGATGGAGCGGATGCGGCCCGGCACGACGTGTTTGTGGAAGTGGACAAGGCGCCCGTCGCAGGGATCCATGATGGCAATTGCGCTGCAACGACGACGCAGCAGCAACAGCGTAGCAAAGGGGGAAAACATGGGGTGCAGAAGAGCTGGTCGTCAGACAGGTGAAACAAGAGATATCAATAGCAAGATACACTGAAGAATACAAGCATGCACATCGAACACACACACACACGCGCGCGCGCATGCACACACACACACACACACACACACACACACACACACACACACACACACACACACACACACACACACACACACACACACGCATGCACGCACCCGTCTGCAAACCCGCAAAGGACAGCGGTGTCCCGTGCTCTGCTGGGAAGATCCTTGTGGTAGTCGCGCCAGCACTCTGTGATGCACGTGACCTCTGCATTGCTGACGAGAGACAGGGTCACCGGCGTGATCTGACAAAATGCCCCAAACCACGTGACACACGACGAAAGTTGTCGGTGAAAGCATACATACATGAGACACTGTGAGATCGAAAGTGCACGCAACATCAAGCGAGGTCTGACAGAATGCAAAGGGCGGTTGCAGTCAGTGTGCGTGCTGGATGGCTGACGCCATGGATGATGGGTGTGCTTGCATTGTGCGCGACATGGCTGCGCACTGTACCTTGTCTTCCTTCAGAGACCAGAAGCACACCTACAACAATGGAATGGGGGCAAGAGGGAAGAGGGGTGTACTTGAAGTGAGCAAACACATGCAGCGATAGTGCAGTGATAGAAGCACACAGCCCAACAGGCTGCATGTGTCAAATCGCATGGCATCATCCAGCCAGAACAGCAACAAGTGTCATTCCTCAGCAGTTGCAATGCCACTCAGGACACAGTAAGCACACACGCACACACTTATCCACACACGCATATATGCAATCACACATAAACACACACACACACACACACAAAAAAAGAAAATAAAAGAGTTGCGCACTTGGCCTGTCCTTGTGCCTGTGACCACGTGTTGTCTGTCTCGTGTGGCAAACGTTGCAGACACGGCATGCTGCGCGTCGTCCGTGCACACCGCGAGCGGGATGCGCACACCAGTCGACCCCATGATGATGTCCACAAGCTGGAGCACTGCTCGCTTCCTCTTCCTCTATCCTCGATCTTTCCTTCTGAATTCAGTTTACACGACTGAATTCAGTTTACACGACTGAATTCAGGCGTACATGGATCGCTGACGACAATGGACGCCGCCAAACAACAACAGCACACAACAAGCAGCAGCGCGAAGGAGTCTGCAACAGACGTGCGCCGCTCTGCTGGGATGATGAAGAAGGGAGGTGGAAGAGGGAGAGGAAGAGGGAGAGGGCGTGGCGAAGGCAGCGGCGGTGAGGGCGATGGTACCGGTAGCGGGCGTGGCTCGGGAAGAGGGCCGCGAACAAGCGTGGCCACCGATCGAAGCAGAGCTGTCAAGAAACCCACACCACAAGAGTCCCCTGCCGCTTCCGCGACTTTGACACCCACAGCCCGATCAAAGCGGGCATCCGCAACCACCGCAGCGCGGAAGAAGACACCAACAACCACCGTCCCTGAGGCGGAACAGCGAGGAACCTCGCCAAAGCAACGGAGCCAGGGGCGAGACCGGAGTGCTCGCTCCAGCGCAACAGCCCATGGCGCCAACACGGCAATTGAACCAGCCACGAACGAAGTTCGGCCAGACTCTGTCGACGCCCCGCCCGCCACCCGAGGCGAGCCCGATCCTCGCAGTGGGAGTGGCAGCGGCACTGCTCGGTCCAGGGACACCAAAGGTGCAAACGGCAGTGCCATTGAGCCGCCAACCAAGCTGCCACCAATCGCGCCTTCACCCCCAGCTTCGGAAGACAACAAGGTGCAGGTCACGCCGACCGGCAGTGGGCGAGGCCGCCGCCGCACGTCGGGGCACGCACTGGCTCGTGCAGGCAGCGGACAAAAGAATCAGCAGCACCACCAGCAGCAGCACCAACAGCAAAAGCACCAGCAGCAAAAGCAGCAGACCGCCAGACCAGGGGAACAGGACGCAGACGACGAAGAAAGGGTGCGTTTGCCGCCCATCCATCCACAGCAGCAACAGCAGCAGCAGAATGAAACGCAGGAGGCAATGGCAAGTGCTCCTGCTGTGGCTCAAGACCAAGATGTGCCGGGAGCCACGCATGCGCAAGCACCGCAATCGTCACAGCAACCTCAACACGCAAACGAAGAGGAGGGCCAGGAAGAGGAGGAGGGAGACCAAGATCAAGAACAAAAACAACCACCAGAACCACAAGAACAACAAGAACAACAAGAACAACAAGAACCACAAGAACAACAAGAACTACAAGGGCAACAAAAAGAAGAAGAGCAGCAGCAACCAGAAGCAGAGCAAGAAGCAGTGCCAACTGCCCCAGCTACTCGCACTGCTAACGGGTTTGTGAATGGTCGTGCCGGCAATGGAGCAACAGCACCACATTCGCCGCGCACACGCCAGCAGACGGTGCCCGGTGTTGGCAAGCAGTCGCGCACACGACCGCGTCGCAGTGCTGGCAATGGCCGCAGCAACCCAGCGCCAGCGGAAGCGCCTGCACAGTTGAAGGCACAGGCATCGTCACGCGACCACAACACTCAGCCACA
This sequence comes from Salpingoeca rosetta, assembly GCF_000188695.1. NCBI lineage: Eukaryota > Choanoflagellata > Craspedida > Salpingoecidae > Salpingoeca > Salpingoeca rosetta. The sequence goes on along the minus strand of NW_004754925.1, from coordinate 520,542 downwards.
GAGCCAACAGAGCCAACAGAAGCAGAATGGCAGGCAGGGCGACCATCCATTGCGCCAACAACAACAAGCACAAGCACATGTACAACAGCAACGGCCTGCGCAGGAGCGACAAGGGCGGCGGGAGCAGCGTGCAGCGCCCCTGCCGCAGGTGGACAAGGTGGCGACAGAGGCACCGACACCCGCAACTGGCACATCTGGGGTGTCATCCCCAAGCCCGGAAGGCCCCACGCCAACACACAGCGCACCGACCACTGGCAGCATGTTCAAGGACATTTGCCGCACGCTGCAGCAGCTGTATGAGGAGGCGAAGGACATCAAGGACGGCATGCAGGCAGACTACATCCCAGAACTGGCAGCCGTCAACCCGGAGCTGTTTGCCATTGCGGCGGTGTCGTGTGACGGCGAGACGTGGGTACACGGTGATGCACACATCCCGTTTACGCTGCAGTCAACGTGCAAGCCGCTGCTGTACTGCCTCGCCCAGTCGCTGGTCGGGTGGGAGGAAGTGCACGACCATATTGGGTACGAGCCAAGCGGACAGCGCTTCAACGCGTTTGCGCTGGACGAAGACAAGAATCCGCACAACCCGATGCTCAACGCCGGTGCAATCATGTCCTCCGCCATCATCTGGACACACCTCAAGCAGAAGGTGACACCATTTGTTCAGTGTGTGTGTGTGTGTATGTATGTTCTCTTTCTGACTCTCAGACTCTCTCTTTCTAACTCTCTGACTCTCTGACTCTCTCTCTCACTCTCTCACTCACACACACACACACACACACACACTCTCTCTCTCTCTATCTGTGTGTGTGTGTGTGTGTGCAATGTGTGTGGTCGTAAGCGCACACCCCACAAGCCACAAACTCACACAGGCTTACGGCTCTTCATTTGCAACGCCGTGTCTTTGCTTTTGCGTTTTCTGATTTATGCTCACACACACACACACACACACACACACACACACACACACACACACACACACACACACACACACACACACACACACACACACACACACACACACACACACACACACACACGTTCACACATCCGCTGACATGCGTACGTCACCGATGTTATTCCCCCCCCCAACCTTGGTGCGTGAACCCCACGAACGCTGCAGGTGGCTGCGTACAAGGCGGTGAAGGCGTTTGTGGAGGAGATGGCTGGACACGTGACGCCAGTCACCTTCGACAACAGCGTGTACCTGTCCGAGCTTGCCACTGCCAGCCGCAACTTTGCGCTGACCTACTTCATGAGCGAGACGAGCCAGCTGCTTGCCGACGCCAACATCCAGGAGGTGCTGGAGCTGTACTTCAGCGCATGCTCGCTGTCATGCGACTGCCTTGGTCTCGCTGCCATTGCCGCGACCTTTGCCAACGGCGGAGTCTCCCCGATCACAGAGTCCGACATCATGTCGCCCGAGATGGTGCAGAATGCGCTCTCGCTCATGTACAACTGCGGCATGTACGACTACAGCGGGCGGTTTGCGTTTGAGGTTGGCATTCCCGCCAAGAGCGGCGTGTCTGGCGCCCTCTTCCTCAGCGTCCCGGGCAAGCTTGGCATCGCCATCTGGAGCCCGCGTCTCGACCGCAAGGGCAACTCTGTACGAGGGCTGCACGTGGCGCAGCGGCTGGTGGAGGAACATCGCAACCTGCACGTCTTTGGCAACGTCCTGCGTCGCCCGCAGGTGTGGTGATTGGTGGTGGTGATTGTTGGTGGTGGAAGCTGTGGCCTCTTGGATGCGTTTGTGTTGTGCCGTTTACAATGACACACACCCACATGCTTACATCCTCACACACACACATGCTTACATCATCACATACACACTCACGCACACACGCTCACTAACGCACACGTACCTCGTTCCCCACAACTGCAGAGGACGAAGACGCGGGTTGCGCGGGCGACGGAGGAGAGCCTGTCGCTGCTGCTCATCCAGTCTGCCGCGCACGGGAAGTTGGATGTGGTGAAACGCATCATCGAGTTTCGCGGCGTGGGCGTGGACGAGACAGACGTGGACGGACGCACCGCCCTCCACGAGGCCATCGTGCGCGGTACGAGCTTGGTGGTGGTGGTGCTGGTGGTGGTGGTGGTGGTTGTGGTCGTGGTGGTGCATGAATGGCATGGTGGGAGAAGCAAGGCTGGGCTGTCCAAATGAGGGGTCGCATGGATGCCGTAGACCACATGAGATTCGCATGCATGTGAGCAGGGCGGCGAGCTCGTATGATTGACCTTCTTGCTTGTCTCCTTGCTTGCTTGCTCGCTTGGTGTCAACGCCGGCATCACGCACACCGTACAGGGCATGAGAAGGTTGCCACGTATCTCATCTCCAAGGGCGCGAGCTGCGTCATCAAGGACAAGCTCGGCAACACGCCATGCTCCGACGCCGCCCACCACAACCTCACGCATGTGCTGCCGCGGGATGTGTTGCTGCAGCACGTGCACCAGCCGTCGTCGTCGCCGACGTCCAGTGCTGATGAAGACGATGTGCCGTTCTTCCAACGCAAGGACAGGAGCCCTGCGTCCTGCACGCACTCCCAGCAGCCATAAACACACACACACACACACACACACACACACACACACACACACACACACACACACACACACACACACACACACACACACATCCACGCATAGTCAACCGTTGAGTGCGAGTGGGCACTTGCCCCTCCCCCACCCCTTGCTACATGACAACCTCTTTCGTAAGCTCACTGACGGGCAGCAAGCAATTGAACAGCATTCATTGGTCAAGGAAGCAAGAAGTGAGTGAGAAGGGTCAAGGTGTGACGAGTGAAGAAGAACCACCACAACACCACGCATCACCCATCCGTCACACATCACACCACAACAACACAACACACAACACGACAACACACCATGTCTGACAGGGTCGTTGACCCGTCTGCGTGGGAGGATGCATTGAGACCAGAGGATGTGGCGGCCGTGGCTGCGCTACAAGAGGCAGCCCCACCGCCCCCTTCTGTGTTGTCGCCGTTGTCATCATCGTCGGCAGCGACAGGCCCTCACGCGCACACCAACAAGATGGGCCACAAGCGCCGCAGTCGCGGTGCGCGCACGAAGCAGAATGACCTTGTGGGCACGCAGTCTGAGCGGGCGTCGCGGGCGCTGCGCAACGCCGT
>NW_004754925.1:510751-513251 GCF_000188695.1 Salpingoeca rosetta | reverse complement strand
AGCTGAACACACCGCACGTACGACACTGGTGTGAGAACGTACATTCACAAGTATGCGAGGCACACACATGATGTACGCGGGTAATGTTAGGTGTGTGTGTCTGTGCGTCTGTGCGTCTGTGTGTCTGTGTCTGTGTCTGTGTGTCTGTGTGTGCCTGTGTGCGTGTTTCCGTGCCACCACGTGCTGTTGATATACCTACCTCATCAAACAACGATGTGACTTGCTGTAGCTGTGGCTCATCGCATTGCGTCAGCGCCCTGTGGTCATGCAATGCAAGGTGATGTGCGGTTAATTCTGAAGAAACTGGCAAACGCACCCACACGCACGAATACACCCACACGCACACAAAGACACACATACACATATGCACACAACAAGCAACATGTACAGCGGCAGCAAGTGCAAAGATAAGGACCACGCGTACATGATCCACGTGGACACGGCACTCCGCGTCAGTGGCAGCTGCTTGATGTTGAGGGCGGACAGGAAGTTCACGGCCTGTTCACAGCATGCAGTACACATGTAGTGGGGATGTGAGTCAACCACCCCACACATACACAAAAAAATGCAAGAGTGTGTTGCCTTTTGAAACGCTCAACACACCATGACCGCATAAGGTGCGCATGCAATGATGGTCCGTGATGAGGACCTTGTTGGGTTGGCCGAAACGGAGGTGCTTTCGTGCGAGAATGATGAATGTTTGAGCGTCTGCTTCAATTCCTTTGTCGCTCATGTCTGCAAAGGGGGTTAATGTTGACACAACACACACACACACCACATACACACACGCCACACGCACGCAGTGGACATCAGTGAGGAGGAAAGTTTAGCCATGCCATCCAGCAACAAGGCACAATCACGTGGAAATATGGGTTTGTCAGGCAGTGGAAGACAAGCGAACCACCAACAGGATTTACAAACAGCCATTTAGTGTGCCATGTCACCACCACCACCACCACTCCTAGTCATGCATCAACACCAGCACCACGCACTGAAACCAGACGCAACTTCGCGTGTCCTTGTCACCTTGCAGGAGCCTGTGAACCTCCGCCAGCTCGTCCTCGGTAGAGACCGCAGCAAACATGGCGTTGTAGAAGGACAGCACGGGCTTCTGCCCCATCTGCATCATCTGATGAGGCGGAATTGGCAGTTGCACGGACAAGGCGTGGTTGAGCTGTGATGATGGCAATGGCGGTGCTGGTCACAACCAACACACCAAGAGAATGTACACACACGCACACACACGCGCACACACACACGCACGCACACACACACACGCACGCACAAAACCTACAATGTCGACAGTCTTCTTGGTTGCGCCAAAGTTTCCGACGTGACTGAAGGCGGCGGCGATGCGCTTGAACGCTTGGCGCGACATGTACACGCCAGCCGTCTTCAGCGCAACAAAGGAACTGCGGCAGGAACACACCACCACATTAGGGGAGGTTGAAAGGCAGGCGATGGCAAGGGGAAAAGGGGGGTGAGACAATGGATGAAATGGATTGCGGTATGTGCATATTGAGTATCGCGGACAGCACGAAGCGCGACCATATTCCATATTCACCATCAATCATCAGTGATGAACACAACTCGCTCTCCAACCCTCTTCGGACCGCACGCATGCACATGATTGCACGCACATTCCCACAAGTACAGTTGCATGTCTGCACACACACACACACACACACACACACACACACACAAATCCAACAACTGCTCTCGTGCTTCCACAGCTTCCATGTCACCGCCCCCACATCTGCACCACGCACTCGATGAGCCGGGCAATGTCGCCCGTGTTGCTGATGGCCGCCAGGAACTGCGCGTGCACAGCAGGATCAACCCGCACATTCTCCCGCATCACTGGTAAATGCAGCGCACTGGTGGTGGTGATGGTGGTCGTGGTCGTGGTGAGAAGAGGGAAAACAATGGTTTGGTTGTGACATGCGGTGGGAAAACAGGAAAACAGAAGAACAGAAGCAGAAGCAGAACTTTGCCGTTCCTGCATCGCCGCCCTCAAGGAAGGATAAAGTGCACATGTACGCGTGATGCAATCCGTGTGCGGACGTACGCAATCTGCTGTGCTGTTGGCGCCATCGCCGTCAATTGTTGGAGCGACGTCTGCACAAGATCGCCAAGATGCACCCATCCGCCCACCTTCGCAGCCTGCAGCACCTGTTGTGTTGCGTATGTGTGTGTGTGTTGTGTGTGTGCGTGGGTTGTGTGCGCGCACGTCAGCATATGTGCGTGTGTGTGTGTGTGTGTCTTCATCAGCGTGCGTATCTTCCCAAAGATACAATTGTTTGTGGGTCCCGAAATGGACACCTGAGACAATGTTTTCACTCACCTGCTGGACGGCGTTGTCGTCCTCGGCAGTAGCAAGACGCTGCAGCACGGCCGCCATCACTTGCACCTGCACAAGTGCACAAGCCACACACATGTACACGTACACACACACACATGTACACGTACACACACATGTACACACACGTACACACACACA
>NW_004754925.1:500751-505751 GCF_000188695.1 Salpingoeca rosetta | reverse complement strand
TGTGTCTCTTTGTGTCTCTCGCTGCCTCTCCGTCCGCCGACGTTTATATTTCCCTGTTGCCCATTCTCTCACGTGATACTTCAACCACACACACACACACCCATGCGTATGAACGCACCCTCGCCATGGGTGCTCACAGGCGATGCAAGGTGTGCAAAGGCCCAAAACCGCTTCGAAGTCACCACTGCTCGACGTGTAACCGCTGCGTGGAGAAGATGGACCACCACTGCCCATTCACAGCCAACTGTGTTGGCAAAGGGAACCACAAGTACTTTTATCTCTTCGTGGTACGTGGCTTCCACATGGCTGTTTCCCCTGTTCATGTGGCTGTGCTTTGAGGGGCAGTCGGAGGGAGCTGCATGTGAGGTTCCACCCAAACGGAAGCGTAAACCCCCACTCACTCACACATTCACACACCCACATACACACACCCACACACTCACTCACTCACTTACTCACTCACTTACTCACTCACTCACTCACACTCACACACTCACTCACTCACACACTCACACACTCACTCACACATTCACACACCCACATACACACACACACACTCACTCACTCACTCACTCACTCACTCACTCACTCACTCACTCACTCACTCACTCACTCACTTACTCACACACACACACGCACGCACACACACACACGCACGCACACACACACGCGCACACACACACACTCATGTTTTTCTCATGCACAGACGTACGGGTGGTTTGCGACGGTGTACGCGCTCTGGCTCTCCATCCACCCGTACTTGGAGTGCGTGGAGATGGCAGATGTTACCGCCGACAAGGACGCGGGGCTGGGCGAAGAGGTGGAGGAAGAGGCCCCAAACATGTTTGAGCACTGCGAAGGATGGGACAGCCTGAAGGTTCGCCTGTTCTTTGCCTCTGTCGCCGCGGCTGCACTGCTCACGGCGTTCTGGCTCTTTGTCACGTACCTCGTCTACACGGACACGACGACGATTGAGTTTCTCAGCTTCTCCGAGCGCAAGCGGCAACGCGAGAGCATCACTGTCAACAAGGAGCCACACTTGCTCAACAACCTGCAGGACGTGCTTGGGCCCTGGCGCTTTTGGTGGAGGTGGCTTGTTCCCGTCCCGCTCTTGCACCACAGCATACCGCAGTGGCACGAAGACAAGTAGACAAACAGAGACGCGACAACACGGCAACACGGCAATGCGACAACACGAAACACAGCACACTACACCTTGTCACGGGTGCCCGTGAAGGTGCTGTTGTTTGTTATCAGCACGTTGACACGATGAAGGCACGCCCGTGGGAAGTTGGTGATGGGGAGGGGGGGCTCTAAAGCTGCATCTCAACATCAAAAGCAAACCTGAGCCACCACACACACACACACGCACGCACACGCAGACACACACACTCGAACGTTTGAAACACGTGTTTGGTTTGAACCCACCCAATGTGTTTGTGTTCTGTGTGTCGAGTTTGACTTCAAGACTTCAGCTGTGAGAGTCAGCCAGCCCATTGCTTCGTTGCACGTGCACGCGATCAAGCGCACGCGCAACTGCTGCCGCTGCTTCGCAAGCATCAATCAACCCGTCAACTGAGCGACCATGATCGTGATCATGCGTAGGTGTCATCACACTACACAAAGCCTGCCAGCGGTTGGTAACCGTTTTCCTCCTCCCAACACAAACACGCTGCAACCACTGCGCGAGTGCACGGCGCGTGCATGCAGTGTGGCAGCGCCACAACAAGCGCAGAAGCGCAGAAGGAAGTGAGGCAGTTATCACGACTGCCAGCCGCGGTGATCGTCTGCTTCACACAACCACACAGCCACACAGCCACACAGCCACACAGCCACAAGGCCCTCCACAGCTTCTTCAGCTTGTGCAGACAGCTCGACTCTCACTCACTTTTTGTCCAGTCATCAAAGACGCTCGCGCATCATCAGTTTCTTCTTCATCACCACCCCTCTCCCTCCATTCCGCCCGCCACCTCTCGTCTCAGCGTTCACCCCTGAGTCGCCAGGAAGATGCCGAAGCTGCACACCGCGTGCCAGCGCGGAGACATTGACAAGGTCAGGGCGCTCCTCAAGAAAGGCCTCTTCTCCGGCCCGAAGCCTGTCGACTGCCGCGACTCCATGGTGACTGCATTCGTGATGCAATGTGTGTGGTGCGATGTGTGCGATGGGCTGATTGCGTGAGCTCCCATACGAGTGCATCCTTCGGCATCGCATGTGCGTATGCTTGTGTGCCCACGCCTCTCCTCTGCGCCGTGTGAGGCCTGTCTGTGACTTTTGAGCTTGCTTCTGCAAGTCCACACATCGCAGCTGTCACCGCATCACGGAGACGGCTGCTCTGTGGTGTGTGCGATGTCCGGTCCAAGTTCTAAACGGCGCCGCTGTCATCTGCTGTGCGCACAGGCAAGGACACCGCTGCATGTGGCATGCCAATATGGACAGGTGGAGGCCGTGGAGGAGCTGCTGCAACACGGAGCCAGCGTTCACGCCAAAAACGTGATGGTAGGCCACACGCTCGCTTGCTTGCTCGCCTGCTCGCTTGGGTTTGCTTGCAAGCACATGCGAGTTCACGCGTCCCGTTACCCTTGTTGAGTCGGTTGCCCTCGCTTCTTGTGGCTTCTTGTCCTTCTCCCGTGCCACTCATACCTGATCTTCCGCTTGCGGTGCCTGCAGGCAAACACGCCACTGCACATTGCCAGCCAGCATGGGCAAGGCGTGATTGCGCGTCTGCTTCTTCAACACGGGGCCAGCGTCGACGAGGCCAACAACGAAGTCTGTGCATTGCGCTTCGTATGCGTATGTCTGTGTGTGTGTCTGTGTGTGTCTGTATGTCTGTGTGCATGCAAATGTCTGTGTGTGAACGCACCACACAAACCAGTGTATTGCCTTTGTGTTACACGCTCGTCGTGCCTCCGAGCCTTGTGGTGCATTCCTTTACACGCCTTTGCCGCGTGTTACTCGACCTAGGGCAACACTGCATTGCACATTGCGGGCTTCTGTGGTCAAGATACCATCGCGGAGCTGCTCATTGAGAATGGCGCAACCACCCACGCCAAGAACAAAGAGGTGAAGTGCCAACGAGAAAGCCGCTGGTGCACACACGCATGCATGGCCACACTTCCGCTTAACTGCCTACATTCATGCCAAACACAAAACCACAGGGACGCACGCCGTTGCACCTGGCCAGCTTCAGGAACCACGTTGCCGTCGTTCGTGTGCTGCTCAAGCACGGCGCAAGCTCGGCTATTCGCGGCTATGATGTTCGTGTGGCTGTTGCCGCTGTCGCTGTTACCGTTGCTGTCATGCAAATGCATCCTGCTTTGTCCCTTGTTGCTTCGTCACTTGTGACATCACTTGTGACTTCGCCACTCCCCCATGCACCCCTCTCACCCTTTTGTACCCTCACTCCCTCACTCCCGCCCCCTGTGTCATACACACATACGCGCACGCGCATTGCGATAGGACATGACACCGCTGGATGAGGCCGAGGCGCAGCGCAACAGCCAGGTTGTGGACACCATCCTGCAGTTGCACACGGCCTGTCGCAAGGGAGATATCCACACCGTCAGCGCGCTGCTGCGTGATGGGTGGGATCCAAACCAGAAAGACCCGATGGTGAGACAAGCAGGCGTGTAGTGTTGCTGTGGCCGATGTGATGACACATGGTCATGAGCGTAGCGTTGCAGGCTTCGCTTGTGGCGCCGGCTGCGTTTGTGGCGCAGACCAACTACAGTGGCACCATGACACTTTCTCTGCCGTCGACGCCATTGTCTCATTCACTGTGCTGTTGTGGGCTGTTGTTCGCGTCGGCCAATGTCTGTTGGCAGGGCTGCACACCCTTGCATGATGCAGCGCGGGAGAACCACGCGGATATCGTGCGGCTCCTGCTCCAGTACGGCGCCGACCCGCTCATCCCAAACACCTATGTACGTGTGTGCGTGCGTGTGTGTGCGTGTGTGTGTGTGTGTGTGTGTGTGTGTGTGTGTGTGTGTGTGTGTGTGTGTGTGTGTGTGTGTGTGTGTGTGTGTGTGTGAAGCTTGTCGCCTTGCGATTGCAAACAAGTGTAACAGTTCGCCACTCCCACGCATGCCATCTCGTGACCTCAGTCACTCTCTCCACCCACTCCGCTTGCACTCAACTCCATCCACTCACTTGCACTTCTCTGAACGAACATGTTAGGGATGGACACCACGGGACCGAGCGAGGCACCGCAACCACACCACAATTGCGCAAGTGCTGAAGCGCGCAGAGTTGGACCATAAAGACGTGTGTGCCTACATCCACTTTGAAGTGTCATGTGTAACACTGACAACCACGCTCTGCATTCGCTGTATTGTCATGCGCGCGTAGTTTTGCACAGGCAAAGCTGGCCACCTGATGCATCTTCACGCTGCGTGCATCTGTCTTTGCGCTGTGCTGTGCAGAAGAAGCCCGAGGCCGGGCCCTGGTCAACCGTGTCGCTGCATGTTGCTTGCAAGCGCGGCAACATCCACGCCGTCTCCTCCCTCCTGGAGGAAGGCATTGACTTTAACCACCCAGACGATGACGTGCGTCACTCGTGGCTGTGTGTGTGTGTGTGTGTGTGTGTGTGTGTGTGTGTGTGTGTGTGTGTGTGTGTGTGTGTGTGTGTGTGTGTGTGTGTGCCCGTGGGGCTGTTGGCCCAGTCGAGTCAACCCTCTTGCTCAGTCCTGTAGACTGGTTGCTTGTTTGTGATGATCTGAACATGACATTACAGTTTATCTCACGACAGCAACAATCACCACAGGAGACAACGCCGCTGCACTATGCCTGCATGCACAGCCATGAGGACATTGTCAAGCTCCTCTTGGACCGGGAACCGCCCGTGGAAGTCGACAGCAAGGACTCATACGTGCGTGCACCAGTCTGCGCGCGCGCGCGTGTGTGTGTGTGTGTGTGTGTGTGTGTGTGTGTGTGTGTGTGTGTGTGTGTGTGTGTGTGTGTGTGTGTGTGTGTGTGTGTGTGTGTGTGTGTGTGTGTGTGTGTGT
>NW_004754925.1:498247-500320 GCF_000188695.1 Salpingoeca rosetta | reverse complement strand
CACACACACACACACACACACACACACACACACACACACACACACACACACACACACACACACACATACACACACGCACGCACGCGTACGTACGCCCTCACCGTCGTGTACTTGCGTTGCACACCAGCTGATCCCGCACACGCACTCGCTGCACGCCGCGTGCCGTCTTGGAGACGTTGAGTCGGCGGAGAGGCTCCTTGATGACGAGGGATACAGTCCAAACATCCGAAACGAAAATGTGCGTTAGCGTGCACTGCACGTGTTGCGAAATGTGCCATTGTGCACACTGCATTGTACGAGGAAATGCCGATCTCACAAGTCGTGACAACGGGCTGACAATCCGTGTCCCTGTTTGCCTGCATGTACTTCTGCGTCTTGGACTGATGAAACTCGCTTGGTTGTTCCTTTTTGTGCATGTGCGTTCATGTGCAGGGCGCTACGGCACTGCATGTGGCCAGCAAGCACAACCAGATTCCGATTGTTCGTCTGCTGCTTCGCCGCGGCGCCATGGTGAATGCATATGATCCTCAGGTATGGTGGGTGGGTAAGTGAGTTAAAAGTGGTCGACTACTGCCCTGAGGACGTTTGTTTTGCTTTGTGTTGCTTTCTCTGCTGTTCGTTCTGCTTCTGCACGCTTAAGACTATTGTGATGCTGTGCTTTCCACGGACTGGTGTCTTTCTCAACTGAAGGGGTCATGCTGTTGATTGTGCATGCATGCGTGACATTGTTGATTAGGGCGACACGCCGCTGCATGTTGCATGTCGGCAGCACAACTCCGCTGTCGTGCAGCTCTTGCTCAACGCGGGTGCAGATGTCACGCTCAAGAACAGCCGGGTATGTTGACAAACACCTGTGCTTTTGTGTGCATATGTGTGTGTGTGCGTGTGTGTATGTGTGTGTGTGCATGTGTGTGTGCAAGTGTAAGTGTGTGTGTGTGTGTGTGTGTGTGTGTGTGTGCAAGTGTAAGTGTGTGTGTGTGTGTGTGTGTGTGTGTCTCACGTCATTCACAGTCATTCAAAGTCGTCATTCATCGTTGTCTCCCTCGTTGCCTCTCCCCCCCCCCTTGCTTCCTTCTACTTCCACCCGCAACCGCACCCCTCCCCTCTTCTCGAATCCCTTCATCGACAGGGCGGCACGCCTCTTGCAGTTGCGAAGAAGCGCAACTTCACGACCATCGTCACGCTGCTGGAGCGTCCATCCAGCCCCATCCAGCAGCTGCCGCTTCCGCCCCTGCCCAAGCCAACCCCTGCCCACCGCCACCACATCTACTCCAACAAAACAGAGACTGCGTAGTGACCATGTTTGAATCAATGTGTCAATGTGGTAGTGTTACTGTTGTGAAGTATGTGACACGATACCTGCTGTTTTGCTGCTTCCTCCATCTCTTACTTGAATGCTGTGCCTTAGTGTGAATAATGCTTCTGGTCCTGAGCTTTGCTTCTGCCGTCTCTGCTCTCTCATGGTTTGTGTTCTTCGTGCTTTCGTGGGTCCTTGAGGGGTTGCACTGCTACTGCATTGTGTGCCGCTGCACTGTGTGTGGTCCTACTCTATGGATGACAAAGATTTCGATTGCGAAAGAAGGTCAGCAAGCAAGCAAGTCGCGAAGCGAGTCGGGTGCGAGGAAGCATGCGACATGAAGACATGAACTTTGGATGCCCAGCAGTAACAACATTCATGGGACACAACAAAATCGCTCCCACACAAACAAAGCAAGAGAGGATGTCGTGGTGGGTTGCTGGTGCGCGTGTGGGCAGCGGGAAGCTGCCGGTTCTGGCGTTGAGGAGAGGAGGGGTCAGGCTTGGTGTTGTCGCTGGTGCGGCTGCCACGGCATCAACAAGGGCGATCCGTGCCTTTACCTCGTTTCCATCCGACACACCAGGTGTGTGTGTGTGTTGTGTGTGTGTGTGCGTGTGTGTGTGTGTGTGTGTGTGTGTGTGTGTGTGTGTGTGTGTGTGGGGGTGTGAGTGCGAGATAGGGATTCTGAGTTTCCCCCCGCACAATGGAATTACATGAACTACTTTTTTTTTTTTATTTTTTTAAAGATGGTAAACATTGTCAAAAAAATGACAAAA
>NW_004754925.1:489319-496819 GCF_000188695.1 Salpingoeca rosetta | reverse complement strand
ATCGGCAAGATGTCACCGGTCAACTTCAACAACAGCGTGTATCTGTCCGAGCTTGGCCACGCCGCGCGCAACTACGCGCTGACCTACTTCATGCAGGAGCACAGCGAGCTTCTCAAGCACACGAGCGTGGAGGAGGTGCTGCACCTCTACTTCCAGGCGTGCTCCATGTCCACAGACGTCAGGGGCCTGGCTGTTCTCGCGGCTACGTATGCGATGGGCGGCATGTGTCCCATCACCAACGAGCGCGTCATGGATCCGCACCACGCGCAAGCCGCCCTCTCGCTCATGTACAACTGCGGCATGTACGACTACAGCGGGCGGTTTGCGTTTGAGGTTGGCATTCCCGCCAAGAGCGGCGTGTCTGGCGCCCTCTTCCTCAGCGTCCCGGGCAAGCTTGGCATCGCCATCTACAGCCCGCGCGTGGATGCCCTTGGCAACACTGTCCGCGGTCTCTATGTTGCTGCGCAGCTCGTCAGGGCCATCCCGGAGCTGCATGTGTTCAGCACCACGCGCCTCACGCACGAGATGGTTTGTTTGTGCGTGTGTTTGTGTGTGATTGTGTGATGCGTGCTGGTGTGTGCTGGTATGTGTGTGTGTGCTGGTATGTGCATGTGTGTGTGTGCGTGTGTACTGGTATGTGTGTGTGTGTCTGTGTCTGTGTGTCTGTGTCTGTGTGTCTGTGTGTCTGTATGTGTGTGTGTGTGTGCTCGTTGTCTGTGCATCAATATGTATTTTCTTGAATGAGAAGCTCACACCTGTGCTGTTGTGTGCGGTTTCGTGCACCCTCTTCAACCACCACCAACCACCAACCACCAACCACCACCACTGCCAATAGGATGTGCCAAAAGCGGGGGACACGGAGCACCTTCACCTCATGCTGATGCAGTTTGTTGCGCACGGCGATGCCGCGAAAGTGCACGAGCTCGTCTCCAACACCAGCGTGAATGTCAACGGCACCAACCCCGACGGCCGCACCGCCCTTCTCGAGGCATTGGCGGCAGGTGTGTGTGTGTGTGTGTGTCTGTGTGTCTGTGTGTGTGTGTGTCTGTGTCTGTGTGTCTGTGTGTGCGTGTGTGCGTGTGTGCATGCGTGCGTGCATCTGTGTGCCTGTCTGCTGGACTCCAAACCTGACTGGTTTGTGCGCTTACCACTGGCCCTGCACCACTCACGCTATCCCCCCCCCCCCTTTCGCGTGCGTGCATCCAATCCATTTGCATGCTAGGGAGGGGAGACATAGCCTCGTATCTGCTGGCGCACGGCGCAGACCCAGCGGTGACGGACCACTTTGGCAACACGCCCATGTCGGAGGCGGAGCGCCACAACCTGCAGCACATCCTGGACCCGACAGGCACCAACTTCAATAACGACAACTACAACAACGACGACAGCACCACCACCACCACCAGCAGCAGCAGCGTGGATGAGGTGGACAGCACCAATGGCGGTGATGTCAGTGGTGACGGTGATGGTGACGGCGAAGAAACTGCGAAATGGTAGCACTTCTTCTTTCGTCTTGGCGTGTGCTGTTTTTGTTGTTGGCTACATTGCTCGTTCGTTTGCGCGTTTGAAGGCATGTAAAAGACCTCGGCAGAAAGGCAGCGACAGTAAGGCATGGTTATTTAGGCCACACACTGACACACACACACACACACACACACACACACTCACTCACTCACACACACACACTCACACACACACTCACACACACACTCACACACACACTCACACACACACACACACTCACACACACACACACACACACACACACACACACACACACACACACACACACACACCTCGCCTCCACCACTGCCGCGCAAAATTTGAATTGACAAACAATTGCGATGGCGGATATGGGAGTTGTGCAACTGACACACACAGCGTTCCAAGAGGCACCAGGTACTTTGTGTGCACTGGATGCTGGTCCTCCTGCCTTCTGACGTGTTCCATCGCCTTCTGCGCGACGGCAGTTGCGACGACTGCTGCAGGTATTGTGCAAGTGGCACCTCACCAGCATGTCCCCACGACGAACACGAACACGCCCCACACGCCCCACGAACACGCACGAACAACAAGGCAAGCAAGTGATGGCGCCAGCGGGGAACACGGCGGCGTGCCGACCGTGATCACTTTTCATTTGGACAGGGTTCCATACAAAGCGACAGCAGGGAGAAGACAACAAGGACAAGAAGCGTCAACACAACACAACACAACACAACACTCCACAACACTCCACAACACAGCTGCACCTGAAGGATGGAGGAACAGCAAGTCACCGCCATCGGCGGCACCGTCTGGTGCCTTGACACAACGGGAGTGGATATCGTTCCAACGCAACACCACCAACAACAGCAGCACCACCACCAACACCATCAGCGGGCTCAGCGTGGCCAACAGCCACGAAACGAGCTGCACCACCAGCAACAGCTCACCGCCATGGCACTTTGCATTGCGCAGCCCGAAGATGACGTCCTCATGCACAGCAAAACGGCAGCGTCGCTTTCGCCCTTCAGCCAGTTCTGTGCGACAGTCCTCAACCGGCAACGTGAGCAGGTCATCTGCTTTACCGAGACAGAGAAGGAGCAGCGCGGACGGCGGCAACAGGGCGCCCTCGACGTGCTTCCCGACACGGTCCTGCGTGCTCTCAGCGACTCAAACAAGCGCGTGGTTGCGCACGCAGACCTGTTTCCACACTTGCAGCAGCACGACGTCACCGCATCCCCTTCAGCCCTGCAGCGTGCAACGCCAACCACCGCCCTGAACCGCCTAATCTATCGCGACGCCAACACACCAGACGTTCCACCGGTGCGCGTGTGTGTTTGTGTTGCGTGTTTGTCTGTGTGCGTGTTTGTCTGTGTTTGTCTGTGTGTTTGTGTGTGTTTGTGTGCGTACATACGTGTGCAAGGTTCAAGAGCAACATGAAACTGCAAGTCTCGTTGCGATTGTCATTCCTAACTGCTGCTGTAGTCGCGTATATGACGTTAACCAGACGCATTAACTTCTACCTTTCCCTGTCGTCATACAGGTGCTGCAAGACAGCGGTCTGAAAGTAAAGACACCGCATGGCCTGAGCACGACCAGTGCAGAGGATGTGCTTGCGCTGTACAACCGAGTGCAAGCAGAGAACACGGACAGCGATGTGCTGATTGAGCTCATCGTGCGGGACGTGGCTGGGATGGCCACCAGCACGCTCGTGCCCCGCCCAGATGCCCTCAGGTGTGTATTGTGTATGTGCGTGTGTGTTTGTATCGTATATGTATGTGTATGTGCATGTGTGTGTGTATGTGCCTATGTGCATGGCTGTGCCTGTACGCGCCTGAATGCGCTTGTTGAGATGATACGTACTCGCACACTATTGCGTGTTTGTGTCTGCGTTTGTCTCTGTGTGCGCGTGCTCGTCTCGTACCTTCCAACGCCTTCACCTGCTCCATCCAAGTTGCGTCAGTGCTGACACGTGTGCACTGTTTGTCTTGGACACAGCACAACCCTGGAACAGCAGACGATGGCGCCACGACGCGTTGTTGACACGTGGACCGTGCGGGCCATGCCCAAGCACACGTTTGTGGATTCAACGACAATCTTCATCCCCTTTGCACATCAGGAGCTGCTGTCTGCGTACCAACTGCACATCTCGAGCGAGCGCGGCTGTTCGCTTCGCTTCTGTCCGCCGCCACCAGCGCTATCGTCTGCAGTGAATGAGCTGCTCACTGTCAGCAAGCGCCTGATGCAAGAAAGCCCCATCTGCGAGTACGCGTTTGGAGGATTCACGTTTGTGCTCAACAGCACCAGCACATATCTCATCGACGTCACCCTCGTCAGTATCCCGTGTGTGTGTATCTGTGTGTGCGTGTGTGTGTGCGTGTGTGCGTGCGTGTGTGCGTGCGTGTGTGCGTGCGTGTGTGCGTGCGTGTGTGTGTGTGTGTGTGTGTGTGTGTGTGTGTGTGTGTGTGTGTGTGTGTGTGTGTGTGTGTGTGTGTGTGTGTGCGTGTGCATTTCTGCTGTGCAGAAAGCACTTGCGCGTGCTTGACCGCTTGCCTGCCTGCTTATGAACTTTGCAAGTGCGTACGTGGTACTGGCGCCCCTTTCCTCCGAGTGACCACTGTTCGTGTTTCAACCTGCAGGGGCTGTCCCACGCAATTGCCGCCGTCCTGTTCAACCGGCGCCACGGAAACGCGTCGCATATTGGCGTCTGGCCCTGCCCTGTTGCGCGTTTTCCGGACATTTGGACCTTCTGGGCAACGTTGCATGACAGGGATTGCGCTTACCACCCATCCGACTCTGCATCGTCATCAGGTGCAGTTTTGTGTCCGTGCGTGCGTAGTTAGTGACCATGTCTGCTTGTGTGTGCGTGTGCTTGTGTGTGTGTGTGCATGCATGTTGAGCACAGAACTTGCTCGAGCGCCCACACGCGCGCACACATACACGCACGCACACTCCTTCTCACACACTGCGGTGTTGTGGTGTTTGCAGGGCTGTTTCCCCTTCACTTTACCAGCGAGGGCGACGGATCGTGCACGCTCGTTGCGTTGTCGTCTGCGCCAGAACGCCTGGAGGAGCTGTGGAGCGTATCTCACGGCGTGTCGGCGCTCTGCATACCGCGCGCGCACATCAAGGATGCGCCATCCGCTGGCCTGCACCCGTCCCTCAGACGTATCTGGGTTGGCAGGTGTGTGGTGTGTATGTGTGTGTGTGTTAGAGACAGGGCTGTAGAACGAGAAGAGAACGATCAATGAACGTGGACATAGATGCGTGTTCATGCCATTGTTGTGCCAACTCGAAGGACATCTGTGCTCGTCGTGAAGCCTTTCCTGATACGCACACGCGCTCATGCAAGCTCACGCACATGTGCTTGCGTGCCTGTTCCTTGTATCGCGTGTCCAGTGCACGACCGGAATACCGATTGGAAACACAGCGGTACCGCCTGCCCAACCGGTGCCTGGCGTTGATGCGTGCAGGCACGGACGTCATCGTGTTGCCGGGCAACCACGCCCCGACGCGCGAGTACTGGGAGTTTGTGCGCGATGTGAAGGGGTTGAGCGAGGAGCAGGCCATCTTCACCAGCAACGAGCACTTTGTGCTCGACAACGACATGTTGGGCGCGCCATTGGCACAGCTCGCTCACATCGTAGAAGCAAACCCAGACGTAGGCTCCCCATGTGTGTGTGTGTGTGTGTGCGTGTAGTGTTAGTCTTGGGATCATGACCTATTGTTGGTTGCATTTACCACACACACACACATGCGTGCTCACCGACACACACACACACACACACACACACTCATACACACACGCGCACACACACACACACATACTCATACACACACGCGCGCGCACACACACTCGCGCACATCATTGGCTCACCTCGCACACGCGTGCTGTAACCTGCCACAGGATACGTTTTGCCTCCTTCCCTATTGCGTGACGCCAGGGTTTGAGGAGTGGGCAGGCCACCTGCTCCGTAACCACAGCAACGTCGTGGTGTGCGGCGACGCGAGCGCGTGGGTGGATGTGTATGGGCACAAGGGCATCCTGCACCGCCACGTGGCGCGCCCGCACGAGGCGTCTGTGATTGAGCGGGCCACACCCCACGTCAGGGTTGCACGGGGATTCACGTGCGACACGGTGGACGACCTGCTGCTCGCATATGATCTCCTCGGCGATGATAAGGCGGTGATCAAGCCTGTGTTTGGAGCGGCGGGCGAAGGCATCGTGTTCGTGTCGAGTGCAGCGGAGCTGACGGCGTACACGTTCCCGATGGGGCAAGTCAGCCTGGAGGAGTTTCTTCCCCTAGACAAGGCGGACGATGACATGGAGATTGCGCCCGCCATTCACTACATGGCGGTCAGTGCAGCCGTGTTTGTTTGTATGTGGATGTGTGCATGTGTGTAACGTGTGTTTGTATGTGTGCATGTGTGTAACGTGTGTGTTTGTATGTGTGCATGTGTGTGTAACGTGTGTATTTGTGCTGGTGTGTGTTTGTGATAGTGCGTGTATGAGCGCTGCACATGCTATTGCTGTTGCCTTGCTTCGATATTGCCTTTCCTCCTCATCACCGACACATTCACTCACACATGCGAGCTCTGTTCACTGATTGCAGAAAGAGGTGATTGGCACGTGCCTTGTTGATCAGCTCATGCAGTCGACGGCGTACTGTGGGTGGAGAGCCTCTGTCACCGCACCTGCATTCCAGCAGATATGCATGGATGCCACACAGGCCATTCTTGGCGCCACCTCTCCCACAGGGCCGGGTGGCTTTGATTTTCTCTCCGTTGGCGGTAACCCCGTTCTCACAGATGTGAACACAGGTGCGTGTGCACCATGTGCGCTATGTGTGTGTGTGTGTGTGTGTGTGTGTGTGTGTGTGTGTGTGTGTGTGTGTCTGTGTGTGTGTCTGTGTGTGTGTCAGTGTGTCAGTGTGTGTGTGTGTGTTAGTGTGTGTGTGTGCGTATGCGTGTGTGTCACCTCAGCACCTCTCTCTGTCTGCGTTCATTGCAGCGTTGTTTTGTTTGCTTTCAGGGTGCTATGTCGTGCAGTGCCGCCTCCCACCCTCACTCCCACACGTTTGCGTCTGCGTGCATTCAGGCCGCTTCAACGGCGCCCATTTCCCTAAACTCTTTCTGGAGGCCAATAGCCCAGGCCGGAGGTTTTACTCCTTCAAGTTCAAGCCGGGCCAGGACTTGTGCATCCGTGATGTGTGGACCGCGTTTGAGGCGCAAGGCATCCAGTTTGTGCCTGGCGAGAGCGATGTGGGCGTGTTTCCCATTGTGTACCTGCGCGGACTTGCCGCCCTCTTCATTGCCATTGCGGAGACGGACGAGGAAGCACACGCCCTTCATCTTCGCGCCGTGGCGTGCCTGACGCAGCTGCAAGATGCTTCTGGCGCTCCTGCTTGACATTGTGTGTGTGTGTGTTGTGTGTGTGTGTATGTGTGTGTGTGTGTGTGTGTGTGTGTGTGTGTGTGTGTGTGTGTGTGTCTCTGTGTGTCTGTGTGTCTGTGTGTGTGATTGCGGATTGAAGAGAGAACTGCAGTTGATTGTGGGCGGGTGTAATGACCGCGGGCGACACGCAGAACGAGGTTTGAACTGCGCACGACCGCGGTCTGCGCACCCATCGAATCGCAAAAAGAAAAAAAAACGGGGGGAAGAAGGATAATCACCAGAGCAAGCAATGAAGGAGAGAAGGAGAGGCGACAAAGCAAGCAAGCAAGCAAGCAGACAACGAATGGCCAGGCACGCGAATCGCACGGCCAGCAAGAGAGCAAGAGGACGACGGCATGGAACACGCATCATTGTTATCATATCCAGCGCACGAACAGATGAGCGGAGAGACAATGAAGAGGGCGAAGGCGAGGGCAAGAGCAAGGCGGACGCCAGCACGCGGGAGACATCCGTTCCGGCGCAGTTCCACGAGTTTGTTGGTTGGAGCGTCCAGAGTCATGGAACGGTGCGAGTCGCAGTCCGTTCAACCAGGTGCGTCGTGTATGTGTGCGTGTGCATGTGTGT
>NW_004754925.1:488084-488803 GCF_000188695.1 Salpingoeca rosetta | reverse complement strand
ACATGCGCACACACGCATATCTCGCACCCTCTTTTCACATACATGGGCACACACACAACCACCCATATTCCGCACCCTTTCTCACATACATGCGCACACACACAACCACCCATATCCGCACCCTCTTCTCACATACATGCGCACACACACAACCACGCACATCCGCACCCTCTTCTCACATACATGCGCACACACACACAACCATGCACATTCATGCACATACCTCGTTTGCTCGTCAATGCGGTTTGGCCAGGCACAGCAGAGGGAATACTTTGTCGTCCTGAACTCCTCCACAATTTTTGTGTCGACCCGGCAGCCGATGGCGCGGCGTAGCTCCAGGATGGGAGCCTTTGTCCCTCCGCCGCGACCCTTATGGACGCTGGGAGCAGGAGGCAAGAGAGGCAAGAGGCGAGTTCAGTTGGGCTTTTGTCGGTGTGGCGTGACCGTTGGATGTGGGCAAGGGTGCATTGTTGTGCGTGTGTATGTGTGTGCGTGTGTGTGTGTGTGTGCTTACCAGTCTCCGAAGAACACCCGACAGTCGCGTCCAAAGCGTGTCGCAAGCTCGCCGGCGACTCTGCTTCGGAAGCGACAGTGCTTCAGCTTCTCATGAAGCCTCCACTTCAACTCTCGCCTGCTCACACCTTCCCTCAAACACTCCCTCGCAGACGCAACCACATCGTCCACGCTCCCTGGCTCCGCACCCCCGCCCTGCTCTTCCC
>NW_004754925.1:486327-487984 GCF_000188695.1 Salpingoeca rosetta | reverse complement strand
CGCTCTTCCTCTCCCTTGTCCCTGCCTTCCTGCCCCTCTCCCTTGTCCCTGCCTCCCTGCTCCTCCTGCTGCTGTCGTCTCAGCTGCTCCTCCTTCTCAATCCGTGCCTTCTCTTTCCTGCGCCTGCTCCTCTCCCTCTTCGTCCGCTTGCCCCGCTCCCTCTTCTTCCTGCGTGACCCCGTCTCCCCCTTCCCCATCGCCCCTCCCTGCTCCCCACCCTCGTCGCTACCCCCTGACCTTGCTGGCACTGTCGCCGTTGGCTTGTGGTGTCGCCGTCCCCGCCCCGTATAAAGCTGGTTCACTATTCGCTTCTGCGACACCATCATTTTTTTGCCGTCTTGGATCCGAACGCAGGCAAGCGGGATGCGGGTGCCTGGGTCGACCCCAACCACGGGTGTGATGGGGCTGGTGTCGCAGACGGTGTCGCGGCGCGCGCTGGGCTCCACCAGGAGGTATGCTGTGTAGCCGTCCGTCCTGATGGACGTGACGCGACGCTTCCGGAACTGCCTGGCCACGTCTGCTCCGAGGAAATCGAGGAGGGACAGAGCTTGCCTTGGCGGTGGTCGCACTGCGGCAGGCTGTCGGCACTGGCGCTGGGAGTGGCCGAGGCGGCCACACTTGAAGCAGGTCAGGTCCCGTAGTAGTCCTGCGTCTAGTTGTATGAAAGGGTGCTTGTTTGTGAATGTGGGGAATATCTTGAGCGAGGTCAAGTCGGTGTCGGGCGGTGCAAGGGTCCTCGCAAGATGCTGCGCGGCGCCGATGTAGAGGGCCAGCTCGGCCGTGTGCTCACATGCGAAGCGCGCGCCTTCGTCATGGTGCTCCGCCACCTTCTTTAGTTGCCGTTGAGCAGCTCTCGCCTTGTTCTTGAGATCCCGTTGGAGGAGCGGGGTGAACTCCTTGGACGCCAGGTTCAGCAGCTTGTATGCCTAAGTGGTGAGGATGAGCACATGCATGCGCGCGTGTGAGTTGGTTGTGTGTGCGTGTGTATGAGTTGGTTGTGTGTGTCGCGTTGGTCGAGCGGGGACACACACCGCGATGCATGATGTAGCAACAGCAGGCATGGGAGTAGGGTCATCAAGCAGACAAGGCAAACACGCAAGCATGCGCACAGACATACCATGGTGGCCGTCATCCATTTCGGTGGGTCCGGTATCCCCACGCCGTGCTGTCGGAGGATTGACAGCATCGGATGCTGGCTATGTTTTTTGTGGTTGCGCAGTGTGGTGAAGAGGTTGCTTAGCTTGTCTGCTGTCAGCTGTGGCGCCAAGTGCTGGAAGCAGTAGGCAGGTCTTGGGGATTTGCCTGTGGCTGCTGCTGTGACTGTTGTTGCAGTGGCGGGCGGTGTTGTTGCTGCGGCTGCTGTTGCTGTGGCTGCTGTTGTTGCTGCTGCACCTTTTGCCCTCTTGCACGGGTTGTCAGACGGCGACGCCGCTCGGGACTTCTTGTGGTCCTTCTTCTTCTTCTTCTTCTTGAGGTCCTCGACGCCTTCGGCACGCTCCTGGGCCTCGCGGAAGGCGACCTTGCGCTCCACAATTTCCTTTCTTGTGGTCTGGGCGAGGTCCGCCAGAGTGGAGAGGATTTCCCGGTGGTGTTGTTCCGCAGTGCGCAGAATGTGCAGGTAGAGTGCCGTGGTTGCAGTGCACTTCATCTGCCCAGC
>NW_004754925.1:476828-478440 GCF_000188695.1 Salpingoeca rosetta | reverse complement strand
ATGTGTGTATGTGTGTGTGTGTATGTATGTGTGTGTGTGTGTGTGTGAACCTTGTAGCATTTTTCGTGTGATTCCGTTCACACTCGCTGTACAACACTTACCCCCCCCCCATACGATTCACCACCACCCCTTCCTACACGTGTGCAGTTGTAGAACCGGAGCACGTTGAAGAGGTGACGACCGTGTTCTTCCGGCTGCTGCAGGCCAAGATGTTTGCGCGCAAGGGCAAGTCCCAGAAGTACTCGCCCAAGTTCCAGCGCGCCCTCGTTCTCCGCTACTTGGCCGACTGCCGCACAGAGGACGGTGAGGGCTTTGTGCTCGATGCGTTCCTGCATCTGCTCGTGCTGCCGTTTGCGCAGTCGCCAACGCCACCCGTCTCCGTTGCGCCGGGCGCCGCTGTGGATGTGGACGCGCTGCTGGCGGAGTTCAACGTCGGCACAGACGTGCACGCAGCCGTTCCGCTCAACCGCCAAGTCGGTGCGTATCTTAAGCTGCTCGTGGTTGTGGTGGTGTGTTGTGTTTGTGTGAATGCGTGTGTGTGCACGTGTGTGTTTGTGTGAACATGTGTGTGTGTGTGTGTGTGTGTGGGGACGCGTGTATGCACTTGCATGCTTGTGCGTCCGCACTCGTCACGTTTGTTTCGTGCTGTGGTGAATTGTGTTGTCGTGCGACCATTCCTTAACCCTATGTTGCCCGTTGCCCTGATCTTCCCTTTCCACCACACTTCTCAACACCCCCCCACCCGTCACAGGTTTCCTGATGCTTGCCGAGTCGCTGCTGAAGGTGTTTGGCACGCGTCTGCAGCCGCACTTGCCGATGATGGTGGCCATCATGGTGCAGATGGCGCGCGAGGCCCACGCCCTGCTCGCCCGTCGTGATGGGGTCGCCCCGCGCTACATCCGTGAACTCAGGATGATCCGCAAGCTCAGCATCCGCCGCCTCTGCAGCCTCTACAACTTCTTCAACGCGGTGCGTGGCGTGTGTGTGTGTGTATGTATGTGTGTGTGTGCGTGTGTGTGTGTGTGTGTAATTTAGGAGGGTGCACCGGAATTGGAGACATGCACGTGCGTCAATCAACCACACACGTGCATGCGGATCATGTGTTCATCCGTCATTGCGCCTGCTCTGTCCTCCTTCCTACTGTGCACGTGTGCAGAAATTGCTGGAGCCGTTTGCGAGCGCGGTGCACGCGCACGTGATTGGGCCGCAGGTGGCGTCGCTGTATCACGAATGCTCAAACGCCGTCGTCCCCATCCCCAAGTCCTCATGTGAGCACACACCGCTGGGTGTTGATGAGGGCTACGCGGCTGGAGTTGTCATTGGGGGTGTGGTTTCGGCCTTGTTTGTTGTGTGTGTTTTGATTCGCCTCCCTCCCACTTTGCCTCACGCAACGTGGCAACATGCCCAAACATCCATGAATGCACAACCGTTCTCCCCTGCCCACTCCTGCTTGTGATCCCTCTCAATACTCCTGTCCTTCTGCAGCACGTGGAGCGAGGATCCGAAAATGCACCGCATGAACAACAACGGGACGATGGAGCGGTGGGACCAGCCCGAGGACATTCAAGAGCTGGCGAAATCGGTTCGTGCTCTGTGTACTGTCACGATGAGA
>NW_004754925.1:435030-475030 GCF_000188695.1 Salpingoeca rosetta | reverse complement strand
CTCTTCGCCCCTGCCATCGATGATGCGCCGCTGCCGCTCCAGCTGCTTGTCGATCGAGTCGATGATGGCTTGCACGCGCGTCTTGCCATCTTTGCGGTACTGCCCGCGATCCTCTGCCAGGCGTTGGATTTCTTCCTCCAGACGCCTTTCAACATCCTCGAAGGTAGTATCGAGGCTGTATCTGCGGCCGACGTTGCCCTTGATCAGCGCCCACACGAGCTCGATTGGGTTGAGGTCGCTGTAGCACGGAGGGGAGAAGAGCACCTTGTGGCCTTGCGCCTCGGCCAGCTGCACCACCTCTGGTTGGACGTGGTTCTTCACCCACAACTTCAGGCGGTCTTTCAGCTCGCAGGAGAAGTCAGTCTCGCTCACGGTCAGGTTCCTGGCTCGCAGAGCTGCAATGACGTCCGCTTTCTTCATTCTCCCCGGGACTGGCGTGTCTGGTGGGAGGGTGCGGTGGTACGCTGCGTTGTCCATGATGATGAGCGACGGCTGGTGCAGGTTCGGCAGCAACGCATCCTTGAACCAGCTGATGAAGTTGTCAGAATTAAAGGCTTTATGATAGTCCCCTGTATGGAAGCTCCCACGAGAAGGCTTCCGGGGACGGCCCTGCTGTTGCTGTGGTTGCTCAGGGAGGTCTTCGTCAGCGACGGGGCACTTCTTCCGCGTGTGCCCTGGCTGCTTGCACCGGCTGCACTTGCGCGCTGATGACTGCGATGCTTGTGGCTGCTCCTCATCGCCTGCACCGTCAGTCTGAGGAATTCGCAGGGGGATTGGAGGCAGACACGCCGATGGTGGTGATGGTGATGATGGTGGCGGCGGTGGCGGTTGAAGTGACGATGATGGTTGCGGAGGAGGAGGTGGTGGTGCTTGCTGCTGCTGCTGCTGTTGCTGCTGTTGCTGTTGTTGTTGTTGTTGTTGTTGTTGTTGCTGCTGCTGCTGCTGCTGCTGCTGTTGTTGTTGTTGTTGTTGTTGTTGTTGTTGTTGTTGTTGTTGTTGTTGTTGTTGTTGTTGTTGTTGTTGTTGTTGTTGTTGTTGTTGTTGTTGTTGTTGTTGTTGTTGTTGTTGTTGTTGTTGTTGTTGTTGTTGTTGTTGTTGTTGTTGTTGTTGTTGTTGTTGTTGTTGTTGTTGTTGTTGTTGTTGTTGTTGTCGTTGTTGTTGTCGTTGTTGTTGTCGATATTGTCGCCGCTCCACGCTGCAGTGCGCTGCCAGGGTCGAAGGATCCAGCTCGTGCCTGGAACAGGACCGGCGAAGGGCGCGGTCGTTGCGGTCACTGACGGTGCACACGCGCGGATCCCGGGCCCTGAACTGCGAGGGCAAAGCAGTAGCGCCGACCCCGCTTGATCTTGCGATGACTGTGCATGTCTTGACCGTCGTTGGGGTCATACAGGGAGTCTCTGTTGCTGTTGTAGTTCCTGTCAATGTATGATTCATCGAGATACACCTACAGGCAATTGAGCCACGTGAGACACGAAAAGGGAACATTGCACATGCGAAGAAACATCGACAACACAGCAGCATGGGCACATGTGCACACACACACACACACACACACACACACACACACCTCTCTGAGGCGCTCGTCAGGTGGCAACCTCCTGTTTGCATCAAACTCCTTCAGATACTTTGCGAGCAGCTGCTTGTGCCTCGGGTTCTCTTGAACAACGTGCTTGTTGCCGCGAAGGTAGCCCGCACGACGAAGAAACCGCTGCACCGCCCGCAGAGCCGCCGCCCTGTCCAGTTCGTCGTCACCATCGCCAGCAAACGAAGGTCGTACGTCCACATGCCTGTGCTTGCGTAGGAAGTCAAGCACCTGTACGGCCGTGATGCGGTGTCCGCCTTCTCTCTGCATGCGCACGTGAGCGCGAACCTGCCTGAGCACACGTTTTGTCGTGGGCACACGTGTCGGCAGCCGTGTCGCCTTGCCACGGCGGTTCTCAACAGAAAGCGTCTTAAGGCCCTGCAGACACGAAGCACATGGAATATGAGCCAACATGAACAGATCTAAGACAAACAGCACGCTGGTGTATGAGTTGACCACAGCAGGTACATCTCCTCAACTCACATCTATGCCGTGCTCTCGCAACAGCTTGTTGAGCATTGCATACTTCCGACGCACGGTGCTGAGGCCAACCCTGTGTTGTTCCAGACCGAGGTAAAAGAGTGAAGTGAGGTCGGCCATGCGAATGAATCATGTCACAGTTGACACATGCAGACACGTCAGCTTGCACACTAACAAAAGAGTGTCAACATACCCCAACTGCTGAGCAGCATGTTCATCGACCTGGCCATTCGGCTTCGAGCGCTTGCCCTTGGACTTCCTCCGGTTCTCCAAGTGTGCCAATTTCAACTGCATGTACACATGCAAAACCAGAAGCGTTTCCCTTTCTCTGTCAGGGTTCCCTGACCCCTCATGTCCCTCAGGCACGCACATATCTCCATGATCTCCTGAGGAGTCAGGTGCTTCTTGGTTACCGGCTTGGGCATGTCTTGTCGTGCCCGCTTTGGTGAGTTGGTGGCAGCTCGCCTTCATCCTTTCATCGTCATCGCTTACCACCTCGAAATTAGAGGCACAAAAACATCATCGCCCATCGTGGATGATGGTGGTTGAAATTTCCTCTATTTTGCCGACGATTTGCACGAAAGATGCAACTTGACAGCGGTTGCTTGGGGCGTGTGCGTCACCCTTGCACCCCAAACCAGCGCAGATGCATGTGCAAGGCCGGCGTGGTGCTGCCGGGCAGCCTGCACACGACTCAAATCCAACCACAAACGAGAAAAATAAAACCCTACCATTTCGTGTGTCGGGCGCGATGATGTGTACGATTGATTGAACAACGGGCAACGAAAGTCGAGAAGGAACAACACACACACACTCACACACACACACACACACACACACACACACTGCACACACACACTGCACACACACACACACGCGCGTGCGCGCGCACTGCACACACACGTTTTCGAATCCTTGGCGGATGGAAGGACAGCCAGCAGATTTTCCTGTGTTTGGCAAAAGCAGAACCAAAACAACCTTCTTCTTTCATTCCTTTCCTTCCACAGTTCCACCCCCTCCTCCTCCTCCTGGGCCCTTGGGCCGGCAGGGCCGGTTTGGTGGTTCGCTGCACAAGGCAAGGCTGCAAGGTATCGTCTCGTCCTGTCGCTTCAACGAGTCAACGAGAACGCAAGAATAACACACCTCTCTAGACCTCTTCTGCCTTTCTGCGTCTTCTCTTCATATCTTCTCCCTTCGTCGCCGCCGCCGCGTCTGAGCATCTCAAAGCGTTTCTTTCGCCAAAGAACAATGGCCAACGATGACAGTGAGCTCCGTCTGACGGACGGCGTGTCTGTGGAGGCGATCAAGGCCTTCCTCGCAGATTTGAAGAGCGAGTTCCCAGACACGTACACTGACATGACAACGGAGGATGCTTGCAAGCAGCTCGTGGTCCCACGCACCCAGCAGGACAACTGCGCCTACGTCGATCTCTTGCGCAAGCAGTCATCGCATGAACATGTGGGCAAGGCCACTGTGTTTGTGTCGCACGCATGGCGGTACAAGATCGCAGAAGTGCTCAACGTCTTGCTTGAGTTTGCGGAGGAACAAAGAGTAAGGAAGGAAGACAGCCAGCCCGTGTTCTTCTGGTTTGACCTCTTCATGAACAACCAAAACGCCAACGTCACCGCCAACCTCCCACAAGAGTGGTGCGTTGTGTGTGTGTGTGTGTGTGTGTGTGTGTGTGTGTGTGTGTGTGTGTGAAACTGTGTGTGTGTGCCTGCGTGCTATACCTCCCCGTTTCTTGCACACCCCCACCCCCTTACACGCTGCCCCCCTCCCTTCCACCCCAATTCCCTCCCCCTCCCCACAACAGGTGGAGCACGACGTTCAAGGAGTCGATTGCCAACATTGGGCGCGTGCTGCTGGTGTTGATGCCGTGGCGCGACCCCGTGCCACTGACGCGGGCGTGGTGCCTGTGGGAGATCTTCTGCGGCATCAGCAACGAGGGCACCGAGGTCAACATCCGCCTGCCCAACAGCGAGGAGAAGGCGCTGGAAGAGGCCATCCAAGGCGAGTATGAAGCCGTGACCGATACGCTGGTGCGCGTGCAAGCACAGCGCGCAGAAGCATTCAACCCACGTGACAAGGACATGATCTTTGAGGCCATCCAGGAAGGCGTGGGCTTTGCGGCTCTCAACCAGGCCGTGAAGGACCAGCTGCGCGCGTGGTGCTTGGAGAAGGCGGTGGCTGCAGTTGAGGTCATGCAGGCACGTGGAGAGGACAAGACAGAGGCGTTTGCGCGGGTGTGCCACCAAGTGGGGCTCGTCCTGAGTGAATTTGGCGGGCACGATCGCGCCATCGCCTCCTACAATGCAGCCCTGTCGATTTTGCTGCGCACTGAAGGGGAGGAAGGAAAGAATGTGGCCGGATTGTACAACAACCTCGGCACCGCCTACGACGGCAAGGGCGACTACGACAAAGCCATCCAGTGTTACGAGAAGGCTCTCGCCATCAGGGTGGAGATGCTGGGCGAAGAGCACTCGAGTACAGCCGACACGTACAACAACCTCGGCAACGCCTACCACAGCAAGGGCGAGTACGACAGGGCGATTGAGTTTTTTGAGAAGGCCCTCGTCATCAGGATGGAGGTGCTGGGCGAGAAGCACCTGAGCACGGCCGATTCGTACCTGGGCCTCGGCAACGCCTACTACAACAAGGGCAAGTACGACAGGGCCATCCGGTTTTATGAGAACGCCCTTGCCATGAAGGTGGAGGCTCTGGGCGAGAAGCACCCAAGCACGGCGGGCGCCTACGGTAATCTTGGCAACGCCTACGCCAGCAAGGGTGAGTATGACAGGGCCATCCAGGTTTACACGAAGGGCCTCGCCGTCACGGTGGAGGCGCTGGGCGAGAAGCACCCGAGCTCAGCAGCCACATACAACAACCTCGGCAACGCACATGACAGCAAGGGCGACTACGACAGGGCAGTTGAGTGTTACGAGAAAGCCCTCGCCATCAGGGTGGAGGCGCTGGGCCAGAAGCATCCGAGCACTGCGGAGACGTACAACAACCTCGGCATCGCCTACCAGAACAAGGGCCAGTACGACAAGGCCATCCAACATTACGAGAAGGGCCTTGCCATCTTCGTTGAGACGCTGGGGAACAAGCACCCGAATACGGCTACGTCGTACTTAAACATTGGCCTGCTGCACGACAAGCGCGGCGACAAGGAGCAGGCCTGCGCCTATGTCCAAAAGGGACTGGACGGTTTGACAACCACGCTCGGGCCAGGCCACCCCAACACCCGCAAAGCGGAGCGCGAACTGGGGCGCATTCGCGGTGGTGCTGTGAACGGGCAGCATGCATCCACGCAACACGTGCCGGCCTCTCAACTTCAGCAGCGAACCGTGCTTGCACATCGCAACCTTCTGCTTCGGTTCATCTCGTCTGCTGTTGTGTACCAGTCGACTGCTCCACAACGCAGCCTGCTCATGCGATTCCTGGGCGCACTTGCACATGCCCACTTTGACGCAAGTCGCCCAGACAGTCAGGAGAAGCAGCCAGAACGTTCTCCTGTTTCCTCTTCTCGGGCAAATGAATCTGGTGGCTGCTGCAGTGTCCTCTAAGGGATGTTTACGCATGTGTGCATGTATGGACGACGATGGTGGTTGCCGACTGTGTTTGTGAGTGCGCGTTGGCCTTGTGTCTTTGCTTCTTCCTCCCACAATATTCTTCGTACTTGCCTACACGCAGTGTTTTATTGTAGCCTTGTGCTTGCTCTGTTGCGCTCCTTTTCTTGTTGCCTAGCTAGTTGTAGATCCCTCTCTGCGTTGTGCGTTTGTCGTCCATTCTTCCTGAATACAGCGTCATGCGAACGTGCAGTGCGTCACGAACACACGTGGGGGTGAGGGTACAGAGCAAACACATCAAGCCTTCTAACCTTGTCTGTGTGCCTGACAGCCGGCTGATGATGTCGCGCGTGCTCTCTCTCACTCACTCACTCACACACACACACACGCGCGCGCTCTCTCTCTGTCGCCTCTGCCGCCAACAACCACTCTCAAATCAATGTGTTCATCTGCATCCACCCCCACATCAGCTCTGCCTCTCAAGAAGCAGGAGCGTGTGCGCTGGGACTGTGTTGCAAACATCTCCACTACCACGACCACTAAGCCACTACAACGGGTCGCCTTGCTTAACCTATCGCTGCCAGCACACTCGTTGACACGGAGACGTGATTTGGTCTCGTGAACGCCGCCCCATTCAAGACACCCTCCGTCTTGATGCTAAGCAACCTACGTTGCTTCCGTGGAATGCCTTTGCTTGCCGTGTACATATTCATTTGCTTGCGCGTTGTCATGTAGCCATGACATCACATCAAGACATCAAACACTCGCAACAAATTAAAGCATTCCGCACACTCGCACCACGGAGCAAATTACATATCGCACAACACCAGCAGCATGACACGTCCAGCGCATCGTTACAATGAAAGTCACACAGCAAAAGCTATGCGGTGCTTGTCGACCCGTTCGCAGATGACATCCGCCTGTGTGTGTGTGTGTGTGTGTGTGTGTGTGTGTGTGTGTGTGTGTGTGTGTGTGTGTGTGCATGTGTGCACTTTGTGTGAGCGCCGCAAGCAGAGAAGAGATTGACGAATATCGAGTGGCCGTGTGCCATTCCACCTCAACACGCACCTCCCGCCCACGCAATTGCGAGCCCACCTTTGCGGCTGGCGACGGCGCTGATGATGATGTTGGTGTTGGTGGTGATGTTGGCGGCGGCTGCGGTGGCCTGTGTCGTGTGGTTCAGACTCTGCACGTGCACGTCCTGTCGTGCCCATCGAAACGCTGGTAGACATGCGGCGAGACATCGATCCCACGCGTGCAGGCGCTATGGGCCGCGTGATTGGCGACACTCCAAGCGCCGCTGCAAGAGCAAGAGAGTGCGTGCATGTGCATGTGTGTGTGTGTGTGTTTGTGTGCATTGCATGACAGCAAGTGCGTAAGCGCATGAATGCCCCACACATTCATGTGCGTACCGTATGCTTGCACGCTGACCCAACCGCCCTCACATCGCCACACCTTTGGACGAAGTGGCGGGATGGGTGACAAACTGGCCGCCTGTGTGCTGCTGCTGCTGTTGCTGTTGTTGTTGTTGTTGCTGCGGCCTTTGCTGGGCAGCCTCAAAGGCAACGGAGAGGTTCCACACCTATCGGACACACACCAATGTGTGGGAACGTGTCAGGTGTGTGTCAGGTGTGTCAGGTGTGTACGTGTGTGTCACAATTCAAACAGGCACACACACACACACACACACACACACACACACACACACACACACACACACACACACACACACACACACACCAAGTCACCCCACCTGAATGCAGCCGTTGTCGTGTCCCGTGAAGAGGAGGCGTTTGGTGCGCGAGCCAGCGCGCGCCGCCATGCCGCCCTCATGCACGTGGAAGGTGCTGATGCCCGAATCGTCCGCAGACTCAATGTCACAGAGCGAGTCGCCAGTGGAGGCAGCGGTGAGCATGAGGCACGTCGTGTGCTCGCACGGCTGCTGCACAAAGACTTGCTGCTCATCCACGTTTCCAAACGGACCTGATGGCGGCGAGTGCAAGTGTGTGTGATTGTGCGTGATCGTGTGAGAGAGAGAGAGAGTGTGTGTGTGTGTGTGTGAGGGTGGAAAGACAGAGATTCGACGGCCATAGACGAGGGCATGGCACGTACCACACACACACACACACACACACACACACACACACACACACACACATACGTGCCTATTTCAGAGTGTGCGTGGGATGGGAGGCAGAAGGAGGCCATGGCCTGTGTTCCCGGCTGGGTGGAGATGCGACCACGGAAGCGAGCAATTCGCCACGAACGCACGTGGTTGTTGTGCGAGCACACTGTCGGTGGTGATGGTGATAATGACCGTTGTGGCAAGGGTCGCACGAAGGGACAACGCACAACAAAACACAGCAAGTGAGCGTGTTTAAATGTCGCACGTTATGCGACCATGAGACACCAGCGTATCAAGGTGCTGTCACGCATCGAAGCAAGCCACTGCACCCATTCGTTGCTCATCTTCCTCCCCCCAACACACACACACATACACACGCACATACACACACGCACGCACACACACACACACAGCAGCAGCAGCAGCCCACCTGAGACAAGGCTGTGCTCGTTAAGCTTGACGGCTTTGATTGCGCTCTGGTGCACGCGATATGTTTGATACAGCAGCGGCGCCTGTCCAATATTCTCCGGGTGCTGTTATCGCCACACGTGTGAGGGTGGAAGGAAGGTGTGTGAGAGACAATGAGTGATCACATACATCCATAGGCAAGCTGCATCGAAACACAAGCATACACACACACACAGACACACATACATGTTCACACACTCAGGCACACATGTTCACACACACACACACATACACACACACACACACACACACACACACACACACACACAAAGACACACACACACACACACACACACAAAGACAGACCTGCAGCACGAGTCGAACGCAGCCGGTGTCTGTTCCGTATGCAATCTCCACACAGCGCTCGTTGCCGGAGTTGCTCACAAACATGCTCAGGGCAGTGATGGTGGACATCTCACTGTCCTTGTAGAGCAAGTTGATGAGGAGGTCGTTGTCCTTGAGCCTCAGCGGAAACTTTTGCAGGTCCACGAGATAGATGTGGCCGTGCCTGGAGCCGAGCAGCAGGATGGACCCTGCAGCGGCGAAGGAGGTCACCTGGTCCACGTCCTGTACCTGCCAGAGCAGCGTGCGGGAGTTGCGCACGCCCACTTTGCCGCGCCTGGAGATGGCGACGAGGTTGTTGTTGATGAACAGCACGTCATCCACCGGCACCGTCAAGTCCAGCGTGGCCTCGATGGCGGTGTACACGTCCTCTTCCTCCGACAGCACGGGGTCCGCCGCTGTTGGGCTGGCGGCATCGCGGGCGTTCATCGATCCTTGGTGGCTGAGCCGCCACAGCAGGATGCGCGTGCCCGTGGCGATGGCCACCATGTTCTCGCCGTACCCGCCGCTCTTCACGTTGAGGGCGATCCGGTCAATGCCGCCGTCAATGACCGGGCTGCGCCCGAGAAGTGTCCAGCTGCGCGACTCGCTAAACTTCCAGCAGCACACGGTGGTGCGATATGCAGCTGCAACGAGCGTGTGCGATGAGGCCATGTGCAGGACAGGACCATCGTCGTCGCACTCGGGTGGAATGCGCGAGTCAAACAGCACACCGCCACAGGACACGCCCGGGCTGACGAGCTCCAGGTGCTGCGAGAGCGCGGACACGCCGTAAAAGTCCGCTTCGTGCTTCAGCTCTCGCGCGTCCACCTCACCCGAGCGCACGTACCCGGACCGCAGGAAGTTGAGGATGACGTCAAACAGGCGCGGGTCGCGGTCAATAAACAGGGCGCCCGTCTCGTCCGTGACAGAGGGCAGGCGCCCGCTCAGCAGGCCGGAGAAGAACGACTCCTCCCCTGGCGGCAACAAGGTCGAACGCGTCGTAACGAAGATGACACCCCCCACATTCAGCCGCACAATTTCATTGTTGTAGCTGCAGGTCGATGGTACAACGTACGTCGTTGTTGTTTGCACATGCGGTGGAGACGTGCTACCCACCGTCTGTGGCACTGTTGGTGTTGCCATCGTTGTTGCTGCTGTGGCCGTAGCGGTGGTGGTGGTGGTGATGGTATCAGTCGAAGAAAGACCGTTTGCTGTCATCTCTGTTGCAGCGACTTCAGTCTCGTCACCGTCATCATCATCATCACCATCATCATCACTATCAAGGCCGTCATCTTCTACATGATCGTTGACAGCATTAGCGCCGAGGGGCGTGGCGCTGTCGCTTTCAGCATCATCGTCGTCGCTGTGCGTCGTTGCTGTTCGAAACCGCTGCTGCGCTTCCATGATGCTGTCGTGTGACATGAGGGGGAGGGGGGAAAGTGGAAGGAAGGACAGCAGCCAAAGTCGTCGTTGTCGCCGCAAATATGAAGCGCTGTCACATTTCGTGCTGTTGAGGCCGGTTCCCACAAACCACCGCTCCTCACGTCATCTGCACCACCACATCTGCACCAATCAACTGACCATCATGTCTTTGTCGAAGCGAGGCCATCTGTACATGCAGAGCCCGGAGTGGCTCGAGCCGCTCATGTCGTGCATCGCAGAGGCGTCCCAGCCATGCGACGACAAGTGCGTTCTTTGTGTGTGTGTGTGTGTGTGTGTGTGTGTGTGTGTGTGTGTGTGTGTGTGTGTGTGTGTGTGTGTGTGTGTGTGTGTGTGTGTGTGTGTGTGTGCGTGTTGAAGATGGAGAGGATGTCCTGCCCACAGTACGCTTGGTTCTGGCGTTTCCACGTCTGTCTGTGTCTGTCTGTGTGTGTGTGTGTCTGTGTGTGTGTCTGTGTGTGTGTCTGTGTCTCTGTGTCTGTCTGTCTCTTGAAGGTGAGTGTGTGTGTG
Source organism: Salpingoeca rosetta (assembly GCF_000188695.1). Lineage (NCBI taxonomy): Eukaryota > Choanoflagellata > Craspedida > Salpingoecidae > Salpingoeca > Salpingoeca rosetta. The sequence goes on along the minus strand of NW_004754925.1, from coordinate 464,532 downwards.
TGCATGTGTATATTGTGCACGGACAACAATAACAGACAGTCCACGTCTATCGCCAACCCCAACTCAGCTCAGCTCATCATCATCAACAACACCATCGTCATCATCATCATCAACCATATGTGTGCAGTGGTGCGAGTCGTCCCAGTCGATGAAGCTGGACATGGCCACCGTTGAGGAGTGCTACCAGGAGTGCATTGCCGAGGGCGCAAAGGCTCCCGTCTTCATCTACACCAACCCGCACAACCCGTCCGGTGAGCCGCCTGTCTGTGAACGTGCGCCGTGCGTTTTCGTGTGTGTGTGTGTGTGTGTGTGTGTGTGTGTGTGTGTGTGTGTGTGTGTGTGTGTGTGTGTGTGTGTGTGTGTGGGTGTGTGGGTGTGTGGGTGTGTATGGGTGCGTGCGTGCGTGTACGTTTGTGGTACTTGCGGGCCCTTTTTTTCCGGTTTGTTCTTCGCCCTTTTGTGTTCAGACACGCTCACGCTCACGTATACCCCCGCCTCACCGCCCAGGCACCATCTTCTGTGCAAAGCAGACAGAGGCGCTGGTGTCGTGGTGCCTTGCCAAGCAGGTCCACCTCATCTCCGATGAGATCTACGCCATGTCCATCTTCACCACCGCAAAGGTGGAGTTCACCTCCGTCTTTGACATTGCACACGGCGCAAAACGCCAAGGTACCCGCGCTCCACCTGCGTGGTTGCATGTTTGCGTGCTTGCAGGCGTGCTTGCATGCACGGAATGGTTTCCGGTTGCACTGACCTGCTCCCACCGTTGTGTTGCCCCGTGATCCGGAATTCACTGCACGCCGCGCCCATCTCAACCAATCCCTTTGACAGGCGCTGAGGATCTGATCCACATCATGTGGGGCGGAAGCAAAGACCTTGGCCTCAACGGTTTTAGAATCGGTATGTGTGAGTGCGTGAATGTGCGTGGTTGTGTGTGTATGTGCGTGTGCGTGCGTGTGTGTGCGTGCGTGTGTGTGTGTGTGTATGTGCGTGTGTGTGTGTGTGTGTGCGTGAATGCGCGTGGTTGTGTGTGTGTGTGTGTGTGCGTGTGTGTGCGTGAATGTGTGTGTGTGTGTGTGTGAGTGCGTGAATGTGCGTGGTTGTGTGCGTGGTTGTGTACGTGTGTGTACGTAGTTGTAGCATATGATCCGGCTGTCTGCATGCTTCGTGGGGCTGCTTGCTTGTGTGTGGCGTGATAACATGTGAACCCCATGCCTGTCCACTGAATCGTCCATGGTCTATGTGATTGTCTGCGTCAGGTGTGCTTCTCACTCGCAACCAGGAGCTGAAGAAGTGCCTGCGCGGCCTTGCTTACGGCTTTTCCACCCCTGCAGGTAATCGTCATGTGACGTGTTGCACTGTAGTGTCACACCATCATGTCGCACGTTGGCTTCCCCTCGATGCATGCGCGCTCGAGTGGTTTCTATCTGCGCCCGTGCTCATGTCTATGTTGACTCGTGTACATCTGCATTCGTTTCACTTCCGGACACTTTTACGCACACACACACACACATTCTCTCTCACACACTCACTCACTCCCCCCGCTTGCCCTGTGCAGAGATGCAAGAGATGACGGCTGCTGTCATTGAGGATGAGCACTTCTTCACCAGGTTTCTGGAAGCCAACGCACAGCGCCTCACAGATACCTACTCCAAGGTACCAATGCTCGTGTTGATGCGTCGATTTGGCTGTGCTGCACCAGCAACTGCTCGTGGCTTTCGTCCTGTTTGAGTTGTCATTGTTGTTGTTGTTGTTCTTGTTCTTGTTCTTGTTGTTGTTGTTGTTCTTGTTGTTGTTGTTGTTGTTGTTGTTGTTGTTGTTGTTGTTGTTGTTGTTGTTAGTGTTGTTGTTGCTGTTCTTGTTGTTGTTGTTGCTGTTCTTGTTGTTGTTTGTTGTTCTTGTTCTTGTTCTTGTTCCTCTGCTTCCTCGTCACCTCGTCACACACCATCTTAACGAACAAATGCATGCGTGATGGTCTGTAACCACTGCAGGTGGTTGCCAAGCTGCGCGACCACGGCGTGAAGGACATTGCTGTTGCGGACGGCGCCATGTTTGTCTACTTCAAGATGCCTGGCGAAGAGCTCTCGCTGGTGAGTTGGCGATGCGGGTGGGGAATGGAGAAGGGAAGGTGTCTTGACTGTGGATGCGGCAGCAAAGGCGACGCTTGACGAGCGAGTGATCTTCCATCTCTGTTTCACACACTCAAGCACAACGTAGTGCGCTTGTGTGTGTGTGTGTGTGTGTGTGTGTGTGTGTGTGTGCGTGTGCGTGTGTGTGTGCACCCTCCCCCCCCCCTTGCTCTCTCGCTCTCCCCAATTCTTCATTACTCACGCGTACACTCCCCGCTCAACTCCCCGTCCTCCACTCATGCCCCCACCCCCACCTAACAGGAGGAAGAGCGTTTTCTGTGGCAGCGGCTTGTGCGCGAGAACCGGGTGATGGTGCTGCCTGGTCTGGTGTTTGAGGACGCACGTCGCGGGTGGTTCCGTATCTGCGTGTCGGCCAATCCCCTTGAAGATACGCTGGAGGCTGTGGACCGTATCTTCAAGCATCCGCACCACTGATGAGAGCACGCGCGCCTGGCCGCCCCGCTTTGGATGACGTGCCTTGTTGTTCCCCAAATCGTGACACGTGCGTTTGTGTGCGTGTGTGTGTCTGTGACTGTGTGTGTGTGTGTGTCTTTGTGTGTGTGGCTGTGTGTGTGTGTGTGTGTGTGTGTGTTGGTACTTGATCAACCTGATGGCACATGTCAGCAACATAAACCAACCCAAGAACCAAACCCAAGAACTGCAATGGGGAACTTCGACGGTGTCAAATGACGCCTTTTACTTGTGAGACATGACGCTGTGTTTGGCCAATGGCGAATATCATTGCAGGCTTTCCGCATGTGACATCATCGGAATCCAAACAAATCTCGTGTTTTGCCTTTGTGCATCGGGCCGTGAACCGTTCCCACGTAAGCGAGGACCATGGCATCAAAGCACCGTGTGTGTGGCCCGTGGCTGGCGCTCGTGGTGTGCGCGCAGCTGTTGGCGGTGGCGCAGATGGGGTGTGCTGTGCAGGATGGCGGGGCGTGCGACGCTGCCTCGCTCGTGGCTTCCTTTGGAGCAGTGCCAAGCCATGTCGTGCACAACTGCAACAATGTTGCGCTCGGCGCCACCTGCATTGCCTCGTGCGACGTCTCTGGCTCGTACACCGGCACGCCCCAGACGCTCGTGTGCGGCTCCAACTCCACGTTCCAAGGGTCCCTTCCAACATGTTTTGGTGCGTTTGTTTTGTGTTTGTGCATGTGTTTGTGTTTGTGTGTGTTGTGTTTGTGTTATGTACTGTATGTGCATGTGTTATGTTGGTTTGTGTTGTGTATGTGTTTGTGTTTGTGTTTGTGTTTGTGTTTGCTTGGGTTGTGTATGCGTGCGTATGGCTGCGTAGATCGTCTCTCCCCCACACAACTCACGTGACATTGCACCGTCACCGCCATCACCACCACCTTGTCACTTTCTTGCACAGCACCGTGCAACCCTGCGGAGGATGAGAGCGCTATTGTGAGCCATGGTTGCCGCTCGCTTGTGCCTGTTGGTGACGCGTGCACCTGGGGGTGTGCACGTGGCTACGCTGGCGCAGATGTCACCCGCACCTGCACAGCCCTAAACGCCAACACAACCGCGTTTGATGCACCACCTCCCTCGTGCACACGTGAGTGATTGAGTCATTGACGTGCAGCTCCCACCTGCCCCGCCCCGTCGTTCTCTTTCAGTTTGGCTGTGAGAAGCCAGTGCACCTTACACAGACACATTGTCTGCCCCTTCTTTCCATCGAACATTGTCCAATCCATGTGTCAACTTCCTCGTCACCACCACCATTACCGTCTCACCCTCTGTCACGTCATGCCGTTGTTTTGGTTGTTGCTGTTGTTGTTACTGCTGGGTTGGATAGCTGTGCCTTGCAGCTTGCCTGCGGAAGCCGACCCGCAGGCCATGGATTTGAGCGACTGCTTTGGTGCTGTGCACACCAACAGCTGCGTCATTCCGTGTGCCGTGGGCTACGCTGGCGCCACCGCTGCCCTCACCTGCGACAACGGCCAGTTCATCGGCACCCTTCCCATGTGCACTCGTACGTACACAGATAGTGCTGTTGGCGTGTGTGTGTATATGTGCGTATGTGTACGTGTATGTGTGTGTGTGTGTACAAGTGCAAGTGTACGCGTGTGTGTCTATTTGTGTACACATGTGCATGTGTGTGCATGTGCAAGTGCACGCGTGGTTCTACTTTCCATACACTCACCCACCCAGTCACACACACACACACACGCACACACACACACACACACACTTACTCACACCCCGCCCTTCAGCTAAACAGCCCCAAGCTGGTGACCGAGGGCGGCACACTTCGCGTGGAGGTCTTTGATGACAAGCGCATGGACCTTGCTTACATGACCCAAAACCTCCAACCAAACGCTTGGTGGGTCCACAGCCATGTCACAATGCCACACCACCACCACACACATGCGTGCAATCACGAGAAGACCTGCACGTGCATGTTGCACATGGAGGGGTGCTGAATCCGGTGTTGCCCAACGCGTGAACACCCCCCACTTCCACAATCCTCACCACCTCCCCCACAACTCTCGCCACCACCCTCTCCCTTCACCCCCTTCTCCCCAACCACATGCGCGCAGGTCTGGGCGGATCCTGAGCGACGTTGAGATTGAGGCGTCCATCACCTCCACGCTGTCCACCATCATGGAGGATGGCAGCGCGCGTGTGCGCACAGAGGCGAAGGTGGCGCAGATTGTGGCCGCCAATGTGCTCGACAGCCAGGGCGTTGTGCGCGCAGCTGTCCAAGATGCCATTGACGCAAACGCACCACAGGGTAATGTGAACACGGCACACAGGAGCGTCCACACATATGCATCTGCGTGATAGTTGCGCACGACTTTTGCGTGCATACGTGATATTTGTTTGTGCATGAGCTGGCGTGAATGCCAATGCAGGAATCGTATGAGCTTGGCTTGTCTCCTCGTTGATGTGGTGTTTTCGGTGTGCACACTAGCGCACAGTCAGCTCAACAGTCACCATACGCGCACTCATCATTGTGTCATTTATTTCCTTATGACTTCTGCTTGTGACAATAGGTTCGACTCTGACAGAGTATCTGGGTGAAGAGGTATGTGTCTGTTGTGTTTCTTGTCGTCTGCTCGCAGTGCGCATGTGTTTGACTGGCTGCGCTCGTCCACACCCGTGCAGTCCATCACCATGCGATCACACTCCTCGCTCGCCACGTTCCCCTTGCTTAACCACATGACGCACACACACACGCACACACACACATTCTCTCCCTCTCCCTTCATCATCAACGCTGCAGTTTGATCGTGTGGATGGCCGCATCGACAGCCTTCAAACTTATGTGAGTCCACACACGTGCACAATATGTACACTATGGTTGCTTGCTTCCTCACTACGCATGCTCTGGCAGCAAATGGCATGCTCTCTCTTCTTCAATCCTGTCACTTCATAACATCGCTGAAGCATGCAACGCTCACACCTCCATGGTTGCTTCTCTTCCCCTCCCCCCCCCCACACACACACACACACTCACGCACACACACACACACACACTCATACATATATGCGCGTCAGGTGGACGGGCAAGACGACGGCGTGCTGTCGACGCTGCGGGATGAGCTTGAGAGCACGGTGTCGGCGGCGAGCGATGCGCTCTCTGCTGAACTGGACGGTGTCACCAGCGCCATTGACCGCATGGCACCAGCCATCGCCGCAGCAGAGCGCTGTCTCAAGTTTTGCCCTGCAGGTCGGGGACACTGGAGCTGATACGCATTGCATGTTGCATTGACATGCACGTGTGCTCGTGACATTCATTCATTGTGCCATTGCCTGCAAGCACCGACTCCAGTCACACAAGCAAGTGTTACAGTCACTCACTCCACTCAACCCACTCCCTTTTTTCCCCTTCACTCACTCCACTCACTCCACTCACTCATCCCTGCACTCACTCATCAACCAGTGCCAGCAGTGCCCTGCGTTCACCTACAGCGCAACCCCAAACATGGAGCGTGAATGCCAGGACTGCACACCCACGCATTGCAATGCCGGCTCGTACATGGTGCCCTGCGACCGCACCGTCGGCGACAGCTCGTGCGTCACCTGCCCGAGCGGCAAGTACCAGGACGCATCGCAGCACAGAGGTGCGCTGACAGCCTGCCGTGATTTGCTTGTGGTTTGTCTCACTGTGTTGTGTTGCCGTCACTCTTTTGCTTGGAGGCGACCCCTTGCCATACTGTTTGCGCTGTTTGATGCTGTTGGCGCTGTTGATGCTGCTGGTGCTGCTGGTGCTGGTGCTGCTGATGCTGCTGTACGTGCTACGTTGATGTTGCTGTATGATACTGCAACCATTCGCTGTTGACCGCACTTGTCATCCGAGGTCAGCAAGCGAGCAGATTGCATGTGACAGCACTCATGCCTACACCTGTTGTGTGCTCCTTGCGTGCTGTGTCATCATGGCTGTGAACAGAGTCGTCGTGTAAGACATGTGGCTGTCCAAGTGGGTCGCTCCCCATGTTCGCGACCTGCCCCGGCACCTCCAACTTTGATTGCCTTCCTGACGGAATCAAAGTGGTGAGTAGAAGTGGGAACGGTTGGGTCCTCTTGTCGAAGCAGCCCTCGAAGTTGCCATGTGCTTGTACTTGTCCGTGTGGATGTACATCTACCCATTTCACATTCCACATGCCTCCCCCTCTAAACACACACACACACACATGCACACATGCTCACGCGCACGCACACACATGTCCATCATTTCGCCCTGCCATTCTTAACCGTTGATGCCAGGTTGGGTATGGGTCTTGTTCCGCTGGCCAATGGCAGATGGGTGGTGCTGAATCAGGTGCGTCACAACAGCACAACGGTCGTTGCATCTTGCATCTTGACTGCCTTTGATGGTTCAATTCAGATTCAGGGCACTCATCCACCGAGTCACGCCTCTGTCACGAGAAGTGTCATCTCTCCTCATCCGTTCTCACAACGTGCACGACCGTCTGTTGTGTACTCGTTCCTTCTGTGTCTTGTCCAACACCGCAGGCTGCCGCAGCGGCGGTTCGCATCAGTCCACAAAGCTGACTGGCGGTGATTATGGAAGCGACTATGACGTGACTGCCACATCCACCGTCAAGTTTGCGGAAGGGAAATATCGCTTTTTCTGTAGGTGACCTTCTGGCGATGTCGTGGAAGCGGGGAAAAGATGCGATGACACGCGCCGGCTCATACGTATGACATTGTGTTTTCGTGCTCACCAAGCATTGCGAACAAACCTTGGTGTGCTGCGCCCGTCATATCACACACCTTCACACAGGTCAAGCAGACGATTGCTGCAAGATTCGTCTTCGTGGTCCGAGGACATTCTCCCCCATCGATGTACGTGCATGCACGCATGCGTGTGTGATGTGTGTATGTCTGTATGTCTGTGTGCAATGGAGAGTGTGACTCTTTGCCTTTCCTGGTGTCCACATCTAACACCCATCACAACGTGCGTTGTGCAGAACGGATGTGGAGGCTGTACATCGTGCAGTGGACACACGCACGACCACGACCTCCTCGCGGGCGTGTACACCGTGGAATACTACATGCACGAGTTCGGTGAGTAGGTCGGCGCTATGGCCATAATATCGAAAAGAACACAACAACCTCAGGAATTCATGTTTCGCACGTGTTACATACGGCTGAGAACTGTTTTCCATGCTGACTCCATGTTGATTCTCAACATCTCCAACACGCACGCACGCTGTCACATCCGGTCGAACGATTCCACTGCCAGTTCTATCCCTTTGCGCATTCTCACAACTGCCCCCCCCCTTGCGACTCTATCGACGATTGGGTCCATATGAATGCATGTTACTTCCCTCCAGGTGGTGGTGCGTACTACGACTTCCACATCCAGCGGCTGTGAGAGGCTCTCACCAGTGTGCAGTGTGCAGTGTGAATGGTAATGAACGGCACTGCCCACGATGGTTTGGTGGCTTCTGCCCTTGGAAGTTTGCTCTCTGTCTCTCTCTCTGTCTCTCTCTGTCTCTCTCTGTCTCGCTGTCTCTCTGTCTCTCTGTGTCGATTCGGTCATTTGCAGTGATGATTTCAGCTCAGTTGGCTTGTGACCTTGCAACTTCTCTTGTCCGCGCAAAGTGTTCCTTCCCCCTCCTCCTTTCCACCCGACCGCGCCGTGCATCACATTCTGATTCGCTGCACAGTACAACTTCCTTCTTTTTATCTCTTGCTTGCGTGCTGTTGAATCGCAGCTTCACTTGCATCTTCATCGCGCGTGATGTGACATGACAGTGACATACCGCTTTGTTGACACAGCCCGTTCGTTTGTATGTACTGCCGTTAAAGCACATTGGCATGTCGCAGACGCAGGCAAGCAAAGAATGGAAACAGAACGTGCGTCACGGGAATGAGGGGATGTAGAATTGCACAGACAGAGAGAGAGAGAGAGACAGAGTCAGAGAGAGAGACAGAGAGAGAGACAGAGAGTCGGTGAGTCAGTGAGTCAGTGAGACAGAGAGACGCACGCACGCAGACTCGATCACTCACTCACTCACCCACACATCCATCACCACCTCCTGCTGTGCACCTCACATCTCTCCTTCCCCTGCATGAGGACGTGCGCCATCTCTGCTGGTGTGCGGCCAGTCATCACGACGTCTGGCCACCGCCACGCCTTGTCTTCCGTCGTGCACTCCCGCAGCACCAGTGATCCAACATGCGGGAGGTCGTCCACGCTGTCAAAGGTGCACCGCGACAGGATGAGCCGCTGCACGTGCTCGATGCACCCCTCGAACGCCTCGATGCTGCAGCGCTGCAACCGGCAGTGTGCAACGTCATGCACGCCCGTCACTGCAAGCTGCTTGCGCGCACGAGTCATGGTGTTGCTTCCAGCGCCACTTCCATCCACTGTTGCGTCGCGTGGTAATGTCAGTGCTGCTGCATCGATGAGCAGCGACTCGATGCGTGACACCGAGACGGATCCTGAGCACGAGGAGAGGATGAGATGATCACAGCGAGAGAGCTCACCGGCAAGGTCGCACTCACTCACACGCAGCAACTTGCGCCCAGACAACAGATGCAGATCTTGCACTGGCCGGTGTGGGTGACGGCCAGGCAAGACCAAGCTCGGCGCACTGCTCATCCAAGCGCCGCGGTAGCCATCAATCCCGTCCAGGTCCACCTCCAAAGCATCAACGCACGTCGGCACGGGCCCGTCAACACACACGCTCATCAGCTGCACGTGGACATTGTCAGGGATGTCCTGCAGATCAGCCATGTGCGCAACTGTCGTGCCACGAAGCACGAGGCTGTCGACGCGCCGGCCTAGGTCTGCGAGCTGCTCCCGTGTCAACGGCGTCTTCAGGTTGAGGTCCACCTGTTGTGCGTGCTCAAACTCAGGGATGACTGGCATTGTGTGTGCGAGATCCTCAATGACGAGCGTGTTAATGCGGGGCGGGCACGTGACCTGCTTCACACCGGAGGTGGACACCAGCTCAATGTGGGTGGCGTTGGGGAGGTGCAGCACATCTGGCGTCGTTTCGGGGTGGCCCAGCTTGACGTGGGCAGCCTGCAGCGTGCCACATCTGAGCGCAACGCGCGAGAGATCAAGCTGCTGTGCTGTTGCGAGCGCCTGCTGCTCATTGACATACCGCCCTCCACTCAGACACAAGGTCTTGACGCCTGCCAGTGACGCAAGGTCCAGAGGCTGAAGACAGTTGTACGACGACAAGGTGATGGCGGGGATGCTTGCAAGCAAGCTGATGTCATCGACCGATGCTGCATTGCTAAGGACAAGCCGCTCCACGACACGAAGCTTGCCGTGGATGCTGCGTTGCGTCTTGTGGGTCTTCCACCTGACGTGGGCCACATTCGCAAACGAGACTTGGTCAACGGCAGCCTTGAGCGTGGAGACAACCAGCTTGTTCACATCCCGTGCGGCCAGCAAAGACAGGCCAGCGATCACGGTGAGGTCCACACAGCTGCCCTGCGCACCAGCCAGGGCCGTGTCGCGCAACTCACTCCACTGATCCGCCTCCTGTTGATTGTGCAGTGTCGCCGCCAGCGAGAACACTGCCGGCCTTCGTGGCCGCCGCTGGTGCTGCTGATCCTGCTGCTGCTCTTGCTGGTGTGGTTCCAGTGGAACTGCGTTCATATCGCGAGTGTCCTCCATCCCCTCCGCTGCTTGCCCCTCCTCCACTGCCACCTCGTCCATCTGCTCATCGTGCGTTGCAGCAGCCCATGCGTCCAGGGCGGACAGCTCCGTGAAATGCACGCGTCCGCACCGAGCAAACGTCGACCAGAAGCCTCCTGCCGTGCGCTGAGTTGCCACCAGCTTGGCCTGCAGGAAGGCGCATCGACTGTCCCACGTGACGCCAAGCCAGGCGTACGCGAGGAAGCGGTTCTCCAGCCACACCTCGCGGGCAGGGGTGGTGGCGGCGGCGGTGGTGTCCTTGGTATCGGATGTTGGTGTGGCTGAGGTGCCGGCTGACGTGTCCTCCTCCTCGTCCTCGTCCTCCTCTTCCTCCACGCGGACAAGGGCTGGCTGGGACGTGTCCATCCAGTCTACGATGAGCATGCGCTGGCGTGCGGCCCGTGAGATGTACCCGCTGTACGCATCCACCGTCAGCAGCACGTCTGACAGGCACCACTTGGGCATCGCCCACGGCAGGTCGAGGTACAGCTCGCGGCAGGTCATCATCAGGTTGCAAAACGCCCGGACGCCGTCACGCCGCGCACTCCGCATCTCAGCCATGCTGAGGCAGGAAGCAAGGATCTTCTCCTCCTCTGACCTCTGAGTCACGAGGAGCTGTTCCGCAATGAGCGCCCACACGCTCGCATTTGCCGTGAGCTGGGGTGGTACTGCAGCGCACTCGCACTCACACTCATGGCGGGTGCTCATGGCCATGGCGTCGTGTGTTGGAGAGCTGGCGTTCTTGTGTTGCGTGTGTTTGTTGTGTGTTGTGCTTGTTGTGTGTGTGTGTTTTGCACAGGGGAATTGTGCGCTTGTTGTGGCTTGGGCTGCTGTTGCGCTTGGCTGCTTGGTAGGCGTCCGCTTCCTTCTTTGGTTTTCATCATTGGCAAAGGTTTGCGTGTTCTCTTGTTCCGTGCTTTGCCCCGACACTGCCATCGTTGCGCAAAGTCATCCGAACTGCATCGAATGGGAAGTCCTCCCATAATTTGCTCTCGCCGCAACCGCGCATCGAATCCAATACATGACAAAAAATAATAATAAAAAATAAACCACAAACCACAACACCGGTTACAACGATGGGAGTGCCGCGCTTGTTTCGGCTGCTTGTGGAGCGCTATCCACTGATACTGCGAGGGCTGGACGAGCCACCGCCGCCAGAGTTTGACAACCTGTACCTGGACTTCAACGGGATTGTGCACACATGCACCCACGGCAATGAGCTTGCTGCAACGCGATCCCAGCAGGAGATGATGATGGCCATCTTCTCCGCCATCGAGCAGCTGGTGGACGCCATCAAGCCCAGAAAGGTCCTGTTCATCGCCATCGATGGCGTGGTACGTACCCAACACCCAGATCCACGCCCATGTTGTCACATACGCACCACACCCACGTGCAACAGACGGGCACTGCATGCCTGCGAAGATGGGGTTGTGGGTTGTGTTTGAGAAGAGCATCAGGGCTGTGTTGCGCGTGATGTCTGCTGACAAGAAATGCAACACAAGATGGGCTGTGTGTCGTGTGTTGCTGAGCGTGTCATGTTTTGTTGACTGTGTGCCATGCATTGTGGACTGTGCACGATGCAGGCACCGCGAGCAAAGATGATCCAGCAGCGCCAACGCCGCTTCAAAGCCGCAAGGGTTTGTGCAACAGCACTGCGACTGCATTCGTTTGTGCCACACACACACACACACACACACACACACTCACTCACACACACACACACTCACACACACACACACACACACTCTCTCTCTCTCTCACACACACAATCAACAGGCACGGAAGCAGTTCCAGCAAGACAACCCTGAGCATGGCGATGCGTTTGACTCCAACTGCATCACCCCTGGCACAGAGTTCATGGCGACCTTGGAGGAGTACCTCATCTACTTCATCCAGCGCAAGGTCTGACATTGTGTGGCATGTTTTTGTCTGTCCCCTAACCCCGTGACCTGCTCTGCTCTGCTGGCAAAAGTGTTCGTCCACACTCCTCCTGCGCCATTGCCATTGCATTTGTTTCCTTGCCGCCCTTTTTGACTCTACACACACACACACACACACACACACACACGCGCACACACACACACGCGCACACACACACGCGCACACACACACACAGGTCGAAGAAGACGCAGCGTGGAGGGATCTCGAAGGTGAGCCAAGTCGTTGGTTTAGCCCCCAACGTAGCTGCATCACATATGCGCGCGACAGTACCTGTATGTAACCTGCTTGTCACATGCTGCACCTTGCCAGCGATATTGTATGTCTCATGCGTTGCGTTTTGCCTGCGACGTGCAGTTGTGTTGAGCGGCCACCGCGTTCCCGGCGAGGGCGAGCACAAGATCATGGACTTCGTGCGCCGGCTCAAGAGTCAGGAGAGCTACGACCCGAACACGCGTCACTGCATCCACGGGTACACCGCTGCTGCGCGCGCACCGAACTGCTCTTCTCTTTGCGTCGAGTCGTTCGTCCCCACGCCCGTCGCCATTCCCATTGCCACTCACACGCAACTCACATCCCACAAACAAACAAACGCACACATACGCACACGCACACACACACAAACGCACCACACCCAACACCCAACACACACACAACACAACATAACACAACACACACACACACAACACAACATAACACAACACACAAAACAACACACACACAACACAACATAACACAACCAAACACAACACAACATGCACACACACAAAACAACATACACATGTGCGTGACAGGCTCGATGCAGACTTGATCATGCTGGCGCTGGCAACACACGAGCCGCACTTTTGCATCGTGAGGGAGAAGGTGTTGGTCCGAAAGCGCGGACGCAAGGTCAGCAAACACACACACACACACACACACACACACACACACACACGCACGCATTTGTTCTTGTATGGGTTGCGGTAGCCCTTTCGTCTTTCCTCACACATCTTCGTGCTCAACAAACACAAACACTCACTCGCCCACACAACCACACATGTACGCGGTGGTAGATTGTCAATGACCTGACCAGCAAGGCGACCGTGTTCCAGCACACGCAAGGTGGTGTACAATACGCACACGGCACACGCTTGTTTGACCACCTGTCATTGCACTCGCTTCATCGTCTTTGTTTACTTCCCACAAGGCTATAGTCTTACCCCAACGCACAACACACACACACACACACACACACACACACACACACACACACACACACACACCACAGAGCTGCAGCTGATCCACATTGGTCTGCTTCGTGAATACCTCCATCTGGAGTTGAGTTTGCGGAACATTGGTCCGGACTTCCGCCAGGGCCTCGTCTCCTCCGCCGCTGCGCTCCGTGACGGTACACGCTTGTCGTGCGCGTATGAGTGCATGTGCGTGCGTGTGCGTGCGTGTGCGTGCGTGTGCGTGCGTGTGCGTGCGTGTACATGTGGCAGATGTGTGCCTGTATAAACCACTTGCAATTCAGTTGCTTGTCTCAACCTCCATATCACACACACGCACACACGTGCATGTGTCCGTGCAGCGATGGTTGATGCAAAGTTTCGGCAGCTGCCGGAGGAGATGCAGGCGCTGCGCACATCTGTTGTGCAATCGCGAAACGTCGAGCGTCTCATTGATGATTTCGTGTTTCTCACGTTTTTGCTGGGCAACGACTTTCTCCCCCACTTGGGTGCGTGTCGTGCGATGGTGTCAAGCATGCACATGTTTGCACACGTGCTGGTGTGCTTGGTGCTTTGAATGCGCGTGTTCACGCGTTGGTACGCACAATGGTTCCTGCCCATGTCATCGTGGCTGCTTTGAGCTTCGTCTTCCAACACCACCACCGATCCTAATACCACTCACGCTGCTACTCTGCAGTTTGCGCTGATCTGGACGATGACGGGCTGGACGCAATCTTCAGCGCGTATCGTGAGGCAATTACTCGCGAGGACCTCAAGACACAGTACCTTGGTTCGTTCGAGCTGTCTGTTGCTGTTGTATGTCACCTGTCACACCTCGGACACATGAGCACATATGAACACATGACCACACACACACGCACGCACACACACACACATGACCACACACACATGAACACACACACATGAACACACACACACACGCACACACACACACACACACACACACACACGCACACACACACACACACGTTGCCACTCATGCATGCCCGATTGTGCTGCGTGTTTGTCTATTGGACAGTGGATGCGGAGAAGGCGACGGTGAATCTTGCCTTTCTTCGCGCCGTCTTTGAAGTGTTTTCACGCACCGAAGAGCAAGGCTACAAGCAAGAAGCCCAAACAGAAAAGTGTAAGTGCGCATGTGCTCCGTGAACAGTGATGCTGTGTGTTTGTGTGCGCATGTGAGAATGGAGCGTGTGCTTGGAACCACACGCGTTCAGGCCAGTCACAAGGCACCACCACCACAACCAACACGTCTCTGGTTCCCACTGCAGCGAAATCGACCAAATCCAAACGTGGTGGCGCATCGCCTGCAAAGCCGTCAGCTGCAGCAGAGCAGCGGGCCAGCGAGCAAACTCAGCAGCCGGAGAGGAAGAAGGCCGCAGGCGCCTCACATCACACACATCAACCAGCAGAGAAGAAGAAACAGCAGCAGCAGCAGCAGCCAACGAAACAAGAAGATGAAGAAGGAAAGAAGAAGAACAAGAAAGAAGAAGAGGAGGAGGCGCCGCTGTCCACGCCCGAATCCGCAGCGCTGAATAGCCTCCTCCAACGCGCCACCAACCAGGCTGCTCCGTCAACCACATCCTCCTCTGCCCCTTCCAATGCACCTCAACAGCAACAGCAACAGCGGCAGCAGCAGCAGCCTGTTGATGTGCCCATGGCTGCGTTCAACCCCGCCAACGTGTTTGAGCAGATGGCGAGCGGCACGGGCGTGAATCCGTTCGCGCCAGCAGAGGACGACGCTGCCTTTGACCCTGCGGTGTCTTTTCAGCCATACAGCTTCCTGGAGGAGGAAGCTTATGGTTCACAGGACGTGCCATACTTCATGAGCCACTCACCCATGCAGCAGCGCCCACCACGCCCACCACCACCAAGCGCGTTTTACGGCCACCCGCGCCCGCCCGTCCACCACCCCATGCACATGCACATGCACATGCAAATGCCGATGCACATGCGGATGGGAGCGCCACCGCCACGCCCCCACGCGCCGTGGCAACGGATGCCGCCGCCAGGGGTCGCGTATGCGTCCCCGTATGGCCCTGCGCGGCCACCTGCTCCCCATGTGCCCGGTATGCCGTTTGCGTACAGACCCCCAGCCCCACCACCACAGCAGCAACAGGCACAGCAACAGGCACAGCAGCAGCAGCAGCAGCAGCACGCCCCTGTGTCTGGCCGGCTTGGCGAGTTGCTGCAAGCTGCATCGTCCAAGCAGGCAAAGCACCAGCAGAAGAAGAGCAAGGGCAAGAAGGGTGCCAGGAAGGACAATCAGGACGACACGAGCGAGCCCTTGAGTATTGCCGAGCTGGAGGGTGGGCTGGACGCAGCCATTGCAACAGACCCTGCGCTTGCACCAGCAGCGCCAGCAGCGCAGACATCGGCAGCTTCTGGTGGTGGCGGCGGTGGCGGTACACTGGCAGCCTTGTTGAGCGGGAAGAGCCCATCAAAGTCACAGTCAACGTCGCAGCCAAAGCCAAAGCCAAGAGTAGCCGCGCCACCAACATCGGCAGCACCGGCAACCACGTCTGATAAGGTGCCGCAGCCGTCAAAGAAGACAGGTGCTTGGGGCACTCCCACCACCGCCACCGCTACCACCACCTCTGCCTCCAAGACAGCGGGGACGGCTGGCGTGTCGGTCGGCAAGAGGGCGCCTGCGCTGCGGCGAACGGCAAAGGGCATCGTCGTTTCCGGTGGAGGCGGTAACAAGGCAGCAGCGGACAAGAACACCACCACCAAGGACAAGAACACGAAGGCCAAGGCAACAACAGCATCATCATCATCGTCGTCTTCGTCTGGCAAGCAGCAGACGGGCAGTGAGAAGAAGCAGAAGAAAACGACGAAGACGGCAGAAGAAGGTGGTGAAGCCACGAAAGCCGGGCAGGGCAACAACGAAGCAGACAAGGAGGCCGTCGTTGAGGAAGAAGAAGAGGAAGAGGAAGAGGAAGAGGAAGAGGAAGAGGAAGAGCCTACAACGCGATGGGTTGTTGGTGTTGGTGACATCTCCACCGTGGACGACTACTACCGCGTAAGCTCAAGAAGGAAGGAGGGAGGGGGCGAGAGGAAGTTTGTGTGCGTGTGTGCGTGTTTGTGCGTGTGTGCGTGTTTGTGTGTGTGTGTGTGTGTGTGTGTGTGTGTGTGTGTGTGTGTGTGTGTGTGTGTTTGTGCTCTATGTGTGTCTGTGGGGTTGTGCTTTATGTGTGTGTGTGTGTGTGGGGTTGTGCTTTATGTGTGTGTGTGTGCACTCACGTTACAACACAACACGCGTGCACGTGCGTGTTGCAGGTCAAGTTTGAGGACGTGGAGGGCCACCCCGTTGATCGCGTGGTGCTCGTCAAGGAATATCTCGAAGGATTGCTGTACGTGAATGGTGAAGGGGATGCTTCTGGTGGTGTTTTTGCACGTGTTCGTTCGGGAGGAGGGCATTTGCGCATTGCTGCCGTGACAGCACACACGCAATCACACGATCACACTGTTACTCGCACACATATACACACTCTCTCACCCACCCACCTTCACCCTCACTCATGCACACACACACACACATAATCTCTCACTCTCTCACACACTCTCACTCGTGTCCTTCTACAGGTGGACCCTCAACTACTACTACCAAGGCGTTGCGTCCTGGTCGTGGTTCTATCCGCACTACGCCGCTCCGCTGCCCACAGACGTCCTCGCCGCGTGCGATGTTCTCCCCTCCATCGCATTTGACGCAGAGACAACACCGCTCCTTCCCTTCCAGCAGGTGGGGGACGAATAGCGTGCTGCCTGTTGTCCTCCGTCCTCTCTTTCCCTCGTTTGCTTCCTTGGGCTATTTGGTGTGCGTGCGTGCGTGTGTTGTGTGTGTGTGCGTGTGTGTTGTGTGTGCGTGTGTGCGTGTGTGCGTGTGGTGTGTGTGTGCGTGTGTGTGCAACACAGGCTGCGCGTATCGCTTCCCCCTCCTTTGCCTCGCCATCACCTCATCAATCAACACCATCGTCAATCAACACTGCCATCACCATCATCGTCATCTTCACGGTCACCAGCTTCTGACGGTTCTTCCTGCGGAGAGTTCGCAGCTGCTGCCGCCCTCGCTTCGCCCGCTCCCGCTCGACCAATTGAAGGAGTTTTATCCATCAGGTGGGGAAGTGGCTTGAGGTGGGACGGCATGAGAGTATCGGCCGTCTTGTGTTTTGTGTCGAGAGCATGCGCGCACGTTTGTTATCCCTATCACACCCAGGTGCATACGTAGTCACTCAGGCACATACGAAGTCCCTCAGGCACACGCTATCCCTTCGCACCCCCCCCCCCCCCACCCACACACACTCACACACACTCACTCACTCACGCACAATCCCTTCACACACACACATGCACGCTTGGCCGTGCCTGCTGCAGAGTACCCGTGTGTTCCGGACGTGCGCGGGCGCGAGTGGCGGGACATTGTTGTCATCCCCGTCATTGACGGCGAAAAACTCCACTCCGCATACACGCGTGCCATTGCTGCTGCGCCACTCTCTGACGAAGGTGTGCCTGGCTGGAGACAGTATGGCGAAAGTCATGCGAGTGACAGCGCATGAACGCGCAGACGCATGCATGTGTGAGCATGCGCACATGCACCACACACACACACTCACACACACACGTGTGTGAAGCGCATGTATCCACTGTGCACCTTGGTGTGGCCATCATGCACACTCACTGCCATTCGCTGGGGATCTTTCCCCTTGCTCTGCTCTGCGTCGTCTTCCACGTGCACATGTGTTCAGAAACTGCGCGCAATTCGCACGCGCCAGCGACCCGCTTCACCTTTGACAGCTCTGCCGCGCACATGAACAAGCCGCCACCCGGTGCTGGTGCGTTGTTGGACGCACCCATTATGTGGCATGCACAGTGTTTTGTTACGGATTGAACCCGTTGGCATGCGCTCACTTGTGCTGCTATTTTCTCCTCTGACACACACACACACACACACCCATACATATCCATTTCAACAGAGATGCTTCGTGCTCACACCACACGCTGTTCGTCGGCTCCACTCGAGCTCGGGTGAGCGGCAGTGTATGTATGTGCACGTGGGTTGACGCGGGGCGTGGAGATTGCACGAATCACACATGCACACACATCAGATGTTCATACAAAACACACACACACACACACACACACACACACACACACACACACACACACACACACACACACACACACACACACACAGGCCGCTGCCCGAGGGCCGGTTCAAGCCTGTTGTGCTGCCAAAGTGCAACACGGGCCCGTTTGCGCCTCCACCAGCGTTCCCAACTCTCAAATTCCTCCGCTTCACCGCAGTGAGTCCACTTTGCTGCACGTCTTTGTTTGACAGTGCGACATGTCGTTTCGCCAAACACACGCGCCCACGCGTTCATATGCATGGGCATGCAAACGCGCCCCCCCCCCAACTCACCCCAACACCGCATAATTGACACTCATCCATCAACCAATCATCAACCTCATACACACATCACCAACCACCATATCATACTTGCCTCCATTGCGCTGCAGACACTGGATGACATTGGCGTGCGTGTGCTTGGCCCCCGCAGCCGGCTGCCGTCGCTGTGCATCCGCCTTGAGGACGGGCTCCAGCCGCCATCCGCCCGCCCCTCCGCCGAGGAGCAGCGTGCTACGGTCCGTGTGGGCACGCACACCTGTGTGTGTGTGTGCGTGTGTGTGTGCGTGTGTGTGCGTGTGTGCGTGTGTGTACGCGTTTGTGCGTATATCAGGGTCTTGTGCGTCTTTCACTCCCACGTGTTCAGTCCCAGGCCTTGCTTACCATCGTCTCACGTTACCACCACCGCTGGCTCGTGCTGTTCAGGCCAAGGCGGCAAATGACCCGGAGAACTTTGATCTGTATGTGGAGGACATCAAGCGTGCACGCATTGCGCAGACGATTCGACTTTTGCTGAACAAGACATACACTGTCGACTACCCGTTCCCATGCGTTGGCAAGGTGCAGGCTGCTCATGGTTGTGGCAGCGGGCGTGGGGAAGACAGCGGTTAGGGTGGCTGTGGTGGTGGGTGTGGTTGTGGTGGTGGTTGTGGTTTTGCGAAAGCGTACTCGTGTCACCAACAATGCCGGTGTGGAGGCGGTGGACCGTCGCACACACACACATACATGCACACACGCCTTGGCTGATGTCGTGCCGCTGAATGTGCGTTGTGCTGCTGCAGGTTGTGTCGGCGTACGATGAGGAAGGCCACCATCGCTTCCACCGCGGACAGGTGAGCAGTTCCAGTGTTGGTCATTTTGGTCGCGTGTTTTGCTTTGCCTGTGTTGGTGTTCCTGCTTGTGCATGTACGTGTTTGTGCATGTGTGTGTTATGCTTGTGCTTGATACACTTGCCTGTACTCAAACAAGCAACCTTGGGTGTTGGCGCAGGTGAAAGTGCAAGCCGATGCAACGTGGGAAGAAAAGCGGACAACGGTGCGCAACGAGTACCTGACAAAGCGTGGCGTCGACGTTGGCGACATCGAGCTGCTCTTGGAGGTGCGATGTATTCTGTGCACACGTCGCTGTAACCCTGCTTTGCTGTGGCTCAAAGCACGTGTTTTCTGTGCCGGAGCCGCACGACGCGAGTGGTTGTGTGCGTGTTCATGTACTTTGACATTCATGTGTGTCCACGGGTTTGTGTTTGCACTGCCCTCGGACCCTGCTTTATCTGAGACCGCAAGCATGTACTTTGCTCGTATTGATTGCATCAGGTTGCTCCGCTTCGTGGTGTTGTCCAAACAACGTCGTACAACGTTGTCGAGGACTTTGACATGCAGAACACCGTTCTTGTTCCAGCGCAGGTGTGTGTGTGTGTGCGTGTGTATGTTTGCGCATGTGCAAGCCCGCAGTCCCTCCATGTTGCCACCTTGACCTCTCGTGGCGTTGGCAGCGCTCACGCCATGATGTGCGTACACCTGTCTGAACAGGCAATTCCGTCCACAAAGCCGCGCGCCGACAAACGGTACAGAGCACACCACCTGCAGTGTGAAGGTGCACACCTTGCCGTGCAGAACATTTCCCTTTCATTGCAATCGCTCCCTTTGCGCGTCGTCTCATCCGCACACACACACACACACGCACGCACGCACGCATACACACACACACGCACACACACACACACACACACACACACACACACACACACACACACACACACACACACACGCACGCACGCACACACACACACACACACACACACACACACACACACACACACACACACGCACACACACACACACACATACCCACTCACACACACAAGGTTTGAGACCCGCCAGCGCGACCGCTCCAAGCCGCTGCTTGAGAAGGGAGATGCGTGTGTGTGCCTGCTTGAGGACAATTTCGGTGTGACGGCCCGCGTGACCGGAACAACGGTGAGCAAGGAGCTTTTGCGCTGTTGTTACATGCAATCGGTTGTGTGTCGTCTCGTCATTGTTCGGTAGGCTTGCCTCCCCTCCCCAAAAAAAAAATGTGCTGCTCAGACATACGCGCACGAACTACATATTCACAACACATGTGGATGAACAGTCGAAGCATGAGCAGCTGCTTTATGTGATCAAGTCGATCCCTTCGCCCCCGGACGAATTTGAGAGGTGGGAAATGAACAGCGAACAAGCACTCGCTTTCGTCTCCTATGCAGCTGTTTTCGTGTGCACATGTTGCGGTTTACTCTGCACCTCTCACCTCAAGCCCCTCCTGTTTCCTTCATTTCAATCACCACCACCACCACTGCTGTTGTCGTCGCCAGCGCCGCTGCGTTTGCAGCCAAACGCCTCGCAGCCCAAGAGGAGGTAAGTCGTGTGCGCATGTGCGAATGTGATTGTGCGTGTGTGTGTGTGTGCGGGTGAATGTGCGTGTGCGTGTGCGAATGTGCGCGTACGTGTGCGTGTGTACATGTGCCCGTGGAATTCCGCATGAGAAGTGCGTCATGGTGGCATTGTCTGACGAGCAGCGACGTACATATTCAGGAGTTCATGGACGAACCGAAAGCGGCGCGGGCTGTGGGCATCAAGACCATCACGTTCTCAAGGTACGAAGGAGACGCATTATTGTCGTATTTGCGCTGAGTGCATTGTACACGTTTCGACATCAACACATACACAGACACACACACACATAGACTGACAGGCAGGCAGACACACAGACACACACACACACACACACACACACATATAGAGACACACACACAGACACACACACACACACACACACGTGAGCACGAACACATGGTTGAACGTGCACGCTGCGCACTCGTCCCCTTACTTTCTCCCGTCGGTTCGCAACATGGCTGTGCTCACACTGTCGTGCTGGTTGTGATCACAGACTTGCCAGCTGCATCTCCGTGCGCTTGCCGGATGGGCAGCGAGCTGATATTGGTGAGACCAGCACAAGTCACAACTCTCTAAGTTGCACGTGCTTGCTCATGTTACATGTTCTAAAATACCATGCCACTCAACCTACACAACCGTCTCTCGCCCAATGCACACGCACACACACACACACACACACACACACACACACACACACACACACACACACGCACGCACGCACGCACGCACTCTCTCTGTCTCCACGTGTTGACATATGTGCTTGCGCTCAGGGCTGGGCATCAAGTTCTCGCGTCGTCAGCTGTACATGGCAGGATACTCCCGCGCAGTGCCAGGTGCAGCCATGGCGGCAAATGTGTTCGAGGCGGAGGGTGGATGGCTCCTGGCACGTGGTGTACGGTGGACACCACCTTATGTGGAGTGAACAGTATCTCATTGAGCGTTCACACACACACACACACACACATACACACACACACACAGACAAGCGCCGTGGGAACGGTGCGGTGCGCTGGCAGTACACACAAGCGGCGGTGTCGCTGATGCAAGAACTGAAGACGAAGTTTTCGGCGCTGATGGCTGTCATTGATTCAGATCCCAAGCAGGACCTCTTTGACCTCAAGCAGCTGCTCAGGCACGACAGCGACGTTGAATCTACTGCTGACCAGGTGACATGTCGCAGTGGTGCTGGGAGTGTACATTTGTGTGTAGAAATGTGTGTGTATATGTGTGTGTATGTATGTATGTGTGCATGCATGTGTGTGAGAGGGTATTTACTCAGTTCAATAGTTCATGCAAGGTGCGACTTGCCTCGCTCAAGCCAAGCGCAGTTCTTCACCCAACCTCCACCACTTCAATTCCTTGCATTTCCATTCACATGCACCACCACCCGTCTCCTCTCCTTGTGCCCCCCCCCAACGACGGCCTCAGCTGCTTGCCTTCCTCGCTGATCTTCCAACGGCGCAGCAGCCGCTCACGTCCTGCGACAGCCGCGCAATGCCGCCCCACGCCATTGCCCAGCTCGAACAAGCCATAGACGACGCTCGCAGCGCACACAAGGTGCACGCATGTCTTCACAACCATGTGTGGTTGTTTGTGATTGTGTGGTTATGTGAGCGTGAGCTTGTGTGTGTGTGCTTGTGTGCGCGCGCGTGTGGGTGTGCGTGCGTGTGGGTGTGCGCGCGTGTGCGTGTGTTTGTGTGTGTGTGCGTGTGGTTGACAGTCTCCATGACATGATTTCACCACGTATCCATGCATGCGCGTGTTGACATGAATACACACCATCAATAGGATTTGCTGACGGAGACGCTGCGTGTTGCGGAGTTTGGTCTTCGCCCGGCGGTGCGCCTGCCCACCGCACATCGCGACCACGTAAGAGCGCTATTCGCTTGCAACTGCTGCTGCTGCTGCTGCTGCTGCTGCTATTGTTGTTGTTGGCGGTGTTCTTGCTGGATGTGCTCTAGAGTCTGATGTCACACACACATGCACATACATACACAAACATGCACACACATATACACGCGTGCGCAACTGTGCTGGCCAGGCTTCGTTTGGGATTGGCCACCGCGTGGTGTGCATCTGCGACAGCGGCCCCGTTCCGTTTGGGCTGACGGGCACCGCTGTTGGCGTTGAGGCGCGCGGGCAACGGGTGCAGGTTCTCTTTGACGAGCCCTTCCTCAGCGGCAACAACCTCGGCGGAAGGTGTGTGTGTGCATGTGCATGTGTGCGTGTTGTGTGCGTGTGTACATTTGTTTGTTTGCTTGTACGTGTGCTCGTGATCTCACTTGCTGCTCATCGGCTGACGCCATTCTCGCCACACATGCGTCGTTCGTTGTCCGACAGGTGTCGTGGCTTCCGCGGATACACGCTGCCCCACTGGTCACTGCTCAACCTCACCACCCGTGCTGGCCGTGTTGCCAAGCGATACCAGCCAAAATCAAGGTTCGAGTGAGCATGTGTGCGTGAGCGTGTGTGTGTGCGTGTACGTGTGCGTGTGCGTGTGCGTGTGCGTGTACGTGTGCGTGTGCGTGTGCGTGTGTGTGTGTGTCTGTATGGGTGTTTGGATGACGGAACACTCACTTGTGTTTGTTTCATGTGCCTGCTCCCACCACATGCCCCTTGCAGTGGCGGGAGTGGTGGCAAGCAGCGTGGGAAGAAGAAGCAGGAGCAGCAGGCCTCTGCTAGCACTTACAATCCCTTTGCTGCCCTTGCCTCATAGCTGTGCTCTGTTCCCTTTGTTCATGCATGTGTTCTTCTGTGCGTGAGTTCTTGTGTTCTTGTGGAGGAGTGTGGGTGGGTGTGTCGAATCGTTGACTTGTGCTTTGCGTTTTCGTGTGAACGTTATTATTGCTGCCCTTTGTTTTGCCGCAATTGCCTTCCCCATCTCTGAGCGCTGGGAGCAGTGTAAGATTTCAGCGAGTTTTCCCCAATAAAATTGGAAACACAACAAACAAACAAACAACAACAACAAAAACCAACGATGATGACAACCAAGACAACGCAAGAGCATCACAACGACGGCGATGACAGCAAAGGGTTGGAACGGCAGCTGTACTCAGACAGGTGAGGCTTACGTGGCGAAGGGGATTGCTCTTGCAGTGCTTCTCGTCCTGCTCCTGGCTTGTGTGCTTGTGTACTTGTGTACTTGTGTACTTGTGGCCTGTGTTCACACTCTCTCTTACGCTCCATTGATTGCTGCAGCGAGGATGGGATCATCTTGCTGCCAAATCAGACGCAATGGATGGCCAAGGTGTGCGCGTGTGTATGTGTGTGTGCGTGCGTGTGTGTGTGCATGCGTACATGTGTGTGTGTATGCGTACATGTGTGTGTGTGTGTATGCGTACATGTGTGTGTGTGCGTGCGTGCGTGTATGTGTGTGTGTGTGTGTGTGTGTGTGTGTGTGTGAGTGAACAATGGTGCAATGGGTGTGCTGCCGTAGATGCTCTCCAGACACACAATGCCTGGTCTTGCCGGCTGCCCTACCTTTGGCATGCCACAGGAGCCATTTGGATTTGAGGCAGCCATCGACGACACCCTGGGCTTCATCTACTACCTCGAGTGCGTTGGGGCAAGCAAAGGGGAAGAGGAAGGAGTGAGGGTTATTCACCCGCAGCAATGTGCTGGGGTGTGTTGTCGTCTCGTGTGGCGCAGCGACCTTGTGTTGCAGTGGCCTCGCACGAGCACTTACGTTCTTTCACACACACACACACACTCACACACACACATACACACACACATACACACACACACGCACAGCCATCTTCGATGTGAGACACATGCGCATCTAGCAGCCCGACACACGCGCCCGTCCTGGCGACACCAGCGAGGATCGATGCACCCCAGAACATCAGACGATCCCATCCGCCGCACATCGTCTTTCACCACCCAGCAGGTCTACGAGGTCGAGCTCAGTGCAAGCGAAGGCTCGTCGCTGCTCGAAAAGTCAGTCTGACGGCAACTTGCGTGTGTGTGCGTGTGTGTGTGCGTGCGTGTGTGCGTGCGTGCGTGCGTGCGTGCGTGTGCGTGCGTGCGTGCGTATGGTTGGTCACTTGTGCACGATTCGTTGTGTTGGCTGTGCTCATCGTCCATGATGTGCAGGTTTGGCTTCGACACCACCGGTGACAAACAGTGCTTTGTCAGCAACATTGTCGCAGACAGTCCGCTTGCGCGATCCAGCGTGCCGCTTGGCAGCGAGCTTGTGCAGGTGTGAAATGATGTTGCGGTTTTGTGCCTATGTCTACAAGCACATCTGTGTGTGTGGTGTGTGTGTGTGTGTACGTGTGTGTGTGCGTGTGTGTCGGTGCGTGTAGGTGTGTGTGTGTGTGTGTTTGTGTTGGCTGTGTGCGAGCGGATGCAGTGGTTTGCTTCTCTTGCCTTGGCGCTCACATCTGATGATTTGATTTGATTCATGTCATCATCAGATCAACAACACGGATGTATCACACTTTTCCAGCGCCGATATCCGCACAATGCTGCTGTACGAATAGACTGCACACGTCCTGCGCTGGCAGGCATTGCACGTAACAGCACACCCACACACCTACACACAGGTACATGTATACACGCGCCCATCTCACACGATCACAACACACACGCACGCATATACACATATGCCAGGCAATGCAGGGGAGCAACGAGCCTTTCGCTCGTCAGCCGATCCCGAACGCGAAGACGAACATTTGACAAGTCATCAAGGTCGTACCGTACACACACACACACACACACACACACACACACACACACGCTCACTCACTCGCTCAGCACGCGCATCAACATACAAGTGGTGCTCACCAACCACCCCACCCCACCCCACTGCGTGCGCTGTTTGTGCAGTCTCCGTATTTTTCTCGCTGACGGCCGCTACAAGACGCTCTTCTTCTGGCCAAACTCAACGTGCGTATGCGTATATGTGTGTGCGTTTTGTGCACTTGTATTTGCGTGCATGTGCATGTGTGGTGCGTATGCAGACATGTCATCGTGCCTTCGCTGCGACGTGACAGCCTCACGTGTAGATCGGTCCTTCCGTGTATTGTTACCGCCGTCGCCACTTCAGCGTTCGCGACATCATCGAAGAGTTGTGTGAGAAGCTCGACATTGCCTGCCAGAACTGTTTCGAGCTCATGCTGCAGGTACTTGGAAAGCAACGATGGTGATCAGTGGTGAGGGGCAGGGCTCAGAAGATGATGGGCTGCTGGTCATGTTCCAGCACAAGCGCATTGGAGAAGTACTGTCATGTAATCTCTCACTTTGTGTGTCCGCTTCACGCTTGACGTTGACGCTGGTGCTGTGTGCTTTGTGTGTGTGTGCTTTGTGTGTGTGTGCTTTGTGTGTGTGTGTGTGTGTGTGTGTGTGTGTGTGTGTGTGTGTGTGTGTGTGTGTGTCTGTGCTTTGTGTTGTGTGTGTGTATGTGTGTGTTTGTTCCCATGCGTTTTGTGTCCAGGAAAAATCTGGGGACCGCGTGGTTCTTCCCCGCTGCTTTTCCATCCAGCACCTCGCTGATCTCCTTGCCGAGCACGACTCGCTGCAGTGCGCATTTCGTTTCAGGTCTGCACGTGATTGTGGATGTGAGGCTTGGAACCGCCATCACTGCCATGCTTGCGTTTCTACACACACACACACACACTCACACACACACACACACTCACACTCACACACACACTCACTCACCCACATACGCGCGCGCACACACACACACACACACAACACACACTCTCTCTCGCCCACTCACGCACACACGTGAACGCATGCACACGTACCGGTCGTCACAGATACATCCCGAAGACACCGGACCGCCTGATGCGGCACGATGTGAAGGCGTTTGTTCTTCTCTTTGAGCAGTGCAGCCGCGATGTTGTATCTGCGCACCTCCCATTCATCGCCAACGACACCCTCCTCAGGTGTGAGACGAGAACAACACCAGTGTGCACTGCCACTTGCGTGCACACGTGTGTGCATGTTTGTGCGTGCGTGAGAGAGGGAGAGAGAGAGAGTGTGTGGGTGTGCGTGTCCAGACGACTTCATGCCAACGGCACTCTCTGTTTACATTCTGCTTGCGTGCTTGTTTGAATGTGGGTGTCCTCACTTCTTGTTTTGTTGGTGATTTGCATTTCATGGTAGATTGGGTGCGCTCAGCATCTTCCTCTGGTCCTTCTTGCAAGGAAAGCACAAGGTGGACTTGCAAGCCATCGGGTAAGTTGGCTGCTGGCTTGTGCCCTTTGCACATGTCATACCTCCTCAAGACTCTGCTATTCTCAGTCCATTGACTGGTACGCTTAAACCCATGCGCATTGGCTTGTTCCCTCACCACTTGCACACACACACACACTGGCAGGAAAAGCATTGGCTTTGAACAGTTTATACCTGCACACGTCGTTGCGAACACCCGCGGTCGTGATCTCCGCAAAGTCCTGCGCACAAACATGAAGAACGTTGAGGTACAAACGGCACCACGTCGTGAAGACATTGCTCTGCGTGTGTGAGTGTGCATGCCACTGTGTGTGAGTGAAGAAGTTCATCTGTTACGCGGTTTTCCGCCTGTTGTGTGTGTGTGTGTGTGCGTGCGTGTATGCTCATACATTTGCTTATTTCTGTGTGCTTTCTTCACGTTTCTCCACCCGGATGCAATCAGGTCGTGCTCCAGCAGTCGAAAGTGACGGAGCAGCAAGTGCCCAACACACTGCGGATGTTTTATCTCAAACTCGTCTGCAACGAGCAGTCTGTGGTGACTCACTACCACGACGCGTTTATGGTGCGACCGTGCGGGAGTGATGGTGAAATTGCACCGTGACATATGTGTCGTGATCACATTCATTCTGTCTGTCTGCTTGGCTGGCGGTCTCTCCCCGAGTTTGTGTGTGTGTGTGTGTGTGTGTGTGTGTGTGTGTGTGTGTGTGTGTGTGTGTGTGTGTGTGTGTGTGTGTGTGTGTGTGTGCGTGCGTGTGTGCATCTCACTCACTCACTCACTCACTCACTCACTCACTCATTCACTCACCCACGAACTCTTCCCTCCTTCACCCTCCACTCGTGGCCACCACACTTCCCCGTACACTCACTCATATGCGTGTGCGTGTGCGTGTGCGTCATTGTTTCTCTTCATCATCCGTGGTGAATTGGAGAGCAGATGGGCAGCAGTGGGAAAGTTGCCATCAGCTTCGAAGACGGTCTCACGTTCATGCAGCCGGAAGCAGAGGTGAAGACGAGAGCGAACGTGCCAGTGCACGTGTTTGACTTTATGTGTGTGTGTTGGGGGGGGGGGGGTTCTGTGCTGCTTCTGATGCTGACCGAAACAATTTGTCTTTTGCGCTGCTATTGTTCAGCTTGCTCATCACAGTACACACACACGCACACACACATACACACACACGCACACACGCACGCACACACACGCATACACACACGCATACACACACGCACGCACACACGCACGCACACACGCACGCACGCACGCACGCACGCACACGCACATGTACGCAGCGTCCGCTTGTGCTGGGAAAGTTGGCGGACGTGCGATCGCTGACACTCGCGCGAAACAGCTCGTCCCCCGTGTATGCCGAGCGAGAGAGCAGCCGGGGAAATGTGTTCCGAAGCGACACATCCGCACACCCGCCACTCATGCTCGCTGACCTCCACCGCTTTCGCTGCAAACACATCGGTGAGCATTGCCACATTCCAGTCTCCAATGCCGCGCAGGAGAGAAGGAATAGGGGGAGGGTTTCATGTGTGCTGACTGCAGGACTGCCAACTGACAGCAAACACACGCACGCACACACACACACACACATACACACACATACACACACAACATACACA
Source organism: Salpingoeca rosetta (assembly GCF_000188695.1). Lineage (NCBI taxonomy): Eukaryota > Choanoflagellata > Craspedida > Salpingoecidae > Salpingoeca > Salpingoeca rosetta. The sequence goes on along the minus strand of NW_004754925.1, from coordinate 435,475 downwards.
TACACACACACACACACACAAATACACACACGTGTGCGGACTGGCAGGGATGCGCAGCAGCAGTCAGAGCGGGGTGACGAGCACGGAATACGCGCTGACGATTCGATTGGATGCGGACCCGCGAGATGTGACGTTCCAGGTCATCTCCTCCGTCTCCACCATCTGTGCGCTTGTGCAGAGTATACTCGGTGCGCTCACCTTGGTGCTATTTATTTGTTTGTTTGTTTGTTTGTTTGTTTGTTTGTTTGTTTGTTTGTTTGTTTGTTTGTTTGTTTGTTTTGTTTGTGTTGCGTGATCTTAACGTGCCAACGTCTTGTGGTAATGTCGCTGGTATCACTTGTTCACGCATGTCCTCATGAGAACTGCATGGCGATGCCCAATTGCGTATGTATCCGTGTGTTTGTTTACGTGTGTGCTGGCACGTCCACAGGTTTCTACAACGCGC
>NW_004754925.1:387530-432530 GCF_000188695.1 Salpingoeca rosetta | reverse complement strand
CAACACAGATGCTGCTGCAAGCAAATGCGCACATTCGCCCGCATGCGTCGTCGTGCGCGACACACCTGCTCGCGTTCATCTCTGCTGGGCTGCAGCAAATGCAGCACCTGCACGCCCTGGCCATGCTCTTGCATGGGTCACACACAGTCTCTATTGCATAGCATAGTTCCAGCACCACATTAACATGACGTAATGGAACCCCAGTCGTCGTATGGCACCTGTATGCCACATGTATCAGAATGGTGTTTGTCAAAGTGTTGCTTGTAACATCACATGATGCCCACCCTGCTCATTTCGCCGAGGTTGTGACCAGAGCCGAGTATTGATGTTGTGTTTTTACCAGCTAGCATCAAGGCGCTAATGATGTGACATGACGACAACAACAACACACAACGAAAGCACATCCCCACTCATCATCAGTAGCAGCATCATGAATGGAAAGGGAACACGAACCAAACACGTCGTGACATTCATGACACAGCACCAACTGAGGAGCAAGAAAACAAAACATTGAGAAAAGGTTGCGGAGGTGGTGTCATGTGAGGCGAGATGTTGGCGGTGAAGAGTGACAGCACAGCACAATACACCAGAGCAGGGTCACGCTTACGCTTGTAGTGGTTACTTTAGATACATCAACAAAGAACAAGGGTAGGACAAACAAGAAGCACTGGGAAGGGTAAGACGTTGAAAGAGAAGAAGACAAAAGGGGCTGCGCAAAGATGGCGTGGGGAGAGAAACAATGAAGCCGGTCCAAACACTGCACGAGACTGAAAAGCAAACCAAGAATCACGCATGGGGGGGGGTGGAGAAGCAGAAGAAATGGACAGGGGGACCAAACGATCCAGGAGGGGATGAAGAAGTGTATCGACGTGGCAGGGCAAAGCAACCCCTCTGATTTGACGACAACAACACCACAGTGATACGACCTGAGCCAAAGACCACAAAACAGCTGTAACTGCACTCCATCACTCAATCACTCACTCACGTACACAAATCACTCTGAGACACTCGTTCCCACGATCACATGCACGCAGTCACACGCCATTCACTTGGAGAATTCTGAGGACTGAGAGAGGGAGGGGGGATGGCAATGGGCATGTGCGCGACAACGAGGTACGAGGCACCACAAAGAAGCGGACGGGCTGACGGTTAGCACAGCGACGAGATCAAAGACATCAAGCGGAGGCAAGGGAATGAACAAGGGGCGCGGAGGAGGAAAGGCCGTGCGTGTTTTGGTGCGATGTGATGTTCATGCTGCCGCTGGCGCTGCCTGGTCGGCAACACCCGCCTCTTCGGCGCCCGCCTCCCGCACGGAATCAAAGAACTTGTGCGCCATCGCCTCGGTTGCCGTCAGTCGCTCCTGCAGCCACAAAGCAACAACACAGATCACAGGCAGGTGAGGCATCGCCGTGGCAAGGGGGAGGGGCGTCATTCCACATGTCACTACACACCACGCATTGAATCGTGACAGAATCGAGCGCAGCAAGGGCGCCGTACACGTGCGTACCTGGTGGTCGTAGCGAAGCAAGTTGTCGAGAAGATCAATGCCGTCGGGTGTCACCAAGTGCTTGTTCTCCGGGTTGACAAACCGCATCCAGTTCTTCGGTGCCGTGCGCACGCTGAACAAAGAGCGATAGCGAGCGTATGGTCAAGTGAGTGTGCGTGAGTGTGCGTGAGTGTGTGTTGGCGGGTGGAAACGTGGAACAAGAGAGGTGAGCTCATGGAGCAAGGAATGCATGGCATGAATCGTCAAGAGAGCACGCAAAGAGAGCGTACACAGTGTGCGTGCTTCATGCGTTGCTGCTTGCAAAACAGCGCATGGCTGCGCGAGGAAACAAGAGCGAGGAGAGACGCACTTTGGCAGGAGCTGGTGGTAGTGTTGGTCGAGCACAATCTTGTACTTCTCAATGTAAGCGTGCAAGTCGTCCGTCCCGAGCACCTTGGCAATCTTGATCAGCTGCACACGCACACGCACACACATGCGCACGCATACAAAACAGAAGGGGGGGGGAAGGGGGTTGTGAGTGGCGCTGCGGATGAAAGACAAGCAAGGCAAGGGCAAGGAAAAGGGAGGGTGATGTGCGTGCGTGTTGGGTCGTGTGTGCGGTTGGGTCGTTTGCGCCACGACATACCTGGTCGTAGTTGTCGTGGCCATGGAAGAAGGGCTCCTTGCGGAAAATCTGATTTGAAGCAGTGGGCCAAGGACCGCAGCGAGCGAGCACAACGGTGAGGGAAGGCGCAAAATCGAACACGCAGGTCGTCGATGTCAAAGTACATGCAAAACAAAGATCAAGCCGCAGCCAGGACAAGGGGATCGGAGCATGCAGACAACCAATGCATACACAAAATTCGAGCACGCAGATGACGCACCATGCTGGCCATGACGCAGCCGAAGCTCCAGAGATCCAACGAATAATCATACTCCTCAAAGTTGACAAGCAGTTCGGGGCCTGCATGCAGCAAGCAGCAGCAGCAGCAGCAGCGCAGCAGTAATTGGATTCGCAAAGGCAGGCGGTGCGATGAGAGTCGAGTCGAGTCGAGTCGAGTGGAGCAGTCTGAGAACACGTGCATATGTACAGAAACAAGGCACACGTGCATGTGTACAGAAACAAGGCACACAAATGCCACACAAACACACAGAGGTTCATTTACACAAGCAAACGCATACACATACACATACACACAAGCAAACAAGATGCGCACCTTTGAAGTATCTGGAAGCCACTCGCACGTTGTATTCACGGCCAGCGTGATAGAATTCGGCCAACCCCCAATCAATCAATCGAAGCTGTTAACATGGCACAGGAGCACAAGACAAGCGAAACCGTGCTGGCGTGAGCTCGTTGCGGTGTCAACGCACACACACACGTATACACATGCACAGACACAGACACGGACACACACGAAGACAGACACTGGCACACTCACAGACACAGACACACACACGCGCGCGCGCGCACACACACACACACACACACACACACACACACACACACTGGGACATGCAACGCAGCGCGCGGATCAGAGTCACCCAAGACTGAGACACGCACCTCCTTCTTCTCGTGATCAATCATAAAGTTGTGTGGCTTCACGTCGCGGTGCATGATGCCTTTGGAGTGGCAAAAGTCCAATGCCTTGAGCAGCTGGTACAAGTAGTAGCGGATGTCCTGCAGGGTGAAGCGTGGAAAGAGCACCTGCAAAAGCACAAGCAAGATCATGTCAATGGCGTTGTTAGTAAAGGGTGTGTGTGTGTGGTGTGGAAGGCAGTCGTCGCAACACACACCCAAGAAAAACCGCAAGCAAGAGCAACCTAAGCAGCATCAATCGTACTTTGAAGTCTGTGTTGTTGACGTGTTCGAAGATGAGAGCCGGCGTTTTCGACTGCAATTGTGTGTTCGTATGTGTGTATTCGTGATGAAGAGTGAGTACGCGGGGGGAAGCCTGTGTGCTCGGAAGTGCATACGGCGAGGGGAAGCTCAAGAGAGAGAGAGAGAGAGAGAGAGAGAGAGAGAGAGAGAGAGAGAGAGAGAGAGAGAGAGAGAGAGAGAGAGAGAGAGAGAGTGTGTGTGTGTGTGTGTGTGTGTGAGTGGGTGAGAGTCGACACGGTCGTGCCATGTACCTTGGGGTCCCGCACGACGTCGAGAAGGTTGATGACATTGACACCACCAGCGAGGTTTTGCAGAACCTTGATTTCACGCTTGATCTTCTTCTTCTTCACCGGCTGTTCGCATTGAAAGGAGAGAGAGAGAGAGAAAGTGTGTGTGTGTGTGTGTGTGTGTGTGTGTGTGTGTGTGTTGTGAGTACAAGGGTGTGAGTGAGTCCATGTGCGAGTTTGTGTGTGTTTCGAACAGAGCAGCGTACAGCCTTCCATGATGCTCGGGCAGGGCACGTACCTTGAGAACCTTGATGACAATGGTTTTGTTTGTTCTTGTGTCGATACCTTCAAACACTTCGCTGTACTTGCCACGGCCAAGCTTGCATGTGATTTGGTACGGCTCTGGGTTCCTGTGGGCCATCCACACGCAAATCAACAACAACAACAACAACAACAACAACAACAACAACAACAACAACAACAACAACAACAACAACAACAACAGCAGCAGCAGCAGCAGCAGCACACAACAACAACAACGTGTGCATGTGGAGAGTCGCGCGTGTGGTTAAAACACCAGAAGTGATGGAACAACAAACAAGGTCCTGTGCAGAGGGCAAGGGCAATGTTTGTCGACGCGTTTGTGGCACATATGTGTGTATGTGTGCATGTGCGTGCGTGTGCATGAGAGTGTGGGAAAACGCACCCCCATTGCAGCGCGAGGGCCTCGTAGTCCCAGTACTCGCGGGGTTTGTGCGCGTTCACGTCCGCGTACACCTTGGCAACGCTGCCGGACAGTTCCCTGCGCCTCCGCCTTGTGCCCATGGTGCTGTTTGATGAGAGAGAGAGAGAGAGAGAGCAATACAGACGAGAGGTGGCGCGAAAACACGTGGTTGGAGGTGAGGTGGCGCTATGTCGAGGGTGTGTGTGTGTCGATGTTTGTGTCGATGTATGTGGATGTATGTGCATGGATGTGTGTGGGTATGCTTCGCTCGGCCGCTTGTGCCAAGATCACGGGTGTGTGCCTGTAGCAAAGACTACCCAGGCATTCCGCAACGCTCGCCTCTCCCCCACACAGCCACGTGGCTGCACACTCCGAGGCAAGCAAGCTGCACCACCAGAGCATTGTGTGTGTGTGCGTGTGTATGTGTGTGTGTGTCGACCGCAGCGCGGCGAGCGGACAAAAGGCGCACCTGTGTTGTCGTGTTCAGGTGTGGTGGTGGTGGTGGTGGTGGGATGTCTGGCACCTGGGTGCTGGGTGCTGGGTGCTGGGGGGCTGGGCTCTGTGTGACAGCCTTCGACAAGCCGGAGCAGAGCAAGGAAGAAGCCCCAAAAGCTGCTGCAGATGAATGGAGAGCACTTTTGAGTGATTGTGCTGTGCGCTTGGATGTCCTCGTGTCCAACAAACACGCCAAGGCACAAGAGAGGAAAGAGAAGAAGAAGCAGCAGGTGGCACAGCCGCGCGCTCTGGGTTGTGATTGGCGAGTTTGATTATTTTTTTTTATTTTCTTGTTGCTTGCTGGCTCGCCCTCGCTTTGTGAGCTCGTGGGTGCAGAAAAATTGTGCATGTTATTAAAAATATCGCTAGAAAGACTCGGTGGTAAAGGCGGGATTTTTTTGCCATTTGCACCCGAATTTGCGCGACCGTAGTTTGCCAATTGCACTCGTCCCCAACCGACAAGGCACTACAAAGTGGTGGACGGAGATGTCGAGTCGCGGCTGGCAGGGCAGTGATGGTGGTCGTCGTGGCGGCGGTGGTGGCAGCGGCGGCAGCGGCGGCAGGGCGAGGCGTGGGGACGCCAGACGCCAGGCGTCAAAGCAGCAGCGTGCACTGCGACCACAGATGATCTGCTCTCTGCCCAGGTTCGTTCGTTTGCCTTGGGAGGAATTGAGGTGGTGGTGGTGGTAGGAAGGTGGTGTGAGGAGAGAGTGTGTGTTTGTGGTGGTGATGGTTGCAGGGGTCGTTCGCAAGCAGCTCTATCACACACACACACGGCCGAATGAAGCAACGCATGAGTAAATGAAGTCACACCACACACACACACACATACACACACACTCACTCACTCACACACACATACTCCCACACACATACTCCCACACACATACTCACATACACACAGGTATGACTTGCAGAACACACCGTCGCGGGCACATGGTGTTTCGGAAGAACTGGAAACACGCCTGCGCGTCGCTGGCTGCGAAATCATCCAGAGCGCAGGCATCCTCCTCAATTGCAACCAGGTGGGCACGCCCACGTGTGTGTGTGAGAGTGAGACAGACAGACAGACAGACAGACAGACAGACAGACAGACAGAGAGAGAGAGAGAGAGAGAGAGAGAGAGAGAGAGAGAGAGAGAGAGAGAGAGAGAGAGAGAGAGAGAGAGAGAGAGAGAGAGAGAGAGAGAGAGAGAGAGAGAGAGAGAGAGAGAGAGAGAGAGAGAGAGAGAGAGAGAGAGAGAGAGAGAGAGAGAGAGAGAGAGAGAGAGAGAGAGAGAGGATCCTAATGCACAGTGCTGCGTGCGAAACCACAGCCCCTGGTTCTGTCCTGCTTGGTTCCTGTGAACAGTGACTCATCAACTACACATACATACACACATGCACACCTTGCGGCTGTTGGTAAGCAGGTGGTGATGGCGTGTGCGCAAATCCTGTACCAGCGGTTCTACTATCGACAGTCATTTGCCACGCAACGCTTTGAGGTGTGCACCATCCAGCACAGCAGCACCCAACTGCCACACACACACACACACACACACACACACACACACACGCACACACACAACAACAACAACAACAACAACAACAACAACAACAACAACAGCAACAACAACAACAAAACAACGAAATGAAAGCCTGTCGCTGCTGTTGTTGGTGCTGGTGGTACTGGTGCTGTTGCTCGCTTCTTTTTGCTCGCTTGCCGTTGTCTCACACTTCCACGCTTCTCTTCCCCTGCCCTGCCCTCGTATAGGTGACAGCCATGGGCTGCTTGTTTTTGGCAAGCAAGGTGGAGGAAGAACAGCAACGCTTGCGTATCCTCATGAACGTGTGTCGACATGTTCTCTTCACCATGTCAAAGTACGTTGCTTTAAGACCCCAAGTGGAACCCAGCAACCACAAAGGGCCCCCTGTGCGTGTATGTAGGTGTGTATGTGTGCGTGCGTGCGTGCGTGTGCGTGCGTGCGTGCGTGCGTGCGTGTAGGTGTGTGTGTATGTGTGGGTGTGAGTGCGCTTTGTGTGTGTGTGTGTATGTGTGGGTGTGAGTGCGCTTTGTGTGTGTGTGTGTGTGTGTGTGTGTGTGTGTGTGTGTGTGTGTGTGTGTGTGTGTGTGTGTGTGTGTGTGTGTGTGTGTGGTTTGGTGGTTGCCGAACACGTCACCCGTGGGCAATGTGTCGAATGTGGTCAACGTATTGACGTGCACGGCCGCTCACTTGCAGGAATTACGAACCAGGGCAGCTGGTGGAGCCCTTGGAGCTTGGCGGAGACGCGTACCACAACCTCAAGCACCGCGTTATCAAGGCAGAGCGCCTTGTGCTCAAAGAGCTCGGGTTCTGCGTTCACCTGGACCACCCACACAAGGTGCGCCACATGGCGGCGTGTTTCCATTTCCATTTTGTCAAACCGTATTGTTTGTGTCAATGTCGTGCTGGTCACGGCAACGTTTGTGCGTGCGTGCGTGTGCGTGTTTGACATGCTGTCGCTGCGCGCTGCCTTCCAATCTGCTCACGTGGTCATGTGCGAGATTGTAATTTGGGGGCGCAGTTGATTATCAGTATGCAGAGCGTGTTATCGCTGGAGGACAACGAGGTGAGGCTTGGATCCTCTGCAAATTGAGTGTGTCTCCGCATTTGCTCCTGTGTGGGCTTTGGTGCACAACGTTGTGCGTGTGTGTGTGCGTGTGTGCGTGTGTGTGCGAGTATGCGCGTGCGCATTCCATTCCATTCCACCTGTCTTCCTCCTACTCCTCCTCCACACCACCACCTCCTCCTTCTTTTCCTCCTCTTTTCCCTTCTCCTTTTATTTTCCCTCCCAAGCTTTTGAATACACCACGCTGGTGGCATTTTGATCCCACACCAATGTGGCTTCATACAAAAGCGAAACAAACGTCTTGGGCACCACTTTGTCGGTAGCCATCTCCGTTTAATTGCCTATGGAATTGGCTATTGTATTCGTGCCTTACACTCCTCCTTTATTCACCTCTGTTTGTTTGTTTTGTTTTGTTTTGTTTTGTTTTGTTTTGTTTTGTTTTGTTTTGTTTGTTTTGTTTTGTTTTGTTTTGTTGCATGTGTGTATTCATGTGCGCTCGTGTCTGTTTTCTCCCCCCCCTCTCTTTAACACACACACACCATCTCTCTCTATCTCTCTATCTCTCTCTCCCTCCCTTCACAACCATCCTCTCATGCTGATCGATTGGTGCATTCTTTCTCCCCACCTCCAACACACACACGCATATCACACACCATCACCACCACCATCCTCACCATCTGCGCCAACGTTTCCATATCGCAGGCGCTTGCACAACGCGCATGGAACTACATGAACGACGGCCTGCGCACGACCGTGTTTGTGCGGTACACCACGGCCACCATCGCCTGCGCGTGCCTGGATCTCGCCTGCACGGACGTAGGCATTTCTCTGCCAGACCAGTGGTACGAGCTTTTTGACGCCAGCGAATCCCACGTCGCACATGCCCGGTACGCCCCGCCAACAGTCTGCGGTACTTTTTACACGTGCGCACGTGCATGCGGGTGTGCGGGTGTGCGTGTGTGCGTGTGTGTGTGTGTCCGCGGCAGGGGGGGGGGGATTATCTGCTCGCGTGCTGCTTTGTCATATGTGCAGTTTCCAAACAATGCAACAATCTGCCCCAAATAAGGGAGGATCATGCAATCTGGCACTCGGCACACGATCCTCACAATCACACAATCACACATACATGCCAGAAACACGATTCGCGCGCTGTATCAAATGGGCCCGGTGGTGCTGGATGATATTGTTTCTTCCATCTCCAACGTCGCTGATGCATGTGGCTCATCTGCGTATCGCCGCATGCCGGCTTTGCAGGTGTGACCGTGAAACTGTTGTTTGCTGCACTCCTGTACACACACACACACACACACACACACACACACACACACACACACACACACACACACACGACGCGCGCGCACACACACACGCACACACACACATTCACGCACACTCTCATCTCCTCCCCCTCCCTTCAACCAAACTCGGTCACTTGGCGGACCTGCAGCTGCGAGCCGTCGGCGACACGTCGTCCGTCTCTACCGGTGCAAGCGTTTCTCGCCGTGGGTCGCCAGCCACGGGCACGCCCTCTGCAACGCACACCACCCCAGACCTGACACCAGCAACATCAGACACAGCCACGGCTGCAGCCACAGCGACAAGAGCGGGCGCGTCTGAGTCTGCCAGCGCACCTGTGTCTAGTGCACGCCCTGCGTTGATCACCCAGCCGCCGATGGCGCCGCCCCAGCCTGGTCTCATGGGGTTTGCACCAGCGCCATCGATGGGTGCGCCTGCCGCACCTGCCGCGCCTGCCGCACCTGCCGCTTTTGGCGGCCCCATCAACACTGCTCCGCCCAGCAGGCTACGCGTCGCACGCGGCCCGCCCCCTTCCTCCTCCTCACAACAACAGCAGCAACAGCACGCGGCGCACTCACGACCATCCTCATTAGATCGGGAGCGCGACAGGTTACGAGACGCGGAAAGAAGACGTGGAGGAGAAGAGGACCGCTACCGTGATGACTACAGAAGCAGAAGCAGACACGACCGCCGTCGTGGAGCAGGCCGTCGCTGAAACAGCTCACATTGATGCCGACAAGGAGTGGAGGAGTTGGAGGATGAGGGTGGCAGCAGCATCAGCCATCATGTCATGTGCTTCTCCTTTCTGCTCTGCCTCACTGCTGGTTTGTGTGCATCTTCTGTTAATTTTCCACGTGTGTAAATGAATACAGGATACGCCAGATAGCTTTTACACCCGTGTACATTGACACCTATGTATATTTTCCAACAGTTTTACACGACACTGCCACACACACACACACACACCGCTCACTCACACCCAGCGCAAGCAACCCAGAGATAGACGGGGGTGGCCGAGCTCGTTTCTGACAAAGACAGCCACCCAGCACACACACACACACACACACACAAGCCATGTCGAGGGCACCGAAGCTCCCCAGCTTCATCGCCAGCCATTTGCAGGGCGCAAACGTGCCCCCTGGCGCAAGCAAGGAGTTTTGTAACCTGATCAAGGCGATTGGCGAGAGTGGAACCAACCATGTACGTGTCATGCCAATGGCTGCGAGAGAGCCGATGTGGGGCCAACAACGCATGGGCGCTCACGCAAAAGCACACACACACACACACACACACACACACACACACACACACACACACACACACACACACACACACACATACTCACGTTCGTCCTATGTTGTTTGCACGAAAATGGTAGGAAGAGACACGCATCATCGCCAAGGAGGCAAAAGTGTTGGAAGAGCGACTGCGCCAACCCAACATCACAAAGGTGTGTGTGTGTGTATGTGCGTGTTTGTGCGACCATCACTGCACTTCTCCTTGCGCATGCTGTTGTGCGCTTGTTTCAAACGCTGCCTCGGCTCGTGTGGTGCACGCAACCACGCTGCACCTGCTGTCTCTCTTCTCATCAAAGCCACCACCACCACTGCTCACACTGGTCACACGCTTCCTCGCCCACACCATACAACACACACACACTCAACACACACACGCAGAAACAAATGAAAGAGTACCTGATTCGTTTGTTGTACTGCGAGATGTTGGGGAAGGAGGTTTCGTTCGGATACATCCACGCCGTGAAATTCACCCAGCACTCCTCCCTCCTGGAGAAGCGCGTGGGCTACCTGGCCGTGAGCTTGCTTCTTCACGAGGACCACGAGCTCATCTACCTCCTCGTCAACACCATCCAACGCGATCTCCAGTCCACCAACATTGTCGAAATCTGCATGGCTCTTACCGTGGTACGTACAACCCCCCGTGTGCTGTGTCCAGTGGCTGTGGCTGTTTGGTGTCTGTTCACGCTTTTGAACGTTGTGTTTGGCTCCATATCTCGTCTCAACTCACATACACGCACACACACACACACTCTCTCTCTCTCTCGACCCTCTCTCTACCATCTCTCTGTCTCTCTCACCACACGTCATGCAGGTGTGCAAGCTGATCAACGCAGAAATGATCCCAGCTGTCCTGCAATACGTTGTGCCAGCGCTCGGCCACTCCCGTGAGATTGTCAGGAAGAAGGCTGTCCTCGCACTGCACCGCTTCTACCAACGTTCCCCAAGCAGCATCACACACCTCATGCCAAAGATTCGCCGCGCCCTCTACGACCAGGTACACATGACGATGCCTGTCTGCCCGTTGTACACTCAACAGACCCCTGAATTAGCACCTGTTGTTGTTCAGGCACGACTCTTGCTGCCCTCGACCTCGGTTTCTATTCTCCTCTCTTGTTCTTGCATCTTCTGCCGTCTCTCTCTTCTTCTTCTTCTTCTTCTTCTTCTTCTCGCATCCCCTCCCCTCTCTTCCCTGCCCCACTTCTCTCGCCTCCCATTTTATCCTTTCCTTTCCTTCCCTTTCTTCCTTTCTTCCTTTTTTCCTTTCCTTCCTCCGCACGTATGTGTCAGGCCTGCTCCCAATCGTGTTTTCGCATGGGAAAAAGGTTTTTGGAACTGCGGACAGACCAAACCCCCATTGACTTGGTGGTGGCTCGGTGGCGCTGGCGCTTGCTCGTGTGTTTCTTTTGGCACACCAGCTCGTGGGCTGACCGGTACCTTTTTTCCTCTGGTCATGCCCTTGCCACCGCGTGCGAGCTACACCCGCGCATTTCTCTCCCCCTCCCTTCCTGCTTCCTCTTCCCCCCTTTTCCTTTGCGTCACCCTGCACCCGTGCTTCATAATTTGCCGCCTTCGCACAACCTCACTCAACTCCCCCCTTTCCACTTGCGCAAACACAAATCACGCGCGACAACTTGCGTGCAATCTGAAGGATCCTGGTGTGATGGCAGCATCGCTCAACCTGTTTTACGACATGATTGTGGACGACGCCAGCAAGAACAAGGACCTCGTCCCCAGTTTTGTGTCTGTCCTGAAGCAGGTCGTTGAGCACCGGCTGCCCAAGGACTTTGACTATCACAAAGTGCCTGCGCCTTGGATGCAGATCAAGCTTCTCAAGATCCTGGCCCTGCTTGGCAAGGACGACCGCGCTGCCTCCGAGTCCATGTACGAGGTGCTTCGCGATTGTCTCCGCCGCGCAGACATCCAGAGCAGCGCCGCATACGGTCAGTCAGTGGCCCTTTCCGCTGTTGCTCCTGTTTGTTCGTTGTTGTTGTTGTTGTTGTTGTTGTTGTTGTTTGTGTCATGGACAATACAAGTACACTGACTTGTGGTCACCACAATCACGATGTTGGCATTGTGTATGATTGTCCCCTGTCCCTCCCCTCCCCCTCCCTTCCCATCTCCCCTTCTCCCTGTCACTCACAACTCCTCATTGTCGTTGCGTGTTTGATTTACAGCTGTGCTATACCAGTGTGTGCTAACATGCACCCAGATTTACCCAAGCTCACAGCTGGTTGAGCTGGCTGCAAAGAGTGTTGGCCGCTTCCTGCGCACGGACAACAACAACCTCAAGTACCTCGGCATCACCGCGCTGGCCTCTGTTGTTTCCGTAAGTTCGAGGTGTCAGCCTGTCGTCGTTTTGTCATGATAACGACCACGATGTTATGTTTTCGGGGGTGCCTTGACACGGTTGCTGCACCTGACGTTTGTGGCGTGTGCCCTTGCAGTTCTCATTATCCATGTGTATATGTCCCTCACCCTTGTTCGTCTGTCTTGACTTGGCACCCACTCAAAAACGCCCCCCCCCACACACACACACACTCTCTCTCTCTCTCCCTCTCCTTGCAGGTGAACCCGTCGTATGCGTCACCACACAAGGCGCTTGTGATTGAGTGCCTGGATGATCCCGACGAGACCCTGAAGCGGAAAACGCTCGATCTCCTCTGCAAGATGACAAACCCTGCAAACGTCAAAGTCATTGTCGAAAAGCTCCTTGGGTACGTACATTGCTTCTTCCCCCTAGCAAGCACCTCGCTTCCTTTCTCCGCACAGAAGCTGGCTTCACATCTTACCTTCCTCCCTTTTTCTCTTCTCTCGACTGCACAACACAGCTTTCCTTCTTCTTCTGCCTCTCTCTCTCTCCCTCTCCCCCGTATACCAATGTCACACACGGCGTCTCATCGAAGCTTCAAAGCCATTTCAGTTGTCTCGTGGGCTTTGTTGTCAACAGTTTTTCAACGCCAACACCAAAAGCACGATTAATGGTCGCTGGTTGTCCTTTTTTCATCAGTAACACCCGTGGTTAACTAGCATTACCCAACGTGCGAACACGTGTATGGTTCTCTTCCTCTTCTTCCCCCGTGTTTTCTTCTCTGTTCATCTCTCTCGTTCTGTCATGCACGCACGCACTCTCACGCGCTTTCTTTTCCTGGTGGTTGTCGTTGGTGTCATCTCCCCATTCGTGTTATCCCGACTTCCCCATTCACCAACGTGTTTTTTCCTCCTCATAGGTATCTGAAATCCACGGTGGACACATACCTCCGCAAGGATCTCGTCCCGCGCATCATCGAGCTGGCGGAGCGCTATGCACCAGACAATGTCTGGTATGTCGAGGTACGTACACACACATCATGTAGCATTTTGGTGTACTTGGTCATGTCATGCCATCCGTTTCGTCCTCGAACACTGTCATCACCCTTTCACACACACACACACACACTCACGCGCACACACGCGCACACGCACACACGCACTCAAACTCAACTCACACACACGCACACGCACGCACACTCGCCCGTTCATCTTTTTTGCCTCACATCTGCATTGTTGTTCTGAACAACAACCCCACCACCACTACCACTACCACCACCACCACCACGACGCAGACGATCAACACGCTGTTCCAGACTGCCGGTGACTTGGTGCATGACCGCATTGCGCACAACCTGATGCGGCTGATCGCGGAGGGCACAGAGGACGATGAGCTGGATGCTGAGCTGCGCGTGTTTGCCACGGAGAGCTACATTGAGCTGCTTGAAGAGCCCTCTTTGCCCGACGTCCTTGTGCAGACCATGGCGTGGGTCGTCGGCGAGTACGCGTATTTGGCTGAGGACTATGACCAGGAGATTGTGCTGCAGCTCGTCTGTGACCTGCTCAACCGCACGTACGATGACGAGGCCACCACCAAAGGCTGGATCATCACCGCCATTGCCAAGCTCGTTGCCCAGACGGGTCTGTTTCCCAACGCCGTGCGCGACCAGCTGCAAGTTTGGCTGTCCAGCGTGTCCAGTGACATCCAGCAGCGCTGCGCCGAGGTGCTCGCGCTGGTGCAGAACGGAAGCCTCATGCGCGAGGTGCTGCCCATTGACGCCAGCTGTGAGGACATTGAGGTTGACGAGGACTTGTCCTTCCTCGACTCGGTCGTCCAGACCGCGCTGCAGAACGGCGCCCGTCCCTATGAGGCGCACGACATCAACATTCGCAAGGAGCAGCCCGCCCACACCACAGAGAGCACCAACGTGGCGTCCACCTTCAACTTTGAGCCGTACGAGGCGCCGCAAGACCCGGACCAGGCATCCTCGTCTGCGGCCTTCAACCAGTCCATCTTCTCCAACGCGCAAGCTGATCCGGTGTTGTCGCAGCTGCCCAGCCACCGCGGCGCAGGCGATGCCTCCAGCACAGGCACGGGCAGAACAACCCCCACGGATGCGTCATCCACAGCTGCCAAGCCCTCGGCTGCCTCAGCACTGCAGGTCAAGGCCCGAAGATGGGGGCGTGGTGGTGATTTGGTCAAGAAACAACAGCAGCAGGCGGCCCAGGAGCAACCATCGACCACAGAGGCAGCCGAAGGCGCCAGCCACCAGCAGCAACAACAACAACAGGAAGACCAGCAGCAACAGCAGCGACAAGAGGAAGAGGATCGGCGACGCCGCGAGGAGGAGGCAGCAGCCAAGCGCCAGGCCCAGCAGCGTGCTGCGTCACGACCCATGGACGAGGAGAAGCGGCAACTGGCGGACTCCATCTTCGTCTCTGCAGACAATGCACCCGTGTCGCCGCGCACCGCAAGGAGGTCGAGGGCGAAGAAAAGCCGGGCCGCGCGTGGCGCCAGGAGACGTGATGGCGGTGCCAGCACGGCAGCCAGGTCGGCAGCTCCCGTAGGCGACCTCCTGTCATTGGATGATGAGCCACAGCAGCAGCAGCAGCAGCCATCTGCTGGTGATGACTTGATGGGGTTGGATCTTTTGGGTGATTCCCAACCCGCAGTCACGTCGACAACCACAGCGTCCCATGCCCAACAGCAGGACGCAGCCGGCGACCTGCTCGGCGACTTTTTTGGGTCATCAACAACAACAACTGCGCCCAGTGCCACCACGAGCTCGTCGCCTCCCCCGCCATCATACGACAACTTCATGTCCAGCAGCTTGCCTGTTTCTAACGCTCAAGAGCAGCAGCAGCAGCAGACATCCGGCCAGGATTTGTTGGGCGGGCTGGATGATGATTTTGGCCTGGGCGGCCTGAGCATGTCCTCCTCCTCATCCCAGCAGCAACAGCCACAGTACGCCAGCTCGAGCACCAACGGTGGTGGCGGCGGCATGGATCTGCTGTCCCTTGGCGGATTTGGCGAGTCATCGACCGATTCGACTGGTGGCGGTGATGGAGGCCTGCTCATGCCGAGCAACTCGGCAGAGGCCACGACCAGCGCATCCACGGCGGGCGGCGATGGTGCCGAGGACGGCATTCCCGGCACGCTGCTGGTGAAGGACGACAACTTTGTTGTGTCGTACGTGAAGGAGCAGGCCGATGACTGCGTGCACGTGGATGTGCATGTGAAGAACATGACGAGCCACGTGTCGTCGGGGCTTGTGACGAAGCTCGACGGCTCACGCGGGCTCGACCGTGTTGACGCACACAAGTTGGAGACCAAGTTTGGCATGAAGACGAGCGCCGGCGGCAGCGCCACTCAGCGTACGTCGTGGATTGCAGCGAGCATTAGTGCTGGCATGTCCATCCAGGGGCAGACGACGTATCTGCAAGGCGGTGCGACGCGCACGCTGCGCTTCAAGATTCCGCTGAGTCCGCCCGACTTTTTGCGCCCATTGTCGCTCAGCACGGAGGAGTTTGGTGCCATGTGGCAGTCGCAGTGCACGGCCGAGCGTGCGCAGATGATTACGTCCTCCCCTGTGACAACGGTGGACGACCTCTCGTCGAGTGCGCTTGAGACACTGCACCTCTCGACTGTTGCCATCATTGGTGCCGAAGTCATTATGGCCGGACAGGTTTGTTGCTGTTGATTGGTTGTTGTTCTTGTTGCTGCTGTTGCTGTTGTTGTTCTTGCTGCTGCTTTCTTTGTCGCCATACCCCTCAGCTATCTCACATCTGCACTTGCCTCCTTCCCCCGTCTCCCACCCCCAAACAATCTCCATCGCTTTGCTTCTTGCAGCTGCTTAACAATTCGGACCGCGTGTGCCTGATTCACTGGCGTGTCGACGCACCTACGCTGCATGCTGCCGTTCGCACCAAGTCCATGCCATTTACGGAGGCTGTGCTGCAAGTGGTTGTGTCATCCTTCCGGTCGTGATACCGGTGTTGGGTGGTCATTGACTGCGTCGTCGGACTCGCTCGACTGCAAGCGTCTCGCTGGCCCCATCATGGCTGTGTCAGTGTCAAGTTAGGAAAGATGATGTGCTGTTTGTCGGCTTACATGTGACGCGTGGTGTCTCCTCTCCTTCCCCCCCCCTTCCTCCTTTCCTCCTTTCCCCCCTCGTTATTCTCCTTGTTCTTTTCTGTTCCCTTGCCCCTGTCCTGCGTTCCTTAGTGTCGCCATGTTCATACCCCCCCCCCCTCTCTCTCTCTCCCTCCTCGCTCAGCACACGCGCGTGCTGTGAGTGGTTCGTCTCAAACCACCTTCCTCCCTCTACCTTCCAATGGCCGTTGCTTGTTTCTTTGCAACAACGACAAGCAACCTGGTCGTTCTTATTTGCCTGTGTTGTTTACTCGTGTATCTGGGCTGTTGGCTGCAGCCGTTAGTTACCCCCTCTCGCCCTTGCAACGCGTGCTGGCTGATGAAAGAACCAAACGACAAAAACACCAATGCAGCAATAGGTGACGCCAGCGCAGTGCAATAACGGTCACGGCAACCGGCAGCTTGCAGCTGAGCAAAGTGTTCAACAGCAACCCCAGCACAGGCAAAGAGCAGCGGGTGAAGTCTGGGGCACACAAAACAACACGACGCACATGGCGATGAACAAGCCATGCGTCGTGTCTTGCTAATGATCTGGGGCCGATGAAGAGGGTATGTGTTGCTTGCGACCAGCGGACGATGCAGAAGTACGTTTGTGGCCGCTGCGAAGTTGGCGCGAGCTTGTGGCGCTGCTGTGGGCGTCCGTGGCTCGCGCAGCGGACCGTGTGCTCCTCCTTGGTCGGCCTCTTCCAGTTGAAGAAGATGACGAAGAAGAAGAAGAACAAGTCTTGGGGTTCTTTCTGGACGGGCTGCGCCTCCCGCCTTCATCCCCGTCACGCACGCCAGCGTCTTGTCCCTGCTCTCGTTCTTTTTCCTTGCCTGCCTTCTCCCCTTTCCCTTTTCCTTTCCCTTCTTCGTGTTGTCTGCCCTCTGCTGGTTGTTGGGCGTGTCCTCTACGAGCGCGTGTGCCGCTGGCGTTTTGTTTCGGTTGCAGTGCATCCTCTTGTTTGTGCTGGTTGCGCTCCTCCTTCTTTTGTCTGCGCTGGATGCGTTTGAAGGCGCGGATGAGATGTTCTTCTTCCCGAAGAGCCTGAGCACGCTGGGCCAGGAGCTCGGTGTATCTTGCCTGCAGGTTGTCCAGCAGCTCTTGCTGCACACTGCACAGTGACTGTGCGTTCTCAATCACCCCCGTGTAAAACCGCTTGAGCGCCTCTGTCTCATGCTCCAACAGCACACTGTGGTCACCGATGTGGCTGTTGCTGTTGCTGCTGCTCTTGGTGTTACTACTTCTGTCGCTGCCATTGCCGTTCACTGTGGCTGCAGCCGCGGTGCTCTCGCTCGCTTGCTTGGTGCTCGCACGCGCCACACTGCGCGCGCTCACCCGCGCCTTTGTGTTTCTTGGCCGCCCGCTCATCCGCGGCTTTGATGATGGTGGCGGGTTTGGAATAATGGTACAAGACATACATAAAACCGCCGCCACCCCAACGACCACAACAACAACAAGCACCAAACATCGAAGAAGGTGAAGGGAGACGGGGAACAAGAACAAGGCAGACAGACAAGCAAGCAAGCAAGCAAGCAAGCAAGCACTGGGTAGGCAGTGGTGGCAGCTGAGCGGCCTGTCAAAAAGCAAGCAGCCTGTCCCAAGCAAGCGACTTGTCACAAGCAAGTGGCCTGACAATAGCGGCGGCGTGGTAGCACACAACAAGGAGAAACAAAGACCAACAAGACAGCAGCAACAACACCACATGGGGTGATGATGACGCTGCGGAACGGTGCATACTCGCAACGCTATGCGAGGATTGAGCACCAGCGTGAACAGGAGCATGCAGCTACTGAGCGACAGACGGAGGATGAACAGCAGCATCGACTCAAAGAAATGCAACAAGCATCGAAGCGCAGATGGAAGTGCGTCCTCAATGCGCTTGCGTCTGTGTGTGTGTGTGTGTGCGTCTGTGTGTGTGTGTGCGTCTCTGTGTGTGTGCGTCTGTGTCTGGATGTGTCTGTCTGTCTGGATGTGTGTGTGTGTGTGTGTGTGTGTGTGTGTGTGTGTGTGTGTGTGTGTGTGTGTACGTTTGCTGCTGGCACGCTTGCTGTTGGCACGCTTGCTGGTGTGCACGTGTTAGTGCTGTTGCCTGCTGTCAATGTGAGCACGTGTCCAAGGTAACCGCCGACAGCAAGCACTGTTTACATTACAGACCCCCCTCTCTCTCTCTTGCTGGCACACTCACCGACATCCACCCCATACACACACACACACACACACACACACACACACACACACACACACACACACACACACACACACACACACACACACACACACGTCTTCCCCTGCAGGAAGATGCAGGAGAAACGGGCGCGGTTGAAGCGGGAAGAGGAAGAGCGAAGAGAGCGCGTGCTCGCTGAGCGCAAGTCCAAGCTGCGCCAGCACATCAGTGCACTGCACGAGACCACCCGTGGAAGGCGGTCGGCTGCGTCATCGCGACCTCGGTCACGCAGCGGATCAGTCCGCAGCATGGGCAGCCGCACAAGGCCAGACAGCGCGGCGTCAACCCGCTCCAAGAAAGCCGGGCCATCGCAAGCCGACGCTATCTTGGCCCAGGCCCTCAAGGCCGTGCGCCAGTACCAAGAGCAACAGCACCAGCACCAGCTGCGCGACTATATTCAAAACCCAGCAGTGGTGCATCACCAACACCAACAGCCTTCAAGACACGATGATCACTACCAGCACCCAGCTCGCAGTCACCACAACCCCGCACGCGACCAGCATTCGCCACCCTCACACACATCAGCGACAACAACAGCAGGAGCAACAGCGGCACACGCAGCTCACCACCACCACCACCACCAACAACAACAACAACAACAACAACAACAACAACAACAACAACAACAACAACAACAACAACAACAACAACAACAACAACAACAACAACAACAACAACAACAACAACAACAACAGCAGCAGCAGCACCAGCAGCACCAGCATCAGCACCAGCACCAGCAGCATCAGCAGCATCAGCACCAGCACCAGCACCAGCACCAGCACCAGCAGCACCGGCCATCACCGCGCGTCCAGTTTGCCAGCGCATCACCGCCTCCACACGACACGGATGGCAGATGGGGCAACTCTGCAGTTGAGGAGCGGGGTGGTTACGCACACGTGCCGAACCACACAACACCGCAACATGGAAAGAGCGATCAGAGTGATCTGGGCTATCACTACCACACCAAACAACGCCAAGATCCCCACCAACAACATCAGCAGCAGCAGCAACAGCAGCAGCAACAGCATGAACGCGATGTTGCTGGTGGTGGGGCCGCCCACTTGTATTCGCGTCACCATGACAATGACGATGATGGCGGTGGCGCCTGCACGGACGACAGTCTGGACGACGGGGAGGTGTCTGATGGCGGGGAGGACGCGTTCTGGCTTGACCACGATGAACAAGTACATGGCACACACGCAGTTGCCACTCGTCAGCCGCACCACCAGCACCACCAACATCAGCAGCATCATGACAGTGTGCAACGAGAACACGATTTCCAACCATCGCGTGTACCCCACCCACCGCCACAACAAGCGCAGCAGCCACGCCCAAGCTCACGCTCGCAGTCGCAGTCGCAGCTGCAGCTGCACACGCGCTTTCGCCGCGTGCCACCGCCCGTGATGATGCGCAGGGAGTCAAAGCCGTTCCACGACCGCATGCGACGCAGTGAACACAACATGGTGGGCGATGAAGACCGGAGCAGCGACAACGACCACCACCATCACACCCAGCGTCACCAACAGGCGTGGGACGATGAGAGTGGTGTGGCACATATGCACAGGGCTGGCAGTCACATCCCGGGCCCGTACAAACCCGCGCGCATTGGGCCATCGACATTTGTAGACGAAACAGCAAATGGCCCTGCACGACGGCGCGGAAGTGGAAGCGTGCGCTTCTTGGACCGTGACGGTTGTGATGATCGTGGCGATGCTGGTGCTGGTGATGAGCGCAATGATCGTGGTGGTGGTGGTGGTGGTGGTGATGATGACGAGGAGGCTGGCGGAGGAAGTGGTGGGGGAGGTCGAAGGCAACGGGCTGTGCGTCACCACCAGCTCCAGCAGCAGAAGCAACACGTGTACCATTACCCACAGCACCCGACCTCACACACAACCAAGAGCTCAGAGCAGCAGCAACAGCAACAACGAGTGCCGCAGCAACAATCCCACCCACATCCGCAGCAGCAGCAACAATCCCACCCACATCCACAACATCCACATCCGCAACATCCACTGCAGCAGCAGCAGCAGCAGCAGCAGCAGCAAAGACACGGTGCGGGGAACGAGGCGACAGTTGTGCAATACAAGATGCCACACCGCCGCGGCCACGAGCCAACAGCAGCGGCGCGCGACAGGTGGCAAGGCAGGCGGCTGCACCTCAAGACGGCTAGTGGTGAGCGCGTTGTGCAGCACGACCCGCTCACACGCGCAAAGATTGCCGGCCCGTCTGTCCAGCGCGCACATGCACGCGTGCGTCCATCACGGGGTGTGTCCGATGCACCTTCGCACCAGCACCAGCACCAGCAACAGTATCAGCAACAGTATCAACACCCGCACGGTCCGCGCACGCGTCTGGTGACGCGAAAACCCGCTGGTGAAGTGCTGGACAGCATGCAGCTGTTCCTTGAGCTGGAGCAGGAGCTCAGCGACGACGCACACGCACACGCAGACACACACGCACATGCACACGCACGCACGCGGCTGCAGTCTGATGCAAGTGCAGGGCGGAGATATGGCAGGCAGCAGCCTGGAGGGGCACGCAAGGGTCGCTCGTCGCCATCGTTGCCGTCGTCATACAAGACGCGCCAGCTTGTGAACCAGAGTGTGGACGATGCTATCGGTGAGCTTGAGGTGCTTGAGCAAGATCTTATGGTCAACCTAGAGCACCTCGACCAGCGGCTCAAAGCCATTGAGCACAGGCGCGGCGATACCCCCGACGATGCCGAAGACAGCGACACGTCATCTCGTGGTCGTGGTCGTGGTCGTGGTCGTGGCAGGGGTGGTGGGAAGAGGATGAGGGTGGCGAGTGCCCCCGTGCACCGCTCACCAGCACGACAGCCGCAGCCACCACGGATGCCGCGCACGCAGTCAGCGCGCCACCGCACGAAGCAGTGGGCGGAGGCGACGAAGAAGGAGGTTGCTGGCGGTGATGACGCTGCGAATGCCATGGCGGCCGCCAACGCGCGTCCCGTCAAGCAGCGGTCGTTTCGGCGATACAGGAAGCCGACGTCATACGCTGACATACACGCGGGCTGAGGCAGCGCTTTTGTTGTTCATGGCAACGTGTCCATTTCTCCACACACTGTCGCTGTGCGTGTGCGTGTGCTTCCGCGTGTGCATATGTGAAGTTGTTACATTTTGTCTCGCTGCAATTGTAACCGACCTGACACCCTTTGACACATTCGCCCACCCACGCATTCCACTGCAACGGTGCCGAAAACATCCAAACATGTGTCAATTATTACAGCGTCAGAACAAGTTCGAAAAACAGGAAGAGAGGAGAGGGGAAGTGAAAGTGGGTGGTGGGGTCAGACAACCATTGGCTGCTGTGCTTGCAAGTGCGTGCGCACATCAACAACTCAACCACACACGCGCACACACCACGCGCAAGACGAACAAATGCTAGGCTAGGGATAGCTTATCCACAGCAAAGTCCTACGAACAACAGCAACAGCAGCAATGAAGACGGAATGTGGAGGCACACTGCTTCTCATGTCAATTGCGAGCTCGTACCAGTGCATGTATCTGTGTGTGTGTGTGTGTATGTGTATGTGTGTGTACCAGTGTGGATATGTGCGTGTGTGTGTGTGTGTCTGTGTGTGTACACGTTGCAGGCGGCGTGTTTCGTGGAGTGCACTGGGTCACGCGTCATCGCCACCAGCAGCGCGCTCCTCCTTCGGCGGTGCGGTCGGCGGACACCAGCGCAGACAGCGCGTGTCAACCTCAAGCTTTGGAGGCCTGCAACGTGCGCGATCGACATCGTCTGGTGATGAGAAAGCGAGAGGGGAGCCAAAACGGAGGACGAAAGTGCGACGACGGCATGTCCGCCCTCAACCAGCTCTGCCTGAATGATGCTGCCCACGCGGTTTTGCAGATGCTGCACACACGCACACACACACACACACACACACACACACACACACACACACACACACACACACACACACACACACACACACACACACACACACACACACACACACCTGAGTTTCCTCATGACGGTGGCGGCGTGGAGCTGTTTGGTGGTGTAGCAGATGGTATGATGGCCGCGCCAGTACTTGATCAGGTCCAACCACTGCAGCGTCGCCACAACGTCATCCTGCGTGATGCTGTTGTCAGAAGAGAGGAGGGGGGGGGGCGGAGACAAGGTAAAGGCGCGTGAGGGGCGGAAGCGTGTGTGTGTGTGTGTGTGTGTGTGTGTGTGTCATGTGGTTGCATGCGAGTTCTCAAACAAAACAAACAAAACAGCGTCGGTATACCCTGTGCGTGCAGAGAGCTGTGCTGTTGTGACCGGCTCGTCCGTCTTGTGCAGCGCCGTCAGCAACTCCCTGCACAAACAAAAGCGAAAAAATGACGCATGCACACAGGCGCACACATGCACACGCACACGCAATGAGCGTGAGCATCGCAGTTGAAGGGTGACTGGCGGTGGCAAAACATGCACACGTGTAAATCCACATCACAGACAACCGTAGTCACCATCAACATCAACAT
This sequence comes from Salpingoeca rosetta, assembly GCF_000188695.1. Taxonomy (NCBI): domain Eukaryota; class Choanoflagellata; order Craspedida; family Salpingoecidae; genus Salpingoeca; species Salpingoeca rosetta. The sequence goes on along the minus strand of NW_004754925.1, from coordinate 409,374 downwards.
CAACACACACACACACACACATACATGCACATGCACATGCACCACTTCTGTTTCTCCCGTTGTGTCACACCCGTCACCACCACCATCATCACCACCACCATCACCACCATCACCACCCATCGAACCGCACCATGCCCAGTAGCTCTGGTAGCCAATCAGCCCGAGATCAGAGAGCGGCTTCTCCGGACCGCCAATCCGGCCCTCCAGCCGCGACAGAACGTAGCCTATGGAGGTGGGGATCAAGGTGAAGTCGTGGTTAAACAAAAGTGTGGTGGTGGTGGTGGTGGTTAAACAAGTGTGGTGGCGGTGGTGGTGCAGTGAAAGGGGTCAGGAAGGAGCTTGCGATGATCGTGCGTGTGTGAACAGACACGAGAGAAACAAACAGCCATTTCCTCAGCCATTCACGCGTGTGGTTGTGAACGCACTGAATTCGATGAGGAATCGACCGTAGCCGCGCTGTTGATATGGAGGAAATGTGCAGATGCACGCGAGATTGTTGTTCTCATGCGACTCTTTCTCCTGTAAACCACAAACAGGCGGTGGGCGGTCGGTGCGCGAGTGAGTGTGTGTGTGTGTGTGTTTGTGTGAGTGTATGCATGAGTGTGTGCGCGAGTGAGTGTGTATGTGTGTGTGTGTGTGTGTGTGTGTGTGCGAGTGCGTGGGGGCGTGTGGGAGCGTCAGGGGTGATAAAGAACCCAATCGCAAGGCTGACTCAAGAGCAACATGGCGACCCTTCAACGCACACACGCACGCAAACATGCACACACGCAAACATGCACACACGCGCGCGCACCTTTGAGAAGTATCCGACGACGTGTGCACCGGTGTCGTCGACGTGTGTGAGGACGTAAAACATAAACGGGCCGACGTCAAAGTACAGCGTCTTGCGGTCAAGAAACAGCTGGAGGTGGCAGCAATAGGGACGGGATGAACAGGGGGGAGGATGAGGAATAGGTGAGACATGCATGGTTGCTTGCAAGCAAGCTTTGCATAACTGTACATGTGCAGTTGTGTACTTTGATATGCATGTATGCATTGGTGTTGTGAAACGAATCACTGATGCATATATGCACGCTTACAAGCAGCACACTTTCACCACACACACGCACTCACGCACACACACCACCACCACCACCACCACCAGCAGCATGCAGTGGGCACCTTTGCAAAGAGACAGAGGTTCTGACAATAGAGCTTTTCCTGTGCACCGTCGATCTCGTACATGGAGATGTGGTGTTTTCTGTCCAACAGTACACAGAGGGGAAGCAGCGGACATGGTGAGGCAGTCACGACAGCAGAGAGACTGTGACTGCCGTTCATGTCGGCGCTCCTTGCGTAACAATTCCCCCGCTCCACCATTCACCATTGTCTGACCATTGCCCTGCGTCCCTAGCGTCTTGACACACGCACACATGCACACACACATGCACACACACACGCGCGCGCGCACACACACTCACCTGTAGATCTCGCGGCCGGGAGGACATCGGCGTGTACATGTGTGCGTGAGGAGGGCGTGGCGGTGCGCCATGTACTTGAAACACCACTCGCACACATACAAATGAGGCAGCTTCCCTGATGCATGCACGCACGTGCAAACACATGGCGTGTGAGTTGGTCGAAAGTGAGAGAGAGAGTGTGTGTATGTATATGTGTATGGGTGCAGCAACGTTGCGTTCACAACACGCTGCAATCACACAGCAAAACAATAATGCATGCATGTAATTCCACTATCCACTTCAGAACCAAGACAAACGCAAGCGCACCGTATTCCTCTGGATATGGTGATAAATACCAGGCACTCAGCCTGTACTTGCTGAAGTACACGCTTGTGATGTGCTTGATCTTCGTGTTCTTCTCGTACTCGCGCTCAACAGCATCCAGGGACGCCTGGCTGCCGCCCGTGCCTGCACGACCCATGTGACTTGCCTCTGTCTTTCGCTTCATGTTGCGCGTCACCTTCCGCGTCGGCTCCCACGTGCGCTTTGAAGACTGCACCCGGAATGAGGTCGATGTATGTGAGGGAGTGAGTGAATGAGTGTGTGTGTGTGTGTGTGTGTGTGTGTGTGTGTGTGTGAGTGCGTGCGTGCGTGCGTGTGTGCGTGAGTGCGTGTGTGTGAGTAAGTGAGTGTGAGTGAGTGAATGAGTGAGTGAGTAAGTGAGTGTGTGTGTGTGAGTAAGTGTGTGTGTGTGTGAGTGAGTAAGTGTGTGTGTGTGTGTGTGTGTTGTCGATGGATCATAAGAGGCATCACATCAGTTCCAGTGCACAACAGTGTCAGTTGAAACCTTGCTTGTCAACACAAAAATAAACACATCTCATGAAATACACACGGTTACACGCACATACACACACACAGACACACACACACACACAAATACACAAATACACACACGCACACGTACATGCGCGCAAGCACAAACACACACACACGTTCATGCATGCACACACCTTTGGACCGTCTGGCTTGTCGCCTTCAAGCTGCTTTTTGTAGTCTTCGAGATCGATGCGAGAGAGCGCCACCCACTCGTCCATGCGTCGATCATCTGCAAAGCGAGACAGGATGGCACGAAGACAATGGTGCGAGGGAGGGGTAGTTTGTATTGATGATGAGCAACAAGAAATCGCTCAGTGGCGCAGTCATTCACGAGGAGAACACAGAGCGATTAATTGCACACAACTGGGCTCCTCTCGACAATGCACAGTAATATGGCTCCTACATGCAAGGTAGTGGACGTAGTACTCCAACTGGCCAGGCCTCCGCTCTCGCGACTGCACTACGGTGGCCTCATCTACGAATGAAAGGATGCATGAGCGCATGCGTGAGAGGAGAAGAAAGACAGAGATGCGCCTCGAACTGCGACAACTCATGTCGAAGCCAGTCTCGCAATGGTATGGACCAGCAACAAAACAGGCTCATCAAAAGGTGTCAACGTACATCGAGCACAACTACAATCACACACACACACGTGCACATATACGCACACACGCACACACGCACACACGCACACACGCACACACACGCAAACACACAACACGCACACACATGCACACACGCACGCACACACATGTACACGCACACAATCGCAGAGTTTGCGTACGTGTTGAATTGTCATCCCATGACACGAGCACCACAGACCCAATGAGGGGCAATGGCAGCTCTGAAGACACTGCCGCAGAATTTGACGAAACAGATGTTGCTGATGATGTCGACGGCGTGGCAGAGGCTGTCGAAGAGGCTGCAGGCAAGGGAGACGGCAAGGATGGCGCCTCGTCCCCGCCCTCTGGAGAAGACGATCTGTGACAGGTCACCGCATCAACCACTGGATCGGTTACGTGGTGACGATACATCCATCCAACTACACCGTACCACAAGCGATCCCTTCCTCCTACACCCAACAAACCAAACACACACACGCGCGCACACACACACATCACACACACGCACACACACACACACACACACACACACACACACACACACACACACACACACACACATATCACAGTGGTCGCACCTCTCCGCCATGGTCGTGGTGGTTGCTGAAGATTTGATAAAGTTTTCAGTCACTTTTCTACACTGCGGAGCAAAGGACAGCAAAAGCAACCACAACAAGCCAACAGCAAGCAAGCAAGTAAGCAAGCAAGGAACAGGCAATCAGCATTGTCATGGAAGGTGGAGGCGAGGATGTGGTGACGGCTCAGCCAACAGCGGGGACGTCGGGGGAACCCTTGCCACCAGAAGGGTTCTTAGTCACCATTCCAAAGTTTCAAGAGAAGATTGACACCTCCGGTAAGCCACAACGCCACTGTCAAGCAAAGTCTGTGTCGTGTTTGTTGCGGAAGAGTTTGTTTGGGTTTTGGCTTGTCAGAACAACATCAGCTTGCTGCAGCTGTCTGTGTGTGTGTGTGTGTGTGTGTGTGTTTGTGTCTGTGTGTGTGTGTGTCTGTCTGTCTGTCTGTGTGTGTGCCTATGTCTGTGTGTGTGTGTATGTGTGTGTGTTTGTGTGTCTGTCTATCTTTCCCTTTTTTTTCTCTCTCTCTCTCTCTGTGCCTGCCTCTGTGTCTGCCTGTCTTTCTTCCTTTCTGCCTGTCTGTCTGTGCCTTTCAGCTTGTGGATTTCGCCTCACACAACCCCATTGGTTCGGGTGCATGGTGCAGGGTCATACATGACATATGTCATCACAAGCGAGTTTGGGCCCGACAATGTCTTGAACATCACATCTGGTGAATATGCCGTGCATCGAAGGTGAGCACACCCTTCGTGAAATGGGTGTGTGCTGCTCGTCTCTGCGAATCCATGCGTGCTGTGCTTTGGTGACGGTTGTCACAAGGTTGTTCGCTTCCCCCGTCATCGTAGGTACAATGAGTTCTCCCACCTGGTATCATATCTGCGAGCGGCCCTGCCGTACGTGATTGTACCGCCAATCCCGGAGAAGAAGCTCAACTTCAAGGTTCGGTCCTGCCCTGTTCAGCTGCAGCTGGCAGTGTACACTAACAAACGCATACACACACATGTACACACGCGCTCTGTGATTGCTTCCAGCTCATCAACACACACACACACACACACACACACACACACACACACACACACACACACACACACACACACACACACCACTGCAGTGGAAGCAGATGGCCGTGGACGTCACGGATGAGGTGTTTGTGGGCAAGCGACGCATTGTGCTGGAGGATTTTCTTCGCCGCTGCCTCGACCACCCGCTCATCCGCATGGACAAAGGTACACAAACGTGTCCTGCAGCTGTGTATGTGTATGTGTGGGTGTATGTGTATGTGTATGTGTGTGTATATGTGTGTGCATGTGTGTTTCTGAGTGTGTGGTTACATGTGTTCACATGTGGTTACATGTGTTTCCATGCATGTCTATTCTTTCTCTCTCCCTTGTTAGTTTGTGTGGTGGGCTCGTGCTACTGTCAGCCCCATGCACGTGTCCCTCGCTATATGCACTTATTTTACACCACTGACTGCACATACACGTGTGCGTGTGCTTTTGCTTTTGCTATGTTTCCATCGTTAGGCTTCCAGGCGTTTCTGCTGGAGCAGGACTGGATGGAGGATCTGATGGTGGAAGGATTTGATGGCGAAATGCACCCGTTCACGGGCGCCGAGTGGCTCTCATCTCTTCGCGCAATGACCGCCAGCCGCGCAACGGAACCGCAGCTGCTGTGCGCTGAGTTGCCGGTGTCTGCTTTGGCGTAGTTCTGTGCTTTGTGTTATTGACGTGGTTCGACTGCATGTTGCGTGCCCATGGCATGAATGCACAAGCACATTCCTTCCACGCGCACACACTCGCTCTCTTGCTCACACACACTCGCTTTCTCACGCTCTCACATTCACATGCACTCGCACACGCCATCACCTACAACGGCCGCCAGGGAGGTGAAACACTTCAAAGCACTCGGCGCCTCCACGTCCCAGCACGTCGGTGTTCTCCTCAACGCACACGCAGGGTGGGGCCTACTTTGCCTGCTTGTTTGCTCGTTCGTTTGTTCGTAATTTGTTTGCTCGTTTGTTTTGTTCGCATTTGTTTTGTTTGTTTTGTTTTGTTGTGTTTGTTTTGTTTTGTTGATGTGTCACCACTCATCTCCACCGCGTTTCGGTGCGGAACCAGTCTCGCGTACAAGGCACAGGCCCTCTCGGCCTTCTTCAAGGACTTTGCCGACGTGCTCACGTGAGGATGTGCTGGTTGTGACGATGGGATAGATGTGATTGTGCTGATGGCGATGGAACTGATGAGATGGCGCCAATCACGAATCCAACGTTTCATGTTTTTCTCTTCCACTCACAAAACAACAATGTGTTTGTCTGCCTCTACTGCCCCATGTCCGACAATCACCATGATGATGATGATGATGATGATGATGATGATGATGATGATGATGATGATGATGATGCTGATGATGCTGATGATGATGATGATGATGATGATGATGATGATGATGATGATGATGATGATGATGATGATGATGATGATGATGATGATGACCAGGGAGCTGTGTGAACTGATGCCCAAGCTCGCCGCGCCCTTCAAGTCGGCCTCAGCCCGCATCTCAAGGTGTGTGTGTATGTGTGTGTATGTGTGTGTGTCTGTCTGTGTCTGTCTGTCTGTCTGCGGTTTGCTGTTGCAGACCTGAACGTGACCGTGCACCTGAATCGCTCACTCACGACTCCACACCATTAACACAAACATTCGCACGTACACACATGCACATACCAATGCGCGCGACCGCTGCGGTGGCAGGATGGGCGATGCCACGGTGTGGCGGCTGCAGCAGGAGGAGCGCGCGTTTGTCGACACGCTCGTCGCGTTCATGGGATACACAGACAGCATCAGGTAGCCGACCACCACCACCACTACCACCACCAGCACCGCCACCGTCATCATGACTGCGCTCGCTTACACTCAGCCACGGGCATGTGCGTCTTGCGTGTTGTTGGTGCTGCCTTTTCTCGCCCAAGCAGCCGCCCAGACACACACACACATTTACACATATTTACACACATTTACACACATTTACACACATTTACACACATTTACACACATTTACACACATTTACACACACACACACACAACCCAATTCCCCCATCCCCTTCAGTGCGTTTGTGAAGAATGAGGAGATTGCATTTGCAGCGAAAGTGCGAGCGCGAGATGCACACGCGTCCAAAGTCGCCACGATCACCGCCCTGGAGCGGCCAGACGAGGACAAGGTGTGTGTGTGTGTGTGTGTGTGTATGTGTGTGTGTCTGTGTGTCTGTGTGTCTGTCTGTGTGCCTGTGTGTGTCTGTGTGTGTGTCTGTGTGTACCTGTGCTTGAACAATGTGTTGCTTCTGTTTTGTGTTCTTCCTGTGAACCTTTTGTGCGCTCAATCACTCGCACATGCACTCCATTTTGCATCCACACTATACATTTCACCACATCTCTCATCACACCGTCTCCTCCTCCCGGACCCAGTCGCTGTCGGGGTTCTTCACGCGGCTGGCGACGACGGAGGCGTCCAAGGCGTCGAAGATCGAGGCGCTGAAATCAGAGGCCGAGCACCTCAAGCTCGTCGCAGAGACAGCAGAGCAGCAGCACAAGTGCGTACGGACGAAGAGAAGGGCGGTGACGGTGGATGGTGGATGGTAGATGGCGGATGATGGATGATGGATGGTGGAGCCATAGTGAGGTTGTGGTGGATGGTGAAATGGTGGAAGAGATGATGGTGAGGTTGTGTGTGCCGGTGGCGGGAGGATGTTGGGGTTTGCTGAACGGGAGGTGTGTAAGCTATTCAATGAACATATGTGTGTGGTTACATTACATCACTGAATGTGCTTGCTGCTTGTTTGTGTGTCAGGGATTTCCTGCAAGAAGCGCTGAAGGAGATGAAGCGGTTCAGTGCAACGAAACGCCATGAGCTACTGTCCATCTTCAAGGACTACGCACGCCTGCAAAAGGTGCCAGCTAAATGTTGATGTGTGCGTCTTGTGTGCTGTGGTTTGGGCAAGGTTGCGTGCACACCTTGCTCTGCTTGACCCAAGTGCACACTCGTAGTCCACTCTCACCACCCTCACCACCCTCACCACCCCTTCCTTTATTTCTTCCTCAACATGCGCCTTTTGTTGCTGCTGTTTGCTGTACAGGAGCACGCGCACCACATTGCCAAGATGTGGACGGACATCAAGCAGGCCGTCTCCGCCCCACAACCATGACACTTCTTTGCTTGTGTCTGTGTGTGTCTGTGTCTGTGTCTGTGTCTTTGTGTCTGTGTCTTTGTGTCTGTGTGTGTCGGTGTGTGTCGGTGTGTGTCTGTGTGTCTGTGTCTGTGTGTGTCATTCCACGACCACCGCCCCATCCCGCTGTTACTTGTGTGGATAGTTTGCAACAGTTTCAATAAATTTCCGGAAGCAAGAGGAGGAGGACAACAACCAACAACAGCAGCGATGGCGACAAAGGATGAAGAGGTGGACGTGTTGCTGACTGGGTTTGAGGTGTTTGGACGCCACACCATCAACCCTTCCTGGGAGGTGCGTCTGAACTCACACAGAGTTGGTTGGGCCTTGGCTTGGTGTGTGATGCACGTGCACGTGCACGTGCAGTTCTCGCCTCAGCTCGCGTTTGCTGGTGCGTCTTGATGTGGCTCATGACACAACTCATGCAACACATCATGACACCACATGTCTCCTCCGTGTCTACCCACACCACCTGCGCCGCCCGTCATGTTGACAGATTGTCAAGACGCTCAACGATATGCCCTTGCATGGGCTGAAGGTGCGAGCGCACCTACTCCCCGTCGACTATGGTCAGTGCGTTGAAATGACATGATTTGACGCAGCTGTCACAGAGCGTGTTCCATCCCAGAGCGTGTGCCGTCCCCAATTTCACCTCCAAAACACACACACACACACACACACACACACACACATACACACACACACACACACACACACACACACACGTACAACCACAGCTGGCGTGGACGAGAGCTACCCGAAAATCCTGGCGCAGTATCCAAACTTGAAGCTGATCATCAACTGTGGCGTGGGGTCAGCGGGCTCCCTGCAGCTCGAGCAGATTGCACGCAATGGGCCATACACCCGCCTGGACAACAGCAACTCGGCCCCTGCTACTGAACTCTGCAGAGCAGAGGACGACCCCTCCTTTGTCCGCAAAACCACGCTGCCACTGGAAGACCTTGTTGCGGACTTGACGCGGGCCGCACCCGACTTGCAGCTCAAGACCTCCACTGACGCCGGCCTCTTCCTGTGTGAATACACGTTCTACAACAGCTTGAGGGCGCAGCGCTGCCCTGCCGTTTTCTTCCACGTGCCTCCGTATGGAAGCCCGTACTCGGAGTCTGTGCTGAGACTGCACGCGTTCAACGTTTTATCCCGCCTCGTGCGCCACATCGCCTCTGCATCACCAAAGGCCCTGCGCCCAAAGGTTTAATGCCTGTGTATGTGTGTGTATGTGTATGTGTGTGTATGTGCATGCATGTGTATGCATGAATGAAAGTATTTGAGCGCGTGTGTGCTGTTTGCTTGTTCCCCTGCTCTGGCGTTTGTGTTACTACCCCATGTCACTTCCTTGCACCTTTTTATCCCTGACACACACACACACACACGTCTGCAATACAGGTAGGCCTGGCAGTCCTGGTGACGAGCAAGGCGTACCCTGGATGCGTCATCGTTGGCCGGCGCAAGTCCGCACACAGCGATGGCAACCCGACCGGCAAGGGCTCATGGGCTCTCCCGGTACGCCCCAGCCAGCACCTCTGGCATGACTTGTGTGCGCATGTTGGATGGTGGAAGGGCGCGCGTGCTTGCATGCATGATGTGGCCACAACTGCTTCTTTGCTTTGCTTCTTGCGCGACTTTGCGTGCTGTGCTTGCTTCATTCCTCTCACTGCCGTGCTGCCACGGCCCACACCCTCTGGTGCTCACCCCCACAACTATCACCAACAACCCCATCGCCGTCATCAACACCAACATCATCACAACCACCAACAAGGGCGGCCATCTTGAGTTTGGAGAGTCGTTTGAAGCGTGTGCAGCGCGCGAGGTGGCAGAAGAGTGCGGCCTGAACGATCTGACGCGCGTGCGCCACGTCGCCACCGTCAACAGCATCGACAAGACGTCCAACTACCACTACGTCGTGCCGTTCGTTGCAGCGGAGACGAGCGGTGAGCCCGTGGCCATGGAGAAGGACAAGTGCGACGCGTGGGAGTGGCGGCGGTGGTCCGATCTTCCGCAACCACTCTTTGCGCCCCTCGCACAGCTCAAGGCAACGGCCTTTGACCCGTTTGCAAGCAGCAGCAGCAATGGCATAGGCAACGGCCTGCAAGACGACAAGCACGACACCAACAGCACGCAACCCGCATAGCTTGTGTGTCTGTCTGTCTGTCTGCATTTCTGTGTGCATGTCTGTGTGTGTGTGTGCGCGCGTACATTTTAATGGGCATGTCCAGGCATTGATGAAGTGTGCGTTTAATGACGTGAGTCCACGCGGGCGCAGCAGAGGAGCAAGTTCAGACATGGGAGCATGAATGCATGAACAAAAAAAAAAGGCACGCACGTGCGTATGTTGTAAAAACACAAAACGCGTGGTGCGTGTGAAGAAAGCACACAAAGAATAAATGCCATGATGGGATGACGCAGTGAAAACAAGGAAATGGGTTGCACGATGGCGTGGGCAGGAAAGTGTGATGTGCACGTGGGTTCGTCGTGAGCGAACCAAATGCTGCCATGGCTGGCTGCAAACGAAGAGAAGGTCCGTTCCGCAGTTGGCTGTGCGGTCGGCCCTCATGATCAGAGGCGGTACACGCGGAAGTCGTACCACGCACCGCCACCTGCAGGCAGTGAACACACGAACGAAGCAGTTGATGAACCAAGAGAATGTGTGTGTGTGTGTGTGTGTGTGTCTGTCTGTCTGTCTGTCTGTCTGTCTGTCTGTCTGTCTGTCTGTCTGTCTGTGTGGGGGAGGGGGGGCAGTGCGCACTTACAATGCAAGCAAATGTGTCGTGGGACCACAGCACAAGTTGAGGGTTGATGAGCTGACACAGTGTGGTCCCACTTTCTTTCACGCTCAATGAACTCAAGCTCATGTGCACATGAGCACGCACGAACGGCCACGCTTACTGAATTCGTGCATGTAGTATTCCACGGTGTACACGCCCGCGGGGATGTCGTGGTCGTGCGTGTGCCCGTTGCACGACGTACAGCCTCCACATCCATGCTGCACACAACGCGTGTCATGACGGTTCTTACATGTCAATACTGGGGCAAAACAAGGAGTCACACACTCGATTGTACCAGCACGCGCACACACATACATGCCGACACGCACACGCACACACATGCACACAAGCACACATGCACACATGCACACAAGCTTACGTCGATGGCGTAGAATGTCCTTGGGCCACTGAGGTGAATCCTGCAGCAATCATCCGCAGCGCCTAAACAGGAACGACACTAACGTGAGACTGTCATGACGGCATGTTCTCGGTGGAACGAAAATGAGCAGAACTATGAAACGGAACGCCTGAACGCAAGCAAGCCGGTAAGGCATGCATGTGCCAGGCGCAACGCGCCATTGCATCACATCCGCCATAATCCCCCAGAAAACGCCATATTGCATTACGCACAGTAGAAGCGGTATCTTCCGGCTGCAAACTTGACGGTGGATGTGGCGCGCACATCGTAGTTGCTTCCGTGATCACCGCCAGTGAGCTGCGTGTTCTGGTACGCACCACCACCGCGGCAACCTGCAATTCAAACATGTGTGACATCCGTGCAAGGCGTCATGAGCGTTGACCATCAGTACATTGCTTGCAAGCACCATGTAGTATGGCAAGATAGGTATGTGCGTGTGTGTGTGTGCGTGTGTGTGTGTGTGTGTGTGTGCGTGTGTGTGTGTGTGTGTGCGTGTGTGTGTGTGTGTGTGCGTGTGTGTGTGTGTGTGTGTGTGTGTGTGTGTGTGTGTGTGTGTGTGTGTGTGTGTGTGTGTGTGTCCTGGCACGGCACAGCAGAAAAGCATCAGCAATGGCCGCACCTCCTTCAGCGCCCGTCATTTTCCATTGGCCAGCCGAGCAGGAGCTGTAGCCCACCTGCAGACAGATAGTATGACAGAACAGAGAACAACAGCAGTCTGTGTTTAAGGACGCGGCAGACTCGATGTGTTTGACGATCGTTCGGCATCATGCATGTGCATGTGCATGTGTGCGTGCATATGCACGCGCAATTATGGCACCCACCACTTTGATGCCTCCAGGTAAGCATTCGAAGTTGGAGGTGCCGGGGCAGGTGGGTGTCAGGGGGTATGTGCCCCCAGGGCAACCACATGTCTTACACGACGACTCTGTTCACAGCCATGATGACACAGCACGCAAGGAGCACACAACAGGTGGAGGCATGAGTGCTGTCTCATGAACGCTCTGGCATGTAATCTGCTCGCTTGCTTCCTTCGTACGACAAGCGCAGTCAGCAGCGAATGGTTGCAGTATCATACAGCAACATCAACGTAGCACGTACAGCAGCATCAGCAGCACCAGCAGCACCAGCAGCATCAACAGCGCCAACAGCGCAAACAGCGCCAACATTATGGCAATGGGTCGCCTCCAAGCAAAAGAGTGACGCCAACACACCACAGTGAGACAAACCACAAGCAAATCACGGCAGGCTGTCAGCGCACCTCTGTGCTGCGATGCGTCCTGGTACTTGCCGCTCGGGCAGGTGACGCACGAGCTGTCGCCGACGGTGCGGTCGCAGGGCACCATGTACGAGCCGGCATTGCAATGCGTGGGTGTGCAGTCCTGGCATTTACGCTCCATGTTTGGGGTTGCGCTGTAGGTGAACGCAGGGCACTGCTGGCACTGGTTGGCTTCCGTGGGCGTGCACGCCCTGTTCATAAACTCGCCTGAAGGCAACGTGTGGAAGGAGGTTGATGAGTGAGTGCAGGGATGAGTGAGTGGAGTGAGTGGAGTGAGTGAAGGGGAAAAAAGGGAGTGAGTTGAGTGGAGTGAGGGACTGTAACACTTGCTTGTGTGACTGGAGTCGGTGCTTGCAGGCAATGGTACAATGAATGAATGCCACGAGCACACGTGCATGTCAATGCAACATGCAATGCGTATCAGCTCCAGTGTCCCCGACCTGCAGGGCAAAACTTGAGACAGCGCTCTGCTGCGGCGATGGCTGGTGCCATGCGGTCAATGGCGCTGGTGACACCGTCCAGTTCAGCAGAGAGCGCATCGCTCGCCGCCGACACCGTGCTCGCAAGCTCATCCCGCAGCGTCGACAGCACGCCGTCGTCTTGCTCATCCACCTGATGCGCACGTGTGAGTGTGTGTGTGTGAGAGAGTGAGTGTGTGTATGTGTGGGGGGGGGGAGGGGAAGAGAAGCAACCATGGAGGTGTGAGCGTTGCATGCTTCAGCGATGTTATGAAGTGACAGGATTGAAGAAGAGAGAGCATGCCATTTGCTGCCAGAGCATGCGTAGTGAGGAAGCAAGCAACCATAGTGTACATGTGATATTGTGCACGTGTGTGGACTCACGTAAGTTTGAAGGCTGTCGATGCGGCCATCCACACGATCAAACTGCAGCGTTGATGATGAAGGGAGAGAGAGAGAATGTGTGTGTGTGTGTGTGTGTGTGTGCGTCATGTGGTTAAGCAAGGGGAACGTGGCGAGCGAGGAGTGTGATCGCATGGTGATTGACTGCACGGGCGTGGACGAGCGCAGCCAGTCAAACACATGCGCACTGCGAGCAGACGACGAGAAACACAACAGACACATACCTCTTCACCCAGATACTCTGTCAGAGTCGAACCTATTGTCACAAGCAGAAGTCATAAGGAAATAAATGACACAATGATGAGTGCGCATATGGTGACTGGTGAGCTAACTGTGCGCTAGTGCGCACACCGAAAACACCACATCAACGAGGAGACAAGCCAAGCTCATACGATTCCTGCATTGGCATTCACGCCAGCTCATGCACAAACAAATATCGCGTATGCACGCAAAAGTCGTGCGCAACTATCACGCAGATGCATATGTGCGGACGCTCCTGTGTGCCGTGTTCACATACCCTGTGGTGCGTTTGCGTCAATGGCATCTTGGACAGCTGCGCGCACGACGCCCTGGCTGTCGAGCACATTGGCGGCCACAATCTGCGCCACCTTCGCCTCTGTGCGCACACGCGCGCTGCCATCCTCCATGATGGTGGACAGCGTGGAGGTGATGGACGCCTCAATCTCAACGTCGCTCAGGATCCGCCCAGACCTGCGCGCATGTGGTTGGGGAGAAGGGGGTGAAGGGAGAGGGTGGTGGCGAGAGTTGTGGGGGAGGTGGTGAGGATTGTGGAAGTGGGGGGTGTTCACGCGTTGGGCAACACCGGATTCAGCACCCCTCCATGTGCAACATGCACGTGCAGGTCTTCTCGTGATTGCACGCATGTGTGTGGTGGTGGTGTGGCATTGTGACATGGCTGTGGACCCACCAAGCGTTTGGTTGGAGGTTTTGGGTCATGTAAGCAAGGTCCATGCGCTTGTCATCAAAGACCTCCACGCGAAGTGTGCCGCCCTCGGTCACCAGCTTGGGCTGTTTAGCTGAAGGGCGGGGTGTGAGTAAGTGTGTGTGTGTGTGTGTGAGTAAGTGTGTGTGTGTGACTGGGTGGGTGAGTGTATGGAAAGTAGAACCACGCGTGCACATGTACACACACACATGCACATACACATACGCACATACACACACACGCCAACAGCACTATCTGTGTACGTACGAGTGCACATGGGAAGGGTGCCGATGAACTGGCCGTTGTCGCAGGTGAGGGCAGCGGTGGCGCCAGCGTAGCCCACGGCACACGGAATGACGCAGCTGTTGGTGTGCACGGCACCAAAGCAGTCGCTCAAGTCCATGGCCTGCGGGTCGGCTTCCGCAGGCAAGCTGCAAGGCACAGCTATCCAACCCAACAGTAACAACAACAGCAACAACCAAAACAACGGCATGACGTGACAGAGGGTGAGACGGTAATGGTGGTGGTGACGAGGAAGTTGACACATGGATTGGACAATGTTCGATGGAAAGAAGGGGCAGACAATGTGTCTGTGTAAGGTGCACTGGCTTCTCACAGCCAAACTGAAAGAGAACGACGGGGCAGGTGGGAGCTGCACGTCAATGACTCAATCACTCACGTGTGCACGAGGGAGGTGGTGCATCAAACGCGGTTGTGTTGGCGTTTAGGGCTGTGCAGGTGCGGGTGACATCTGCGCCCGCGTAGCCACGTGCACACTCCCAGGTACACGCGTCACCAACAGGCACAAGCGAGCGGCAACCATGGCTCACAATAGCGCTCTCATCCTCCGCAGGGTTGCACGGTGCTGTGCAAGAAAGTGACAAGGTGGTGGTGATGGCGGTGACGGTGGTGTAACGTGAGTTGTGTGGGGGAGAGGGAATCTACGCAGCCATACGCACGCATACACAACCCAAGCAAACACAAACACAAACACAAACACAAACACATACACAACACAAACCAACATAACAACACAAACACAAACTTAAACACATACACATACATACAATGCACAACACAAACATGCACAAACACACGCACCAAAACATGTTGGAAGGGACCCTTGGAACGTGGAGTTGGAGCCGCACACGAGCGTCTGGGGCGTGCCGGTGTACGAGCCAGAGACGTCGCACGAGGCAATGCAGGTGGCGCCGAGCGCAACATTGTTGCAGTTGTGCACGACATGGCTTGGCACTGCTCCAAAGGAAGCTACGAGCGAGGCAGCGTCGCACGCCCCGCCATCCTGCACAGCACACCCCATCTGCGCCACCGCCAACAGCTGCGCGCACACCACGAGCGCCAGCCACGGGCCACACACACGGTGCTTTGATGCCATGGTTCTCCAGCACACACCACGGGTATGTTGTTGCTGTTCCCACGCGTTTTGCTTTGAAGCGCTGAGCAGAACAACGGCAGCGTTGTGAGTTTGTATTGGAGCAAATGGGAACAACAACAAGCAAAACCAAAACAAACAACAACACAAATTAAATGGATGGACAGGCAGGTTTTGCTTTTTGACGTTTCGCGCGTCCATTGACATTCATTTACTGTCGAGGCTGTCACACGTCATACAACACACGTCACAACACACGTCACAGCACATCACAGTCACAGCATATGTGTTCCTCATGTGACTGTTGCTGCTGAAGGGTAAGCCACACGTTGGTCCTGCAAGAACGCGGCCCACACCTTTGGAAACAACGACCCAACAGCCTCGGGCGTGAACGAAGGAGCAGCAGATACAGATGCATCATCATCACCATTATCACCATCACCATCATCGCCATCATCATCGCCATTGTCAGCATGTGCTTGTTGTTGTTGCTGCTGCTGCTGCCTCTCACGGCGGGCACGAGGGCGGTACTGGTCTCGATGCGCGGTTGCATCAAAGGCCAAGTGCTCCTCGCTAATCACCCACTCAATGAACCTCTGTTGTTTGGTGTGCGTTTGTGTTTGGTGCGTGTGTGGTATGTAATGTGAAGAACAGCGACGGGGTGCATCCAACAGTCACTGCCACACACACACACACACACACACACACACACACACACACACACACACACACACACACACACACACACACGCACGCATGCACGCACACACACACACGATCAAACACACCTTTGCCAAAGCCTGCCACTGCATCAGTTCGTCCTTGCTAAAGCCGAGCCAGTCGCGGATATCGCGCAGGCGCGCGTTGGTCTTTGTCACGCACGATGATCGAATCGACGCATACGGCGTGTCTGGCGACTTCACCTGGTGTGTGTGTGTGTGTGTGTGTGTGTGTGTGTGTGTGTGTGTGTGTGTGTGTGTGTGTGTGTGTGTGTGTGTGCGTGCGTGCATGTGTGTGTGTGTGTGCGTGCGTGAGAACGAACACTGAAGATTGCTGACACACAATATTCGTTGTGACGCAGCGTTGTGACGTTGAAACGCAGCAACTCAGGCACCCATCACCTCCCTCAAGTTGTTATCACTGCTGGGCGTGAGTGCACGTACCACGCGGGAGACGGCCGCCTTGACCTTTTCGCGGATGGCGCGAAGAACAACATACCAGATTGTCTTCTTCTTGAACAGCCCAATCACCTTGGGAGAGGCAGTGTGGCGGTGCAATGAGTGGTGATGGTGAGGTGCGCTGTCAAGAACGGCAAACGCAAGCAGACACATGCACACGCGTACATCAACATGCACATATGCACATATGAGCAGAGGAGATTGGTCACTCACGTTTCCGGTTGTTGTGTCTGAATCAAGGATGTACAGCACCCGTCCCTCCTGAAGAGAAAAAAAAACATGGTGGCATGCCGCGAATGAGCTACATGTGCGTGCGTACACATGCGCGCGCACATACGCCACACGCGTGTACATATATACACACGCACGCACATACACATACATGTGCACACACATGCACACACGCACACACCTTGCCAAAGGTACGGCGCACGTCTGCTGTGTGCTCGTTGAAGCGAATAAACGGAATAACCTGCGGTACGCGCAATGTAAAAAGGTGTGAAACAACAACATGTTGGCGGAGCAATCGATCGTATGCACACAGGAGCGTGCGCGCACGCAAAATTCGCACACACACACACACGCACACACTTGCAGACAGACAGACACACACACACACACGCACACACTTACAGACACACACACGCACGCACGCACACACTTACATACACACGCGCGCGCACAACACACACGCACACATGCACACGCGCACACACGCACGTCGTAGTTGACCGTCTCCATGCCAAGCCGCCGCATAATCTCAATGCCAACAAGTGGATGCACATCACACAACGACGACCTGCAAACACAGCCAGGAAACACGTGAGATGCGTGAAGGCGCAGTGCTGTACGTGCACATGCACATGTGATTTTCCCTTCAGAAGAAACATGTGGCAGCGACAACCATACCGCTGTCCGTCAAAGTGCTGCGCTGTGAATGCAAAGAAGAGCAGTCGCGGTGTGTCCCCCAGCAGCTCCACATGCTGGTATGACGGCTGCACGTGTTCACCGCATTGCGTGGACCAGCATTTCACAACCGTGAATAAGCGAAACGTGTCAGATTGAAGTGACAACACAACACAACGCTCGCACATGTAAGCGCACTCCACGACACACACACACACACACACACCTGCAAGAGCTCAAAGTTTGCTGTGAAGCCCGTGCAAGCGAGGAAGGACAGCAGTGCGGCGCCTTTGTCCTCAAGCTTCTCCAGACACTCGAAGATGACACGTGCAATCACGGCAGCAATCCTATCCCAAGATGCACACACACACACACACACACACACACACACACACACACACACACACACACACACACACACACACACACACACACACACACACACACGCACGCACGTGGTCAAAGGATGAGACATCGACGTGCTGTGCGCGTACGGGTACAACTCATGCATGTAATCTCCCCAACCGCCCTGCAAGCAAGTGTGCACTCACCGAAACTTGCTATCCGTGTACAACTCAATATCGCTGCGCTTGGTGACGCACATGTGTACGTTCTTTGAGCCGCACACCAACACATACTTGTTCTGTAACCAGCAAGCATGCGTATGTCAGAATGGCGCGAGCACATACAAGGGCATTCACACACGCACAAACACACACGCACAAACACACACGCACAAACACACGCGCATTCACACACACACACGCACACACACACACACGCACACACACACACACGCACACACACACACACACACGCACACAACACGCACACACACACACACACACGCACACACACAAACACACAAACACCCAAAGCACACAAAGCACACACCTGAATCCAACGGCAGGCGAGATGAGCGGCTTCACCGTTGGCCTTCTCCATGGAGAAGATGGTGTGCGCCTGCTCGATGGGAGCCAAGAAGTAGGACGTCCACGCAGCTTCCTGACCCGGTCCAGCAGGCATGTCATCATCATCTCCCAAACCACCCGTGAACTTGCGCAGCCCTTGCAGCACGGGAATCTGCAATGCCTTGCCCTTGTACTGCAGCTGCAAGATCGAATTGCCCCTGGCGATGCGATCCCGGATCTGCAAAACCACCAGCCAGAGTGAGATGCACGCGACCATGGAATGCACATTCACAACCACACACACACACACATACACACACACACACACACTGGCACTCACACTCACACTCACACTCACACTCACACACTCACACTCACACACGCACACCCACACTCACACACACACACTCTCTCACACACTGGCACTCACACTCACACACTCACACTCACACGCACACCCACACTCACTCACTCACACTTACACACTCACACACACACACGCACACACACACACTCACACTCACACACGCACATCTTTGTTGTGGAGAAAGACGAGGTCATCTGGGCCCCGGGACTTGACGCGAATGTCAACGACTGCCATGCTGGTGCAGTTCTTGGGCAGCAGTGAGCGGTGAACAGGGATCTCCTGAGCGCGCAAATCGCGATGTTGGCGGACGAACGCAAGCACGTCCTTGCACGTGGCAGTGTCTGCGAGCTCCTCGACGCCTGCGTCCTTGCAATGCATCTTGCAGTGCTCAATCAGCGCGTCCACAGCATCGGCCACGCGACCTGTGTCGTGCAGTGGCACATCGCCAACCATCTTCTTCACCAGCGCCGCCATTTTCTCAGACAGAAAGAAGCCGAATGCTTTCCAAACGCAAGCAAGCAACCAGGGAATCGGGCAATGCAGTACCCCACGCAGCAGGTGCCGGTGTGTGTCCTCTCTTCGGTCCAACACGAAGGTAAATAAATGAATGAGAGTGCCTCGCGGCTGGAGCTGGAGAACAGCCACAGATCAGTTGGTCAGCCGTGTAACAACAAACAACCAAGCAGCCATAACTGCGCGTTCGGTCATCTTGGGTGTGCTGACGTCAGCAGTTTGCTTGCTGGCTTTGTTTGTGTGGATTTCCGCCACTGCGCAATCCCCCTCCCCGCCAAGTCCTTCCAACCTTACGATTGCGATCACTCGATCACCCACCAACGAGAACGAAGAACAATGAGTGCCGAGAACCCAACAGAGCCGCTTGTCTTTGTGGCAAGGTTAGGCTGTGTGTACGTGTGTGTATGTGTGTGCGTTGTGTATATGTATGTGTATGTGTTTGAACCGCAACAGGGTACGTTAACGATCGCGTCCACGATCTAGTCGCGCACAGACAGACAGACAGACACACACACACACAGACACACACAGACAGACAGACAGACACACACACACACACACACACACGCTCACATGCTCACGCTCACATGCTCACACGCCCACACACACACACACACGTTGACATCATCTGTTTCCCCGTCAACATGGGTGTTGTGCACAGCTACAACAAGTTTGAGAACCTGGCACACACGCCGGACGGCACGGTGTCGGCGCATTCGCTCTACGTCTACCGGCTCGACACGCAAACAGGCCAGCTCGTGTTACTCACCGTCCTGGACGGTTTCGAGAATCCAGCCTTCCTGCGCTATCACCCCCAGGTGCGTCAACTGCCACAACACAGACCGCTACATTCGTATGACATTGAATGGGGTCATCCTGTGCCCTTTGGCGGTCTCTGTTGTGTCCAACATGAGCGTTCATTGGTTGCACTTTGCAACTGCCGCACACCCGGTTCTCACACAACACACACACACACACACACACACACACACACACAACGCACGCAGCTGAATGTGCTGTACTTCTGCACGGAAAGCATCGCGGACGATGGCGACATTGTGGCGTGCAAGGTGAACGCACGCACGGGTGCACTCAGCGTCTTGGGCAAGTGGTCCGCGCATGGCAAATCCACCTGCTACCTCACCATCGACACAGACCTCAAGCACATGCTCGGTTCGTTGTCTGCGTGCGTGCGTGCGTGCGTGCGTGTGTGTATCGATGGGCACTCTTCCTTCTCTTGCAAGGCGTCTTGAATCGTGTCATTCCGTTTAGCACCCTCTGTCCCCGTCTCTGCCCCAAACACACACACACACACACGCACACACACGCACACACACACGCACACACACACACACACACACTCACTCACTCACACACACACACACACACACACACACACACACACACGCGCGCGCGCACACACACACACACACACACACACACACACACACACACTTCACACACATGCACGTGTGGCGCTGCGATAGCGGTCAACTACTGGGACTCGACGCTGTCTGTGCTTCCGATGGAGACAAGCGGGGCCCTGTCTCCCGTCTCCTTCAAGCTTGTGCCGGACCGGAAGGTGGTTGCGAGCTCTCGAAGTGACCACCTCACCAACCGGCAGCTGGAGCCCCACAACCACGCCATTGTGCTTGATCCATACAACGGTACGGTGGCATATGTGCCAGACCTCGGCACGGATGTCATCAAGCAGTTTGTCTTTGATAAAGGCACAGGCAGTCTCATCCATGCGGGGCAGTTTCAGTCAGGATCCGGTTCGTCCCATGTGTGTGTGTGTGTGTGTGTGCTCTTTGTGTGTGTGTGTGTGTGTGTGTGTGTGCTCTTTGTGTGTGTGTGTGTGTGTCTGCCAGTGTCTAAAGGTGTTTGTGCGTGTGTGTGTGTGTCTGTGTATGTGTTTTTGAATGCGCGCGTGTGTGTGTCTGTGTAGATACTGATGTGTATAGTTGTGTGGTCGTACAGTACACATGGGCATATCGTTATGCGCGCCTCGTCACATCCCTCACACCACCTCTTACCGCCTCTGCATCTCTCGTCATTTCTCCCAACACCCCTTCCCCTCCACATATCTTACTCATACCTGTGCACATGCACAACAGACGAGCTGAAGCCCCATGGTCCCCGCTACTTGCAGTTCCACCCAAAGCTGCCTGTTGCGTACGTTGTGAACGAGCTGTCGTCAACCGTTGCGGTGTTCTCCTTCAACATCGAGCAAGCCGCACGCATCGCCGAGGAGCCAGAGAAGCCGACTCTCACCCTGCTCCAAACCATCAGCACCATCCCTTCAGGTACGTTGGGCGCCGTGTGTGTGTGTGTGTGTGTGTGTGTGTGTGTGTGTGTGTGTGTGTGTGTGTGTGTGTGTGTGTGTGTGTGTGTGTGTGTGTGTGTGTGTGCAGTTACTGTGCGCAGGTCTGCACACAGTTCTGTGCAGCTCTATTTGCCTGCCTACATGCATGCACACCTTCATGCATGGATGCCATCTCGTTACTCAGCACACTCGCCCGTGCGCTCTGCAATACATGTGCACTTTGTCTGTTCCAGCGTT
>NW_004754925.1:377530-382530 GCF_000188695.1 Salpingoeca rosetta | reverse complement strand
TGCCATGTCACCCACGCACGCTCACACCTCATCTCACTCGCTCACCACCGCTGCCTTCTCCTTCTTGACCTTCTTGTCCTTCTTCTTCTTGTCCTTCTTGTCCTTCCTCGCCTTGCCTTCGATCTTCCCCTCCTTCGGCCCATCGTCCATCGTCATCTTTGCCTTCTTGGCCGCGTGCTCGCCAGCATCTCCAGTACCGCCAGCATCTGCTGCCTCCACCTCTCTCTTTTCACCATGCCCCCTACCCCTACCTCTGCCCCTACCTCTGCCCCTACCTCTGCCACCACGGCCACCACGGCCACCACGGCCACGACCACGCTTTGCTGCCTCTGTTCGTTCTGCAACAATCTCCTCCGCTTCCATCAGCACATCCGTGCTTGGCTGCACGCGCATCTTGTACTGCGCAGGCTTCATAAACACCAGCGTCTGTGTGTGTGTGTGTGTGCGTGTGTGTGGTAAGCGTGTGTGAATGAGTGTGTGTCGTTGGTGTGTGTGTGTGTGTTGTTGTTGTTGTTGTTGGTGTGTGTCGTTGGTGTGTGTGTATAGTGTACGTGAAGGTGTGAATGAGTGAGAAAGTGCAGGTGTGTGAACGAGATTGTGTAGATAGTCTGTAGATCGTGTAAGAGCCAGTTTATCAAACAGAGACTCGAATCCTGGGATGCTCCCCATCACCTCACGTCCATCAGCAAGCACAAGCCCTTCCCTCCCCCAACACACGCACACACACACACACACACCTTGCATCTGGCTGCCGCCTTGTCGGACTCTGCGTCAAACTCCTTTGCCTCTGCCAGCGTCGTCTTGTGGCGGTACCCTGGGAAGAGCTGGGCGTTGAAGTCGAGCATGCCTGCCAGCACCAGGCCGGCCTCTTTCCCAAGCGCAGGAATGTCCCAGCCGCTGTAGGGGAGGCTGCATACGAAGGACGCAAGGGGCACGCGCGGGGAGAGATGAGGCTGAGATGTCCACGCGTCTGAAAAGCACAAAGCCTACGGTTTCTCTCTCACACACGTACACACTCACACACACGCATGCACAGTGCATGCGAACGAACCCTGACCCTCACAATCGCGCGCACACACACACACACACACACACGCACACACACATCTTCACGCACACACACACGCACACACACACACACGCACACGCACACACACACGCACACACACACACACATCTTCACGCACGCACGCACCTCATTTTGATGGTGATGTGAACTTGGCCGTTGGGATGGAGGACAAACGGGGATGAGAAGAGGAAGCGACGAACCAGCTCTTTGTTCAGATGCACACGCTGCTCCCCCGTGTGCGGGAAGTTGAACACAACGCGATGGAAGTACTCGCGCTGCTTTGGAAAGTGGTTGTGCAAGTTGCCGGCATCGATGTCGTGTACGACCTGCGCTCCGCCGCGCTTGATCGCGCCAATGTTGCGCTTGCTGGCCTTGTACTTCTTCTCCACCTCCTCCAGGCTGTCATAGGAGGTGGCGACGAGGCGATCGGCGTGGCCGCCAACATGCTCCACCAAGCCCGCAGAGAAGCTGAAATCGCCATCGCCCACAACCAGGATGCGGTGCGTGCTCTTGTACTTGACATCCGCCGTTGCCCTCTCCCGATCCTCCCCGGCTGTGGGCTTGGGCGATTTCTCGGGCCGCTTTCCTTCGCGGGTCTGCTTTGTTCTCCCAGCCGGTGGTGCATATTCCACTTGATGGTCTGCGCGTCCTCCGCGTCCTCCGCGTCCTCCGCGTCCTCCGCGTCCTGGCCCACGACCACGGCCACGACCACGGCCACGACCACGGCCACGGCCACCCCTGTCACCACCTCGACCTCCCCTGAATCCACTTCCTCGATCACCGCCTTCTTCTCTACCACCCCTGAACCCTCCTCCCCTGCCACCACCACCACCACCACGACCACCCGTGAATCCTCCTCTGCCACCACCACGACCACCACGACCACCCCTGAATCCTCCTCGGCCACCACCACCACGACCGCCACCTCTGCCACCACCACCACGACCACCCCTGAATCCACCCCGGCCACGACCACCACCCCGGCCACGACCACCACCACGACCACCACGACCTCCTCTGCCACCGCGCACCAACATCATGTCTCGTGTGTTCGGCCACGAGGGTTGCGGAAAATTTGCAATGATTCCCGACATATCACCGAATTACATCATGGCAGTGGCGTTGGGCCAAGAAGGACAAGCAACTCACATCGAAGAGAGAACACAAACCAAGCTAACGTTGTTGCTTGCTTGCTTCATCATCATTCACACCTCCTTGACTTGCTTCACCGACTGAGCGGTGCCTGCGAACGACAGACGATCAAGGTAGAAGACGGCAGCGAGAACACATGATGGTGGTGGCTGCTACGGTGCGAGGCGTGTTGCGCCGCGCCGCTGCAACGCGACAAACAGCAGCGATCCCTCCACAGCCATCGATCGTGGCCACTGGCATGCTTCAGGCACAGCGACATGGATTCGCAACATCATCGTCCACCGCATCGAAAGACAACAGTACCACCACAACTACTGCAACTGCTACAACCAGTGCTGCTGCTGCGACAGCTGCTGCCGCTGCTGCGACAGCTGAGAAACCAGTGTCTGTCACCATCAACGGCAAGCCGTGCCAGGCATCGCTGGGCCAAACGATCCTTGAGGTTGCTCGCGACAACAACCTGTTCATCCCCACCCTGTGCTACCACCCCTCCCTCAAGCCCGTCGGGACGTGCCGCCTCTGCCTTGTGGACGTCGGCGGCAAGAAGACGGTAGGTTCGGAGGAAGATGAGAAGGGTCACGCACGTGTGCCAACAAGCGCCGCTGTGCGATGGCGTCCCCTGCCGCTGTTGGATGTTAGTTGGGTTGGTGCTGCTGCTGCTGCTGTTGCTGCTGCTGCGATCTCTGCCTCATATGTCGTTGTGACAATGGCGATGCATGCATGCTTGCACAGGTTCCCGCGTGCGTGACTGGTGTTCAGGACGGGATGAATGTGCTCACGCACACAAAGGAGATTGAGGACGAGGTGCAGACCCTGCTTGCTCTTCTGCGTGCCAGGCACCCCATGAAGTGTGCAACTTGCCCCGTCAACGGCCAATGCGAATTCCAGGTATGGTGTGTATGTGTGTGTATGTGTGTGTATGTGTGTGTATGTGTGTGTATGTGTGTATGTGTGTGTATGTGTGTATGTGTGTATGTGCGTGTGTGTGCACGATGTGTGTGTATGTGCGTGTGTGTACACGATGTGTGTGTGCACGATGTGTGTGTGTGTACGCGATATGTGCTTACATGTTTGTGTACATACATGCGTGCGTCTGCGTTCTGCCAGGATCTGCTGATGCGGTATCAGGTGGAGGAGCCCGCTTTCTTTGGCCATGAGGACCGCAAGTCCGCTGTTGGCCGCACGCACGATCACTCCTCCCCCGCCATCCAACTCGACCTTGACAAGTGCGTGCTGTGCACACGCTGCGTGCGCGCTTGCCAGGAGATTCAGGGCATGAGCATTCTTGGCATTGCGTCGCGTGGGCCATACGAGTCCGTGTCACCTATCATGGGCAAGGAAATTGCAGACACGCCCTGCATCAGCTGCGGTGCGTGCACGGCCGTGTGTCCCGTCGGCGCCATCACAGAGGTGCCGCACCTCTTCAAGGTACTCCATCTGCTGGAGGGCGACTTCACACACGAGGACCTGACACGCGACGAGATCACGCGGCTTGGCGGCATGCCCACCGTGCGCCACCACCTCACGCGTGCGCGCCAGGTCAAGACCATGGGGGACGTGTGCGGTGCACAGCAGGCCAAGGCCGGCATCAAGGTGGAGGAACAGTCACCATCGTCACCACAATCCACGTCAGCAGCACCATCAACAAAGCAGCCATCAGCAAGCAACACCACGTCCGCAGCTCCAGAGACGAGCAAGAGCCGACTGCGCCGACCCATCACTATTGTGCACACTGCGCCTGCTGTGCGCGTGACCCTTGGTGAAGCCTTTGGCATGGAGCCTGGCAGCATCTCCACGGGCAAGCTGGTCAGCGCCCTTCGCGCCGTGGGCTTTGACTACGTCTTTGACACTAACGTGAGTCGTCGGTGTACGTGTATGCTTGTATGTATGCATGCTTGTTTGTGAATGTGTAGGTGAATGTGTGTGTGTGTGTGTGGATGTGTAGGTGAATGTATGTGTGTAGGTGAATGTGTGTATGCGTGTGTGTGGATGTGTAGGTGTCTGTGTGGTGATGGTTTTCATGTTTGGCGTGTGATTTTGAGCACGCTTGCGTGTGTATGTGTGTGTGTGTATCTGTTGTGACATACGTTGGTTGGGGCATCGATTGGGTGTGTGTGGTTGGGCAACTTCAACACGTTTCAACACACGTTACGTTTGGGCCCAATTTTGAAAACGGTTCCAAACGGTTGGGGATCGACCCCGCGGTGTTGCTTCTGACGCACCCAAATCAAGTGACACGTCATCGCTGATGCTCATGTGTGTCCTCGTCCGTGCTTGTTGTCGTCGTTCTTGTTGGTTATGGCGTTGTTGTTATGTTGTTGTTGGTGGTGCTGGATGGTGCGTGATGTCTCGGACAGTTTACGGCAGATTTGACGATTATGGAGGAAGGCACCGAGCTGCTTGAACGCGTGCGCACGGGAGGCGTCTTCCCCATGATGACCAGCTGCTGCCCAGGATGGATCAGTGAGTGCCAACACCTTAGCGTTGTGTGATGAGATTTCTGTCCTTTGTAGCTTTCGCTCCTACTTTCTGTTGCCTCTCGCTTCGTGTGTGAGCACCCTTACTCACACACACACACTCTCTCTCTCTCACAACCACTCACTCACTCACTCACTCACTCACTCACTCACTCACTCACTCACTCACTCACTCACTCACTCACTCACTCACTCACTCACTCACTCATTCACTCACTCACTCACTCACTCACTCACTCACTCACTCACTCACTCACTCACTCACTCACTCACTCATTCACTCACTCACTCACTCACTCACC
>NW_004754925.1:369164-376853 GCF_000188695.1 Salpingoeca rosetta | reverse complement strand
CCCGTGTAGGTTGTGCCGTCGGGGATGTCGCCAAAGACATCGCCGGCAATGAGGAGCTCGTTCCACGCAGCAAACTAGCAGCAGTGGTGGTTGTGGTTGTGGTTGTGGTTGGAGGGTGATTTAAGAGGGGGAAGGGGGAAGGGCGAAATAAGGGAGTGAGGGTCGACGAGGCAAAAAGAGGATTAAAGCTGTCGAGACGAAGCGGCGAGTCGCACACACGACACACATGTACAGCCTCAAAAGTGTATACTCGCAACCCTTCCTCCAACACACACACACACACACACACACACACACACACACACACACACACACACACACACACACACACACGCACACACACACACACGCACACACGCACACACACACACACACTGCATGCACACGCGTGCACTAACTGTCTGTCTCCATTGATGCTGATGAGGGGTTTATTGGGTCGTCAGAATGTAAAGTGCTGATGCTGGAGTGTGGGGAGAGGAGAGGAAGGATAGAAAGAAAGAGGATAGAGCGGTAACACACCACATATGTGTGCCATGTCGAAAGCAATGCGACCACTCCGCGCCATTATTCATGCACGCAATGTATACTTAGAGCAAGCAAGCAGAGCAAACAGGAAAAAGATAAGGGAGAGCCCGCTCTCAGGGATACACACCACATTCGACACAACGGACACGCCCACACAAGATGGATAAGTGTTATGCACATGTGTGCGTGTGTGTGCGACGCGTTAACCCGTGTAGGTTGTGCCGTCGGGGATGTCGCCAAAGACATCGCCGGCAATGAGGAGCTCGTTCCACGCAGCAAACTAGCAGCAGTGGTGGTTGTGGTTGTGGTTGTGGTTGGAGGGTGATTTAAGAGGGGGAAGGGGGAAGGGCGAAATAAGGGAGTGAGGGTCGACGAGGCAAAAAGAGGATTAAAGCTGTCGAGACGAAGCGGCGAGTCGCACACACGACACACATGTACAGCCTCAAAAGTGTATACTCGCAACCCTTCCTCCAACACACACACACACACACACACACACACACACACACACACACACACACACACACACACACACACACACACACACACAAACACACACGCACACACTTACAACGAAGGGCATGAGGATGGAGCCGACGATGATGAGACTGGAGGTGAGGGCCATGGCAGAGGGGCGTTCCTTCATGTACGTCGTGATGAGGGTGAATGACGCAAGCGCAACAGGGAGTGACGCAAGCAGCACGGCGCTGCGGGCCTCAATGCCATCCAGATCCACGATGACACACACGAGCATGGCCAGCGCCGGCATGGCAATCATCTTGGCCAGGAGGAAGACGAGCAGCGGCTTCCACATGCGAATGACATCGCGCTCGTGGCCGCACATGAACATGCCCGTGCAGAACGAGGCAACCGGGGTGACGCAGTCCGCAAAGTACTGCACAAACGTGTCAATGACCTGGAAGACGATGAAGACGATGAAGAAGACGATGAAGAAGAAGACGGAGGAGGAGGAGGAGGTGGTGGTGGTGGTGGAGGAGGTAAGAAGTGGCAAACAGGAAGGAAATATGGCAAGCACAAGAGTGAGATGGATGAAGGTGAGATGGCGACAATATGTGACCGAGCAACAGGTGATGCACCGGCTCACACACACACACACACACACACACACACACACACACACACACACACACACACACACACACACACACACACACACACACACACACACTACCACCGCACAGCGAATGCACCTTGGGGAAGTTGTTTTCGTCTGCGGCCATTCGCAGGATGAGGGACCAGAGAAGACCGAGGCAGATGCCAACAAAGGGGTGGTTGCGAAGGAGTTTGGGAATGACACGCTTGATTACAATCCACAGGACACCGAAGAAAGTGCGGGGCATGGTGTCGTCCTCTGCCTCGTTCCCGTCAACAGGCGCGATGGTGGCCGCTGCCACGAGTGCACCACGGCTGTTGTTGCTGTTACTACTGCTGCTGCTGTTGTTGCTGTCATCGCTGCTGTTGCGGCCGCTGTTGGTGTTGCTGATGGCAGCGGTGTAGGAGGACGTGTGCGGGAGGTTGGCTGCCGTGTACATGGTCACCTCTTCATCTGCGGATGCCGGCTGCTGTTGCTGATGATGCTGCTGATGCTGATGATGTTGCTGGTGCTGCTGGTACTGCAGTGCCTCATGTACTACGTGTGCATCGCGCGTGTCTGGTGGCACGACCTGCTGCGGCACTTCCTGCCGGTTGAGCGAGCTGATGGATACCTGGTTCATGGCGAGTGCCTCATCCTGCGTCTTGGCTGCAGATGCGCGCACAGACCGCAGCTCAGCCGCGCCGCCGCTACGGCTGCCGTTGCCGCTGCCGTTTTTGAGCACTTCGCGGTACTCGAAGAACATGAGCATGATGGGCAGCTGGTAGATGACGGAGGAGATGGCGGCAAGCACGTTCAGGATCTTCACGCGCGGGCCGTACAGCGACTCGAGCATGGGGATGCCGAAAATGACCTGTCGACAGCAACGGGGGAGGTGGTGTGGTGCATGTAAATGGTGGGGAACGATCTGTGAGCGTGGTCTGTAGTTGACAGGAAGCGGCTGTGATCAGAAGCTGGCGTGACGTACACAAACACCCCTCCCCCCACACACACACTCACACACACGCACACACACACACACTCACACACACACACACACCTAGGCACACACACGCACACACGCACACGCACACACACACACACACACACACACACACACACACACACACACGCACACACGCACACACACACACACACACACACACACACACACACACCGTGTTGATCCATGTGCTTGAGATGAGGTTGATGAGAAAGTCGCCGATCT
The DNA here is from genome assembly GCF_000188695.1 of Salpingoeca rosetta. Classification (NCBI taxonomy): domain Eukaryota; class Choanoflagellata; order Craspedida; family Salpingoecidae; genus Salpingoeca; species Salpingoeca rosetta. The sequence goes on along the minus strand of NW_004754925.1, from coordinate 374,007 downwards.
TGTCGTTTGTCTTCTGCCAGAGAAGCGGGACTGCGGAGAGGAGGCCGAAGACGGTGCGCAACAGCATGTACCCAAGGATGAAGCGCCATGACAGCTTGTCCAAATCCTTGGTTGCAAGTGCCTTGAACACCAGGCTTGGAATGCCTGCATGCGCATGTGCGGTGTGATTGCAGTGATTGCAGTGGTGCAAAGGCACGCCAGCAAGCGGTGCATGTGGGATGGATCGTGTTAGCAGGTGCCAGTGTGTGTGTGTGTGTGTGTGTGTGTGTGTGTGCTGTGCTGTGCACTTGTGACGCTGCATCGCAACCAAGTCAGAACGTGTGGGGCGCACATGAAGCACATGAAGCACAGCAAGCCCATTAAGTAGATCGAGCGGATCAAGAACATGAAGCACAGCACGCACATGAAGCGCAACAAGCAGCCTTAGCTGGCTCAACGCACCGAGAAGAAACACGAAGCTGTTCAGCAGAAAGACGGACTGAGGAGGAAAGGCCTTGCGGCGGAAGCGGGCGAAGCAGTATCCCGTCAACATCAAGCCGAGCAGCGGCACTGCCGCCTCTACTACATCCACCACCTGTGTCATCGTAGATGGTGTATTCTCCGCGGTGCGCACCCTGCTCCTGCTGCTGCTGTGATGTGATGATGGCGATCAAACAAAGGCAGGGAAGAATTAATGACAGACAGACAGCTACGAGTGATTTTGACAACGTTTGTCGACAAGCAACAACAAGCAACACAAGTCCGCGAGATGTGGGAGTGAGCGTCTCCTTTTCAAGGTTGGCAAGACCCATGTCTTGCTTCACCAACCCCCATGTCGATACGCGCACCAACCACAGCCAACACGTTTCGTCATCGCAGCCATCGCAGCCTCGCGTTTTGCGGTCCTGACGCAACTCACCGGTGGCGTTTGTAGTTGGAACTGAATTAAGGCTTCCACATTCATCGACTGACTTCAGGTTTTGGAGGACAACCAGCCACGATGATGCTCGCTGCCAACCTTGTTGTTGTTGTTGTTTTGGCTGCAGCCTTGTGCTGTTGCTGCACTGCTACTGCTACAACTGCTCTCGTTGCTGATGTTGCTGTGCCGGCGAGGAGCAGCAACAACAACAACAACAGCAACCACAACATCACGTTTGATGTCAAGTTCCACCAGCGCATGATGAACTACACGTGGTCCAGTTTCTGTGATCCCGCAGTGATCATGAACAACACCTGCGCCTTCTGCAGCGACCCAGACTTTCAGTGCGTGGTTGTGTTTGTGTGTTTGCTTGTTTGTTTGTTGTTGTGGCGGTTCTTCGCTGTCATATGATCCGGGCAGTGTTTCATGGTTTACTTGCGTGTCACCGTTGTGAACGCTGTCTTGTTTGGTTTGACCACCTTGCTTGCGTTTCTTGTCCTTGTTGGTTGGCCGCTGCGTTTTGAGTTTGTTGATGGCGAGCTTGTCCAGCCGCGCTCGTATCTATCGACTCATCTCCAACCAACCGATCGACCTTTGGTTTTTGTTTTGTTGTTGGGCAGTGCCGTTGGAACGCTGCATGACAGCGTGACTGAGGCTTACGGCTATGTTGGATACAATGCAAAGCAAGGCTGGATCATCTTGGGCTTTCGGGGCTCGTCAAACCTCGACAACTGGCTGGCAGACTTTGATTTCATCAAGGTGTGCTTTTTTTTTGTGTGTGTATGTTTGTGAGTACACGTGTTTGCGTGTTTGTTCATGTGTGTGTGTGTGTCATGGATGAGTTGTCATGCACTGAACCTACCCACTCTTGCAAGCTTCAACGCTTGCTAGCAATTCATGTTCACTGTTTCCACTGTTTCCACTGTTTCCACTGTTTCCACTGTTGCCACTGACCAATGGTCATGGCGGGGACAGGTAAAGTACAATGACACGGATGCCAAGGTGCACGCTGGTTTCTTTGCAGCGTGGTCGGGGGTGCGCGCTGCGGCTACAGGCCATGTCGCCAACATCCTCGCCAGCAAGTGCCCGCACTGCTCCAGGATCATCACTACTGGCCATTCCCTTGGTTCAGCCATCTCAGGTGTGTGTGTGTGTGTGTGTGTGAGTGAGTGAGTGTGTGTGTGTGAGTGAGTGAGTGAGTGTGTGTGTGTGTGAGTGAGTGAGTGAGTGTGTGTGTGTGTGTGTGTGTGTGTGTGTGTGTGTGTTCGTGTGGTTGCCTCTTGTCCGCTTTATGCTCGTTTTGTTTCCACCTGTTGGCTGTACCTCACCCCTGTATGCTACACCCCTGTATGCTACACCCCTGTATGCTACACTCATGGCTCACTCACCCACTCACCCACACGCTTTCTCGCTCACTCACACGCGTATTCAGGCCTGGCGAGCCTTGACCTTGCGCTTGAGTACGGAAACAACAGCAAGGTTGCCGTGGAGATGCACAACTTTGGCATGCCGCGCGTGGGGGACGCCGCCTTTGCGTCCATCTTCAAGCGCGCGGTGCCATACTCCACACGCGTCGTGCACCGCAACGACATTGTGCCACACCTGCCGCTGCAGGGCATGGGGTTCCACCACGTGGCCACGGAGGTGTGGGACCAAAGCCCACAGACAGAGTCGCCGCCAAATGCACAGACGTACAAGGTGTGCGATGGCAGCGGGGAGGATCCCACCTGCAGCGACAGTGTGCCCATCTTGGAGTGGCACCCCAAGGACCACGACTACTACATGGGCACAACGGTACGGTTGGGAATGGGAGAGAGAGTGTGTGGGAGAGGGTCGGGAGAGAGGATGGGGGAAAGAGAACGTTGGAGGGCGCGCGCGTGTGTGTGTATGTGTGTATGTGTATGTGTGTGTGTGTATGTGTGTGTGTGTATGTGTGTGTGTGTGCGAGTGACAGCGCAACACACGCAAAAGCATACGCACAAACTCCACCCACACCCACCCACACGCATCTCAGAGGAGGGGAAATTCTCTGACTGCATCTGCCAGCGAACCTCACGACTGCCTGCCCTTGACGCCGTTACTTGCACGTGTGCTTGGATGGGCAAATACTTTGCTTGCAGAACCACTACTGTCACTACGATCACTGAGCGTGCACTACCATACCCACAGGCAACGGGAACTTTTGTCAGCTTTGGGCCCCCACCCTGCTGCGTTCATCACCCTGTCACAAAACACCTGTCATGTTCTGTTACGTCACATCCATGTTGTCACTTGACCTGCTTGGCTTTGTCACCAGCATTACTCAGTCCAGTTACGCTCAGTTCAGCTCGCTTTCGCCTCGTTCATCCATCCCTTCGCTTTCCGTGCTCTGTGATGTGGTTGTGTTACATTACATTACATTACAACAGTCATTTCAGTGTCACAGTCAAACGTGTGCTCAACAAAACAGACGCACCACCATCACATCACCAACACACTACCGCTGCTTGTTGAGACTTCGTGGGCATCGTTCACATTTTTCGGCAATTCAAGGCACAAGAGCGGACAAAGCAAGCCAAGCAAGCAAGCAAGCCAAGCAAGCAAGCAACCCTTGTTGCATCATCATCATGAGCTTTGAGCGGCTGCATGGCGGCTACCACAAGGGTGGCCTGCGTGCGATTCAGGCGGCTGAATCAACACTGACACCTGCCAACTTGATGTACCCTCTCTTCATCACGTACGTGTTTGCATTTGTGCATGCGTGTGCGTGTGCACGTTTGCATGAGTGTGCCATGTGAGCATGTTGATCACGTCGCCGTGTGCTGATGACATGACTTGCACTATCGGCGATTGCAGTGAGGACGATGATGCCAGGGAAGCCATTGGCAGCTTGCCGGAGCAATTCAGGTGTGTGTGTGTGTGCGTGTGTGTGTGTGTGTGTGTGTGTGTGTGTGTGTGTGTGTGTGTGTGTGTGTGTTTGTGTGTGTGTGTGTGTGTGTGTGTGTCTTTTTTGTTTCGTTGACGCCGTTTCACGTGCATTACTCCCCTTCCTCCTCCCCCCTTTCTACGTCCCTGCAGGTGTGCGTGTTGAGCTACAGCGCCAAGTTCTGCTCTTGCTTCTACGGGCCATTCAGGTGCGCATATGGGGACGGATGTAGTGCTTTGGAGGACCATTGTATGGCTTGCATGGCTTGCAGAGTGGATGCTTCCCATGCTCGTTCTTCATCACGCGCACACTCACTCACTCACACACTTACTCACAAACGGTTTTGTTGTGCTTCACCCAACGCCCTTGGCCAACAAACACACGAACCCAATGCACACCATGACATTGCTCCTCCTCCTTCTCCCCGTCCATTCGCGCGGTATTGTGTGCAGGGATGCTGCCAAGTCGGCGCCAAAGGACAAAGCGAGCCACCCGTCTGCCCCGAAAGACCGCGCCCGCTACCAGATCCCGCCGGGCGCACGCGGCCTTGGCCTCAGGGCCGTGGTGCGTTGCACGTGCTATTGTGTGTGTGTGTGTGTGTGTGTGTGTGTGTGTGTGTGTGTGTGTGTTGCGTGTGTTGCGTGTGTCTTGTTTGTCTGTGTGTCTTGTCTGTGGGTCTTGTCTGTGGGTCTATCTGTCTGTGTCTGTCTGTGCCAGTGTATGTATCTGTGTGCGTCTGTGTGTTTGGTTGAAGATCAAGAGGCTCACGAGGCTCAAGAGGCTCAAGAGGGTTGAAGACGCACAACCACAAGCCATGCGCATCATACACATGCGCAAGTGCTCATTGACTTCATTGTCGTCCTTGGTTGTTCCTCGCTGTCTGCTTGTGTTCGCTGCAGAAACACGATGTGGAGGAAGGCGCCGACATGATCATGGTCGAGCCAGGCATGCCATACCTCGACATGCTGCGCGACTGCAAGAACGAGGTGGGTGCGTGCGTATGTGTGTGTGTGTGTCTGTCTGTGTATGTGTGTGAAGTG
>NW_004754925.1:360756-369064 GCF_000188695.1 Salpingoeca rosetta | reverse complement strand
CACCACACACACACACCACACACACACACACACACACACGCACACACACGCACACATGCTCATTCACACACGCTCACACGCACAACTCCCATCTGTTGTTGCGTTATTCTTGCGTCCGTGTCGACGTTGCAACCGGGGGGGGGTGTCGCAGTTTCCGCACCTGCCGCTGTCGGTGTATCAGGTGTCAGGGGAGTACGCCATGCTGTACCACGCTGCCCAGGCCGGCGCCGTCGACCTCAGGTGACCTGGACTACACTGCACGCGATGCTTTGATGATGTGATGCTCGTTGCTGGGCTGCTGTTTGCTTGGTGTTGGTTGTGTCGATTGCCTGTCGATTTGCCTGTCGATGTGTTTGTCGATTTGTTTGTTGTTTGTCACAGTCCGCTTGCTGCTTGCAAGTCCACGTTATTGTGGTTGCAGCATGCATGCCATTCACACACATCCACACACACACACACACACACGTGCAGGGAGGGAGTGCTTGAGAGCATGACATCGTTTCGGCGGGCTGGTGCAACGCTCATCATCACTTACTTCACACCCCGCATCCTCACCTGGCTCAAGGAATGAGGCAGCTGTCGCCCCTCTCTTCCCACCCTCTCCACACGCACACACTCCTGTCTCTCTCTCCCCGTGTATCTGTCGACCTTCTAAGGGTCATGTTACTGTGATAAACGAGTTCGAATGAGTTGACATGAAATGAACGAGTTCACCTTCACACCACACCACCACCACCACCACCACCAACAACAACAACAACAACAACAACAACAACAACAACAACAACAACAACAACAACAACAACAACAACAACAACAACAACAACATTCAGCACCACCACCAGCACCACGTTTCTTCAAAACATCTGCCCAAAAAAAAGAGAGACAAAACGCAACATTTTCCACGCACATTCGCAAAGACGACGGAAGTGCAGAACAGATACGACAAAGCCGCAAAGCCACGCTTTCTCCCCAGCTTTGCTCTCTCACTCTCACACACTCACACACACACTCTCTCTCTATCTGCTTCTGGCTTGTTTGCTTTTGTGTCGAGTGGAGCACGGCTGGTCTGTGTGACCTCTCTTGCTTGCCTGGCTACGCTTCGTTGCACCTGCCCGCCACAAAGGCTGGCAGTTCATCTGTGTGGCCGTCGACGCACCACGTTGAAGAATTGGTGCTCCAGGTGCGGACATGTGCTGTGTCGATGATGTACTTGGGTTGATATCACAGCCACTGCTTGTGCGCCTTGCTTCTATGCTCTCACACCAACACGCACACACACGCACGCACACACAGACACACATTCACACAGCCTCCTTTTGTTGCATGTTGACGTTCATACTCACCATCGACACACAAACACACGCATACACACATCCACACGAACACACATACACACGCACATCTACACACACGTCTGTGTATTTGTGTGTGTAGTTGACGCACAGGCATGGACACGTCAGTCGGCTGTTGCGCGTGTACCGATTGCGGTGGAACCAACAACATCGACACATGCTTCTGGGAAGGTCGTACACCACAGCATGCCCGCTCAAACCCATCCAGCGCCAACTCCGAGGATGATGTCGACTGCCTGTCCCCACCGTACTTCTCTGCGAGAGAGGCGCTGACGGACGAAGACGACAACAACGATGATGAAGGCGACGACAACGACACCGGAGAGTCCCACAGCGGCAGCAGCAGCAGCAATGCCAACGGCCGCAGCAAGCGCGTGGCTGTGTCCGTCCCCACATCACCGCGTCGCGGTCAGCCGCCCACGGACAGGCATGGCAGTGATCCAACATGCCCGTCATCATTGCACCATGCGCACAAGCTTCACTCCCCAACGTCGCGCGGCAGCGTCGACGTGGTGTCCGCCATGCGAAGTGGCAGCGGCAGCAGCGACAAGAGCAGCGCTGTGTCGTCCACCTCGCCAGACAGCGACAAGGCTCGCTCGCGCACGAACAGCCGCAGCCGCCTCATCCGCGCCTCTCTCCGCAACATCTCCAGCATTGTCAAGAAAGGCAGCGGGAGCCCCAAGGCGTCGCGCCGTGCACAAGCCAACAGCAGCAGCACCAGCAGCAGCGGCAACAGCAACGGCAACGGCAACGGGAACGGCAGCACCGATGGTGGCAGAAGTGGTCGAAGCAAGGACAGCCGGTTGGGGTCTGTCGAAGGTGACCACGACCGCAACTACCCAGCGTCCACGAGCGTTAGGGGCCGCGGCTTTGCCCCCGGCAGTGGGCGGTCAAGGCAGGGTGGGAGTCGACACGGCACCACACCTGCAGAGGCAGCCGTTGGTAACACAGCAACACACGCAACAACACCGCCACCACCGCCGCCGCCACCGGCAACCGGCGCAACGACAACATCTTCGTTGTCAGCGACAGCAGGCGTTCCGACCATCACCTCCTCCGGAACATATGGGGAGAGCAGAGCGCGGTCGTATGCCACCGCGACGAGGCCAGCGGGTGCTGTTGCCACTGGTGCCATTGCTGCCGTTGCTGATGGTGGGGATGATGGGGGTGATGACGATGCACAGGACAAGGGCGGGTCGAAGAAGAAGAAGAAGAAAAAGAAGAAGAAGTCAGGGCGCCGCTCAAGTGGTGTTGCCCCCATCGACGACCAGGTGTGGTGCTGTCTGTGTGTGCGTGCTTGTCCTTCTGTGTCTGTGTGTGCGTGTCTGTGTGTGCGTGTCTGTGTGCGTGTCTTGTATGCTTTTGTATGCGTGTGTGTTGTTCGTGTATGTGGATGTGGGTGTGTCTTGTATGTTTGTGCGTGCGTGCGTGCGTGCGTGCGTGCGTGCGTGCGTGCGTGCGTGCGTGTGTGTGTGTGTGTGTGTGTGTGTGTGTGTGTGTGTGTGTGTGTGTGTGTGTGTGTGTGTGTGTGTGTGTGCGTGCGTGCGTGCGTGCGTGTGTGTGTGTGTGTGTGTGTGTGTGTGTGTGTGTGTGTGTGTGTGTGTGTGTGTGTGTGTGTGTGTGTGTGTGTGTGTATGTCAGTGCGTTTGACACGCTTACCAGTATGTTTGACAGTGTGGCTGAAAATGGATCTTGTGCTGGTTGTTGACTGTGTTCTGCGCCACAACCGCCCACCACAACCACCACAGCCACCACCATTGTCATTTTCATTGCATAACCACCTTTTCAACCCATTCCACCCCTGCGATGGCAGGGCGAGCTTGTGGATACGTCCTCCGCAGCAGACGTCGCCAGCAACACGTCTGCCACAGGCAGTGCAAACACCAAGAGCAAGAGCAAGGGCAAGGGCAGCACGGCCGCATCTTCAGGCAGCAACATCACCACCACCACCAGCAGTAGTACCACGAGCGCCAGCAGCAGTGGCACCGGCCGGTTTTCGAAGAAGGAGCGCGGCATCAGCAAGAAGAGCGTGACCATCACGGTTGGCGAGTACCAGCACATCCAGGAGCAGGTCACCACACTGCAGCAGCGGCTGCACGATGTTGAGCGGCAGCGCGACGCCCTGGCGCAGACGGCGCAGCGGTCGCGCACGCAGCTGGGGCGGCAGGTGCAGGACCTGCAGGTGAAGCTGACGGAGGTGCAGCGGGAGAAGGAGGACGCGGCAGAGAAGGCAAAGGCTGCAGCCCAGGAGCTGGAGACGGAGCGCGGACAGTACAAGGATGAGGTGGAGCGCATGAAGCACGAGGTGGCCGTGTTGCAGCGGCGCCTGCGCACGACCACACGCACCCGGCAGCCGAGTCTGGACACGCTGCACCAGTCGTCTGCCGCGTCCAAGCCAGGAAGCCCGCTGCTCCACCAGATGAACTCGTTCCCAACACAGGCACAGGCACAGGCGCAGGCACAGGCACAGGCACAGGCACAGCTGATGCATGGCCAGGTGCCGTCGTATGCGGTTGGTGGTGGCGGCGGTGGCGGGCAGGGGTACTCGCACGTGGTGATGCGGCCCGTGAGCGTGGCGTCGTACACCGCTGGCGCCGCCCCGCCCTCACCGCTCATCCACGCAGCCGCAGCCACAACGGGACCAGCAGCGCTACCGCCAGCAGCACCCACCGCAACCACCGCGCCGCCCACTGGCCCGGGCGGCGCCGTGCTCACACGGCCGCACTCGTTCCACCAGATGATACCAGCGACATACCCGCACGCCGCGCAACAGCAACAGTTTCAGTTCCCGCAGCACATGCAACCCCAACCGCAACCGCAGGCGTACCCGGTGCAGCAAGGGTACTTCCAGCAGGCAGCACCACAGCCAGCGCTGCCGTTGGACGAGCGGCCCCGCAGCGGCAGCTCGCGCATGTCGCTTGCATCAAGCCACGGCTCGGATGACGCAAGCAGCCTGGCGTCGTTCACGCGCGGGCGGAGTGGCAGCGAGGCGGCCGTGGCAGCGGTACACATGTCCAAGGGCTCGGCGGCGCGAGCGCTGTTTGGGCGCAGCAGTGGCGAGGACTCGGCGTCGTCGTCGCCATCGACAGCAGCGGCAATGGCAGCAGCAGTGGCCGGTGGTGCGGACGGTGCTGTGCGAGGAAGGAGCGACAAGCAGCCGCTGAGTGAAGAAGCGGAGGAGGAAAACGAGGAGGAGGAGGAGGACGTGACAACAGTCGTCGGGGATGCAGCAAGTGAGGCGAGCGGCACTGGTCGCAGCAACAGCAATACCACCAGTGGCAGTGGTGTTGCCTCACGCCTGCGTGAGGCCACTGCTGGATCCGGCAGCGCTGATGATGACACGCACAGCGACTGCTACGGGTTTGGGTTTGCGACGCCACGAAAGCGGGCGAGCACCATCTCTGACCCAGGAATGTTCAAGCAGCAGCCGCTGCTGGGCATTTCACCAGACCGCCCCACACTCCCACCGGCGCATGTATACGCGCAACAACAACAACAACAACAGCAGCAGCAGCGCGCGTATGCCATGATGGGGCAAGCAGCTGGCATGGGTGCACGCTCACTGAGCGGAAGCCTGACGCGGGTGTCTGCAACGCAGCAACAGATGTACGCGAATGCAGCAGGGCATTACCCATACCAAGCTCCCCACCAACCTCATCCCCATCATCGCCTTCAACACCAGCAGCACCAGCACCAGCACTCAACGCCGTCATCAACGTCGCACCACGCGTCGTCGTCCAAGTCGCAGTCGCAGGCGTCGCCGGCGCTGTCGTACGCCATGCGCGATTCGCTCGTCCCATATGTGCAGCACTTGCACGTGCTGCAGATGCAGGTGGCGCAGGCGCGGGGCAAGCTGTTGCGCAAGCACCCGCCGTGTGCCATTACGCTGTCGCCCCGCTGGGACGGGACGGGCTCGCCTCTGCTGTATCACATGAACGCGGCCATCTTTGCCATCCAGCCGCACGTCGTGCACGCGGTGGTGTACTCGTTTGGCGTGAAGGAGGTGTTTTTGGTGGGCGCGTCTGCGTGGAACGCCTACTGCAACCCGCCGCTGCAGACGGAGGACCTGGACTTTGTGTCCCTCCACGACTCTGACGGCATTCTGAAGAGAATGCAGAAGGGCGTGCAGGTGGCGCTGGAGAAACCAGATGTGCTGATACCGCTGCAGCGGCTGGCTGCGATTGAGCCGCTCACGCACAACTGGCAGGAGCTCGACGAGGAGATGCGGGGCATCATGATGGAGCGAATTCGGGAGCAGGAGGAGCGCACCGACTTTAAGGAGGCGCCCGGGGCGACGCTGCTCAGGATAAAGCCAAACGGCGCAGGCTGGGCCGTGCAGGTCAGCAGTGGTCGACTGTTGGCTCGTGTTTGCTGGGCTGGTTTTGTTTGTTTGTTTGTTTGTGTTTGTTTGTTTGTGTTTGTTTGTTTGTTTGTGTTTGTTTGTTTGTTTGTTTGTTTGTTTGTTTGTTTGTTTGTTTGTTTGTTTGTTTGTGTTTGTTTGTTTGTTTGTTTGTTTGTTTGTTTGTTTGTTTGTTTGTTTGTTTGTTTGTTTGTTTGTTTGTTTGTGTTTGTTTGTTTGTGTTTGTTTGTTTGTGTGTGTGCTCTCGTGATTCTGCGTGCCTGGTTTGCCTGCTCCGTGCCACCCTCTTTTCTCCAATCGTTCACACGCGTACTGTTTCCTGCCTGCTGGCCCAGGTGAAGTTCCGCACGCTGATGGACATCACGACTGCGCATGACCAGCACCGCGACAAGTTGGTGGCGCAGTGCATCAAGCAGCCCCTCTCCCGCGTGCTCTCCACCCGCCTCGTGTACAAGTTCACCAGTGGTCTCGACGCAATCCTGCGGGTATGTTCGACTGGTGTGTGTGTTGTGTCTTGTATGTGTGTGTGTGTGTTGTATTGTGCGGGTGTGTGTGTTTGTGTTTGTGTGTGTGTGTGTGTTTGTGTTTGTGTTTGTGTGTGTGTGTGTGTATTTGTATTTGTGTGTGTGTTCGTGTTTGTGTGTGTGCTTGTGTTTGTGTGTGCTGTGTTGTGTATGCAGACATCAGTGTGCGTATGTGTATTACCTGCATGTCATGCATATCTCTGGGCATGTATGCATGCGTCTTTATGTGTCATGTCACCGCTCACCAAGTCATTTCATTGACACACCCAACCCAACCAACTGGACATCCGCGCCGCTGCGCAGGTTGCTTCGCCCGAACTCCTACTGCTGCTGCTTGAGGAATCGCTTGCCAAGGGCCAGTGCTGGCGCCTACAGAAGGATCTGATGCGCCTTCGTATCCTGAGCGAGGCCGCGGCCTTGGAGGAGCTCAGCGGCGGCGGTGCGCTGGCTGCACTCGGCAGCAGGTGGGAGCAGGTGCTGGCCCGCTTTGATCCCGCGTGGAATGACTACGTGTTCCACCTGCGCAAGCTGGCGAGACACGTGCACGCGCTGGGCGATGTCGAGAACCGCGTGCATCGCACACTGTCGCGGTCGACGTCTGTCTCCTCTGTCAGCTCTGCCACCACGGCCTCGTAGGCATGGTAGTGGTGGTGATGATGATGATGATGATGATGATGATGATGATGATGGATGATGCTTGACGCATGTGCTTCGTGTATTTTTTGATTGGAACGGTTTGATTGCTCAGCATGTAGCGAGGGTTTTTATCGAGCCACATACAGTTAGGGCCTCATAGTGCGCTTCCTCTCTGGACATAGTCAATCGTGTTGCCCCAGGTTTATCTCTGCACCCCTCCCCCTACTCCTATTCGACACCATGCATATGCATCCAAATTCACTGCCTGGGCTATGTTGTGCCTCGGCCCACCTACCCGCCAATATTAAATACGTGTAGCAAGCAAGCATGTGTGCGTGTGTGTGTGTGTGAGAGAGAGAGAGTGATTGAGTGTGTGTGTGTGTGTGTGTGTACGGGTGTTTGAGAGAGAGAGAGAGAAGGAGAAGGTGTGTGTGTGTGTGTGTGTGTGTGTGTGTGTGTGTGTGTGTGTGTGTGTGTGTGTGTGTGTGTGTGTGTGTGCGCGCGTTCGAATGCTGCTGTTGGGACGAAGATAATGTAACACGTTTTACTCAGCCATCTCAGCGACATGGAAGGAAGCGGCAAACAGACACATGAAGCGCATAGGCAGCAACAACTTCAACAGGTTCAACACGGCAACAAGCAGGCAAACAGACAAGCAAGCAAAGCAAACGCAAGGAAGGGAGTCAACTAATCTCAAGAAGAGGAATGTGCATGGTGGTAGGGTGTGGGTGCATCTTGGAATAGCACGGAAGGGCAGGGAAAAGAAGCCCGATGTGACGATGTACAAGATGAGTGCGGGCTCGTGTGCAGCACGGGGTGGTGGAGCAGAAGCGAAGGGCGGGCACACAGAGCGCGGGATGGGGAAGGGGGTGCAACTTGCAGAGGGGAATGAGTGGGCGGTGAGTCATGGTGCGATGACGGGTGCGGACATCAGAATGGTATTGCCGCCACGAGCACAATGGCGACAACAAGGAGGAAGATGGTGCAGCAGAGGCCTGTGGCAACAGATGGAAAAACAACAGAGAACGCAGCAAACGGCAAAGATGGGTGAGCCATGACGGGTTGGTGCATTGATGAACGGATGTCAATGACGTGATGTGACATGCACATGACAATGTCTGAAACTTCACGTGTCACGCAACATCAAGAACAAGCAACACGTGCAATTTGCTTACCGCCTGCTTTTGCCTTCTCACTGACATATGCAATGTGTTCATTCTCACGGCGCAGCCGGCTGTGTGTGTGCGCCATACCGTCATCCAGATCATCGAGCATTTCTGTCATGATCAGGATTGCAGGCAGCAGACACGACATGGTGAGCACGAAGCGGTGCGTGCGTGTGTGTGTGTGTGTGTGCGTGCGTGCGTGCGTGTGTGTGTGTGTGTGTGTGCGTGCGTGCGTGCGTGTGTGTGTGTGTGTGTGTGTGTGTGTGC
>NW_004754925.1:351957-360070 GCF_000188695.1 Salpingoeca rosetta | reverse complement strand
GATAGGTGGAAGGCTGCACGCTACTCGGCAAACGCATAACACTCAAACAACGGAAAACGGAGGCACGCATTATGCATGTAGTCTCTGCACACGTGGAAAGCAGGGTATATGAGGTCCATCTGGGTGTGCTGTGTATTTCAAGTGAGCGACAAACAAAAACAATGATGACTCGCCCTATCACGGACTCAGTCTGTTTTCTGTGTGTGTGTGTGTGTGTGTGTGTGTGTGTGTGTGTGTGTGTGTGTGTGTGTGTGTGTGTGTGTGTGTGTGTGTGTGTGTGTGTGTCTGTCTCTGTCTCTGTCTCTGTCTCTGTCTCTGTCTCTGTCTCTCTCTCTCTCTCTCTCTCTCTCTCTCTCTCTCTCTCTCTCTCTCTCTCTCTCTCTCTCTCTCTCTCTCTCTCTCTCTCTCTCTCTCTCTCTCTCTCTCTCTCTCTCTCTCTCTCTCGCTCTCTCTCTCTCTCTGGCTCACTTCTCGAGAATGGCACAATGCAGCCGAAGAGGAATTGTGTACAGACAAGACAAAGCTTAAGGCCATTTAACTTACATTAGACTTATCGCACACTCACACATACTCACACACACACTCTCTCTCTCACATGACTCGGCTATGCAAAACAAACAAGATGCTTGTTGGGTCTTCATTTGTCACGACAACGCCAGTGACGACGGTGCAGGGGCCACATACTGCAGTGGCTGCGCGAGGCGAAGATTGCGTGCCCGACACGGCGCACCACACAACTTGCACGTGATATCCCCTTCGCTCTGTGTATGTGTGCGCGCACGTTTTTGGGGGTCGTGGAAGCTTGTGTGAGTTGCATGATCATGAGCAATCGCTCATACACACACGGAGACATGCACACATACACACACACACATACACGCACATACACGCACACACATACCTCACACTCACACACACATACACACACATAAGCATACCGTGAAAGCGATGACGGCACATGAGAAGCAGATGGGGTGGCCACAGGCGCCACTGCAGGGGAGCTGAATGCAGCGGCCAAGGCAACGCATACACCTCAACGACGACGATGACGACGATGATGATGGGGATACCTCGGAAGCGTGGGGGTCGACAGGCCTCGCTGAACAACGCACACATGATTGCGAGAGTGAGAGGAGGATAGCAAGCAGGGAGGAAAGGGAGGGGGCAAGCAAGGGCAGGACCAAGCAAGGTGGTGCAGAACAGGCGAGGTGGTGTCACAGTGCAGCGGGATGGCACGAGGTTTCACCACCTGTGAGCCACGCGGGCAAGGACGCGGGAATGTGCGCAACGCGCCGCAGTGCAACAAGAAGCACTGCACGGCGGGTTGGTGTGACAAAGGATGCAAATGCATGCGAGGTGAGTGGTGGAAAGTAAAGCGTGTGTAGCAGTGACACGTTACGTGGGACATTGGTGCCAAGGGGAAAGGTGGAGATACAGAGATGAGCACACGGCAGCGCAGCCCAAACCTTGAATGAGCATTTCCTGTTGCAAGTAACCGAGCCTAACAAGAAGGAGGAAGAGGAGGTGGAGGTGGTGGTTTGGTGAAGGAAGATGGGAATAGGACATGAGCATGAGCATGTCGGGTACAGACAGGAAGTTGAACCGCAAGTGCAGCCAGCGATTGAACGCGACAAATACGCGCACGCAAACAGGCAAGTGGACATGCTGGCAGACAAGAGGGCAGGGCAGCGCACATTGTCACACACATACACACACACACACACACACACACACACACACACACACACACACACACACACACACACACACAGACGCACGCAAGGAGCAAGGCGAGCGCATGCCACAGGTGCCTGTGCTGCGTACATTGTGGTGGCTGATGCGGCGGTGCGTGTATACGAGAGGCGGAGCAGGCGGTCAGGCAGCGTGGGGAAATCAGCAGAGTACAGAAACACAAAGTGGTTCAGTGTCGACAGCACTTCCACCACCTGCACACGTTGAGATGGGGGCCAAGGTGTTGAGGTTGCGATTGGTGAAGCGGGCACAAGGTGGGCAAGGCGTGAGCTGCCGTCTGTTTGCAGCGGTTGGAATCGTTCACACAAGCACGCATGTACAGATTCACGTTTGCGTACATGCACACACATACACAAAGGCACGCATGCACACAGAAGAGAGCATACTCGTTGCGCATTTGTGAGGAGGCGAAGCAAGCGCCGCTTCCAGGTGTGTTCGCCTTGCACGAAGGGGATGTTTAAGCACGGATGAGTTGGGGGGGGGGGAAACACAGCCCAAACCACGCGCAACCACAACACAACTGCGAAACATGCACAAGCACATCTGTGCACACATTGCTCAGCAAATACGCATTCAAGGCACACCTGCTCGATGAAACCTATGGCCAAGCATGAACTGAAGGCCGCGCTTGGATATGTACACAGCTATTGCCGTTCTGAGGCACATGGTGGAAGAAGATCAAATGTGACATGTCATGGAACAACACGGCGCAAGGTGTGTGCGCAAGAATGCCGTTGACGTGTGAGCAAGCGCGTTACATCCCATGTGAAACCATTTCCAATCGAATACACGCAAGTGTCAGTGCCAGTGACATCGGCAACGTACAAGATGGGCCTGAGCAGCAGCCGCCGCAATGAGGTGCCCTTTAAATGTGTTGGAGACGGAGCAGCCCGGCAGGAATGCAAGCAAGCAAGCACGCGAGCAGGCAAGGAGAGGTTCATGTGAGACACGCACAGCGCTCGCAACGGCGATACGACAAACCAGTGAATCGCAAACACACGCATGCATAACGCACACACACACACACGCACACACATACGCACAACAAGGATGGCATGCAAGCTTGTTGAGCATACCTTGGCTGGACGAATCCCAGCGAGTGTCTGCCCGTATGTGCGCTTCCACACGAGAAGGGAGCCCTGATTGGGAGGAAACATACGATGTTGAGCTGCACACACACACACACATGTACACACACACAGACACAGACACACGCACACGCATGTACACACACACAGACACAGACACACGCACACACACACACACACACACACACACACACACGCACGCACGCACAGACACACAAAAAGAGCTGCGATCACTTCTCAAAAAAAAACAAAGCGCGCATTTCACACACACAAAACGACCACAACGATGATGATGACAATGTTCTTGGTCGTGGGTGCTGTTCGGGTGGTGGTGGTGGTCCTTGCCGTCGTTGTAGCCACGGCAATGGCGTTGGGGGACCAGGAAGGCGTCGACAGGCTGGGGTCCCTGGGCTGGGAGTCGCTTGCGCCAAGTCTGCACACGCACCTGGCCCACCGCGCCGTGGCCGGCGCCTTCTGGAGTAGCGAGGACGTGTGCCTGCACTCGCACAAGGCGTTTCCCTTCTGCGAGGCCAGCCAGGTGCTGCCGCTGCTGGTCACCGGTGTGGGCCGCAGCGGGACGCACCACATCTCAAACGTGCTGCAGCTGAAGGGCCTCGACGTCTGCCACGAGCACATCTGCTCGGACGGCTCCGTTGCCTGGACATATGCGGCGGTGGACCCCGACAACAAGTACCCCTGGCAAGGGACCGGGCACGAGATGAAACACCACCGCTTCCGCCACGTGTTCCACCTGGTGCGCCACCCCTTGCGCAGCATCGCCAGCCTCACAACGTACCTGGACGACTCGTGGGAGTTCATCGGCAGGCACACGCCCGAGGTGCCCGGGCTGGCCACCATGGAGCCCATCCTGCGCCGCGCCCTCGTGCACTGGGTCACGTGGAACCGCATGATCCAGATCTACGCCGACCAGCGCTTCCGCACAGAGGACACCCCGCCATCGGTCATCTGCCTTGCTGCCGGGTTCAACGAGACGATATGCGACGTGCACTCGGACCACCACGCGCCACGCGCCCCACGGGAGCACCCCACCATCAGCTGGAGCGACCTGGCGGCGGTGGACGCGGAGTTCACCAAGGCGGCGATGATCCTGGCGCGAGAGTATGGGTACGAGGTGGAGCCGGGCCACGATGGGGGGCCTCACTCAAACCACCACCACCACCACGACCATCACCAACAGGACCCCAATGAGCACAGCCAAAGTAGCAACAGCACCGCCAAGGAGGATGGCTGAGGGACGCTGCGAATGCTTGCTGTGTGGCTCACTGCGCCATCGCAAACGTGGTGTTTTGGAGACCACGACGCCACGCCTCGACTCCCTTTTGTCTTCCCCTCCCCCCTTCCTTCTTCGCGTTGATAACCCACGGCTGGCTGACTTGCTCGCACACTCGCACATCACCATGCGTTGCGGATGTTGTATTAATATGTATCGCTGGGCAGTTACACAGTCCCCATAAACAAACACACGAACATGCAGCTGAACAATGCAGATGACACGCAAGCTTGCTGGCACACAAGACAAGCAAAATGGGAGGAAGGGTGGACAAAAGAGGAGGGTGGGGAGAGCACGTGCAAAGCACACACACACACACACACACACACACACACACACACACACACACACACACACACACACACACACACACACACACACCACTAGATGATGTGTTCGGCTGCGGAGATGATGGTGTCGAGCTTGTCTGCCCACTCCACCAGCGACGCATATCTGCCCACGCGCTCCTGCTGCTGCAGCACAACCAGCCGCTCCACGTGGTCAATCTGTCCTTGCACAGCCCTGCCGACGCGAAAACAAGATGCGGGGAGGGTCGAGGCAATAAGGGGGGAAAAGGAGGGAGGGACAAGGAATTGCGGATTGTTGTGAGAACATGTCAAGGTGATTGAGGTTTCGTTTTTGTTGCGAGAACATGCACCAACAACGCGCCGTGTGACGCACCACCACCACCACCACCACAACAACAACAACAACAAGTCACCTCCTCCACCACAAACACAACCACAACCACCACCACTTCACCGCAGCAAAACACAGTGGACTGACTTGTCGAGGATGGCGGCGACGAGCAGATCCACCACCTCCTCCTCCGTGATGCCCAGGCGGTCACTGATGAACGAAATGCGCACGCGCGTGTACGGCCTGATGAGCTTCACCATCGCCTCTGTGCGGATGTTTCGCAGAAGGTCCTCAATGTACGAGCGCACAAACGGATCGCCCATGATGGCCGCCTCGTGCACGCGCAGAATGCGCTCAAACGCCTTGACGTCGTTCGCTTGGTACGCCCTGGAGTAAGTGAAGCAGATGGGAGGAAGGATTAGTAAGTGGGGCGAGAGCAGGAGAAAGGGGAATAGGGGAGATGGTACTGGTGTGGCAGAGGCCAAACAAACAAACACACACTCACACACACACACACACACACACACACACACTCATCACTCACACACACACACTCATCACTCACTCGTACAGAACAGCACACGCACACACGCAAGCTCCCACGTGACAAAACGACCCACCCGACGAGATCTGTCATGGCGACAATCTGAGGGTCGTTCTTGTACGGTTTGGACTGATGCGAGTGGTTTTGGTTGCGCAGTACAAAGAGGGGGGGGGGGCAACGTGGTGTGGATTGAGCGCGACGATGCACATGTGGGTGAGAATAATCAACATTCATGCAACAGCACGCTCGCGAGACACACACACACAAGAGAGCGTTCTACAGCTGAAGGTTCATGTGTGTGTGTGTGTCACCTCTTGGGCATCAAAGGGGTCGACGTTTGACTTCATGAGCATGTTTGCCAGCACAAGATACTTCAGGCACGAAATCTTCTTGTCGCTCCCGCTCTCATCGTAGCTCTTGAACGCCTGGTGAATGGTGAATGGTGAATGTGAGTGAATGTGAGTGAGTGTGTGTGTGTGTGTGTGTGTGTGTGTGTGTGTGTGTGTGTGTGTGTGTGTGTGTGTGTGTGTGTGTGTGTGTGTGTGTGTGTGTTTTGGAGGTGGCTGCTGTTGAGTCAGTCACCTCCACCTCCTCCACTAATGGCAAACCTCAAAGAAGTCCTCGTAGGCCTGCGACCACTGCTGTTCATCAAGATGCATCTTCCCGCCGCACTCTGTTGTCACATCACGGCGATGGGAGCAGATGAGGGCATCGCATGATGGAAGCACAAACACATGGCTGCAACTCCAAATACACACACAAGCACAGAGACAGAGAGAGAGAGAGAAACACACACACACACATACACACACACACACACACACACACACACACACACCCGCCACCTCCCTCTCCCCTAACCTCTGACGATGCCGAGGATGTACGGGTGCGGAATTGCGGACCGGATGCGCAGTGCCCGCTTGTACAGGTCCTGACAACAGCACAGCGGTCATGACGGGGACAGAGCAGTTGAGGTGGTGGCGATGCAAAGGAGGAGTCAGCACATGCACAGCGCTGCATGCATTCGAGTACGCATGTACAGCAACGACAAAGCACACGCACGCGACGGGACACAAAAGTACCCACTCCGACGCACACACACACACACACACACACACACACACACACACACACACCTTGAGCTTCTTCGTCTCCTTCTGAGCGGTGTACATCTGAATCTCCAGCGCGTAAATCTCCATCAGCTGCGTGCCGTTGCGCGAATCCGCGTCGTCGTCGTCGCCGGCATCACCCTCCCCCTCCGCGGGCTCGAGCGAGCTGTGCAGCTCCTGCACCACCTCCCGCAGCCGCACAAAGTCGCCCTTGTCAAGCAAAACCTTGCCAAACTGGCTCGGGTGGTGGTGGTGGTGGTGGTGGTGGTGGTGGTGCGTGCGTGCGTGCGTGCATGCGTGTGTGTGTGTGTTGGGTGTGAGACGATGTTGAAGAGCTCTCGCACGATGTCAGTCATGGGCCGATAGAGCGAATATTCGCATTAACTCGTACATGCACACACACGCGCACACGCGCACACACACACACACACGCACGCACGCACGCACGCACGCACGCACGCACACACACACACACACACACACACACACACACACACACACTAGCGACCATGCATGCATTTAATATACACATACCTTGAGATTTGTCTTGAACCAGAGGCGCTGGTTTCTGCTCTCCCGAAGTGCGTCCAGCGTCACGCGGAAAATCTGCTCCAGCTGTTCAGGCTGCACACCACACCACACCACAAAGGCAACAGCAACGGCAACGGCAATGACATTCACACATACACACATGTGTGCACAGCACGTTGTTGTGTCATGGCAAAGATGGTGGTGTGAGCATGCGGCAAAGCGTGAAAACCTTTGTACAACCTCAAATGGATACATGTCTCTTGAGAGTATGCAAGAAGCGCAAGGACACGCGCACACGCATTTACATTCACAGACACTCACGTTGAACCCGGTTGAGACGTACTCCAAGATGGAGTTGATGGAACGGCTGCTGTAGTTTTGTGTCACAGCAGACTGTTGGCAGACGCACGCGCGCGAAAACAAGCAAGGGGCGCCCAGCATTGCAAGGTGCGTGAGACAAGGTCGGTGCCGTGTTCATGGCGTGAAGGTCGGCGTTCACACTAGTACAAACCAAATGCAATCTACGTGTGTGTGTGTGTGTGTGTGTGGTGGTAGCGCGCCAGTGTACCTTAATGTATGTGAGGAGAGACTTGTACGTGTCGAAGAACTCGTCGTATCGTTTCTGCGTGTCGGCATGCAACGGTGCAAGAACGGCGGATGAGACGCCAAATCTGTAACTTTGTGTTGGAAACACGGGCCAGCGCGCTGTGTTCCAGCGAGAGGAGCAGATACAGAGGACAAACACCGCATCCCAACTTACTTGTGCAAACAACACTTTGAGTGACTGTTTGTGTGCCTTGAATCCCCAGTCGCCCTTCTCAGGCTCGTTGTCGATCACCTGCATTGACCCATCGACACACCGCAGTTGTTGGTCGATCAATCGACAAGCAAGGGTGAGCAGTGCGGCGTCGTGACGCGTCCTCCCATCGTGAATACAAATAAGAAGACACATACATACACGCACACACATACACACATTCACGCACACATGCACACAAACCTTCTTGAACTCTTCGAGGGCCTTGTCGGGGTCATCTGTTTTGTAATTCTTGGCATTGTAGTATGTGTTCTCGAGGTTGGCGTCGTCATCGTCAGATCCCTCATCAGATTCGTACTCCTGCCAGGGAAGTTGTGTGTGTGTGTGTCAGTGTGTGTATGT
>NW_004754925.1:343729-346857 GCF_000188695.1 Salpingoeca rosetta | reverse complement strand
GTTTATAAATCATTTCCCTTTTCTGTTGGACGAAAAGAGGAGGAGGGGGAGGGGAGAGTGTGTACTTTGGCGCAGTGCAAGAACAGGAGAGCCAAGAGACAAGGGGGGGGGGGAGAAAAATCGGGGACGCTCACACATGGGAGGTCGCGCGCTGGTGGTTGCGAGCGTTGCATTACATTACTCACGAGTCGTAGAGGCGGTACCAGAAGGTCCACACGTCGAGGGTCTGGGCCGGGGTGAACGTCCACGCGTAAAAGCGGGACGTGGGCGCGTACTTCTGCGCAAAGAGGAGAGGAAAGTGCTCGTTCTCAAAGCCCTGTTTGTGGTTGTGTTGAGGACGTGTGTGACCAGTGCGCAGCACATGTCAAGGGGTGTGAGCAGGGATTGGGTACAAGAAATAGCAGCAGCTGCGTATCCCAATCGTGACACATGTGCAAACGTGCGCACGCAAGCACTCAAACCACAAGCACACACTGCACACACATGACACACACGCACGCGCGCAGTACACGCAAGCACATTCACATTACACGCACATGCACATGCACACGCACACACGCACACACGTACACACACACACGCACACACGTACACGCAACAATAACGTACGGAGGTGACGTTGTGCAGGACGGGCTCGCCGTCGTTGATGAGGAGCTCGAATGTGCCGACGCCCTGCGCGTTGAGGCGCGTCTTCTTCAGCACCTCCGTGCACCAGTCCACCATCTTCGTCTGCAGCTTCTGGTCCAGCCGGCAGGAGCGAATGGCGACGGTGAAGGCGTTGGAGTTGCGGAGCACCTCCACGGGCGGCAGGAGCTTGCCTTGCAGGAAGCCGATGTACACCGTGCAGGGGCTGTTGTCCATGCTACTGTCGATCGTCACCGCCGTCTTCATCACCACGTCGCCAAGCGGGAAGTCGTACATGCTGGTAGTGTTTGGATGTGTGTGTGCATGATGAGTGGGTGAGTTTGTGTGAGTGTGAGTTTGACACGGGCTCGGTCAAGCAGTCATGAATACCGTTATGAACAGACACGCACAGACGCACGCATGAACATTGACATTACAATCACAGGCATCTCCCTCATGGCCAAGTCCACTTCTCCTCTCCCCGCTTCCTCCTACTCAGTCAGTCACCACATGGCTCACCGCAGTTCCTGCTCGGAGCCGACGCGGATGCGGCCGGCACCGCCGAGGGCCTTGATGGGCATGAGCTCAACCGTGCCCGTCCACTTGTCGCGCTGCGTGTTGGACTCCAGGCGCGAGTATGCGTCAAGGAGTTCTTCGATGTTGGTGCACACGTACCCCTCCGGCACCTTCACGCCCGGGCACACCTCCTCCAGCAGCTGTAGGGTGGGTGGAAGAAGAGAAGCGTGAGTGGAAGGAACCGAGTAAGGCGAAGGGTAGCAAGGCGGTACATTGCAGACCTCGCGGGCATGGACAGCAAGCACCACACTTTCACAGCGAGCGCCACACTTTCACAGCAAGCAACACACTTTCACAGCGAGCGCCACATTTGCACAGACCCAGACACACACACACACACACACACACGCACACACACACACACACACACACACACACACACACACACACACACACACACACACACGCACACACACACACACACACACACACACACACACACACACACACACACACACACACACACACACACACACACACACACGCACCGAGGGGGTGTCCATGTCGGTGGCGGCGCGGTAGAGGATGGCAGCCGAGGAGTGCTTGAGTGAGGGTGTGCCCTCGGCGAAGACAAGCAATCCCTTTTCCTGCAGGCGTGGCAGCCATTTCTTGGTAGACACGGTGAGCTTGCGAGGGACGAGCATGTACGTCTCGCCATCGCTCTTGGTCTGCTGCTGCAAAAGCGTTTCCAGGCACTTGACGGCGCCGCCGTGGTGGCTCTCCACCATAAACGGGCCCGCATCCTCCGTGTAGATGACCTGGCGGGTGTGTGTGGGTGAGTGTGTGTGGGTGAGGTGATCAGATGGTGGGTGAGATAGCAATGGGTTGGTCAGGGAATACGGTGGAATGTTGCTTGTGTGCGATCGAGGCACGAACATGTCACGTGATCACACATACACACGCACACGCACCACGCACACACGCACATGAACGCACGCATGCACATGAATGCAAATGCACACACACGCACACGCATACACACGCTCTCGCACACGCACATCACACGACACCTGGCTGTCGTCGAGGTTGAGGAGTTCCTTGCAAAAGTCGACAAAGTCGCGGGTGGAGTCGTGGTTTCCTGGGAGAAGAACAATGTCCTTGCTGCGGCGAAGGATGCTGAGGGCGCTGGCGGGGACAACGGTGTGCTGGAGATCGGTGGACGCGGGGGACGAGGCGAGGAACCAGACGCGGGGGCCCATATCGGCCCACTGCACATGGGAGCGCTCAATAGCTTCGCTGATGGTGCCCATGGTCTTGGTTGGTTGGTTGGTTGGTTGGCTTGCGAGGAGGGAGCGAGGGAGGGGGGAGAGGAAGATGGAGATGGAGAGAGGAACGAGACCGGAGATCAGGTGGTGGTGGGTGGGTGAAGCTGGAGAGGAAAGCCCGTAAGCTTAGCCTTGCTTGCTGTGGTTGCGCTGTGGTTGCTGTGGGTTGTGATCACTGCACCAACGGCTATGGTGGTGAGAACTTGACTGCTCAAGGGAGACGAAGAAAATGGCCGCAGACGCAAGCTGGCGACAGCAGTGCAACCTCACCCTTGCTGCCTTCCTTCCTTCCTTCCTTCCTTCCTTCTTGCTTCTTCAACCGTGTCAGTCAGTGGCTGTGTGCGTTGCTTCTGCATCAATCTTCGGTGGTGTTGCAGGTGCAACTGCAACCCGGCCACTGAATGCGCAAGTGGGAAACGGTGGACTCAACGCCACCCATGTTGTCATCACCGATCTTGCATGCTTGCATCAACATCACCACGTCATCCCCCTCAAACAAAAACAAACAAAGGAGAGGCCCAACAATCGGTGGTAGGGGTAGGTTGATTGCTGACGCTTGCAGAACTTGCGTGCGTGCACACTGCACGTAACGCAACCCCATTCTCCAAAGGCTCTATGTTGCAGGTGGGGGTATCTGCGATTGCGCAGATCGCTGTGAGTTTT
>NW_004754925.1:338138-341536 GCF_000188695.1 Salpingoeca rosetta | reverse complement strand
GTGTGTGTGTCTGTCTGTCTGTCTGTGTGTGTGTGTGTGTGTGTGTGTGTGTGTGTGCGTCTGTAAATTGTGAATGAGGATTCGCGATGAAGACGTCATTGACATACCAGTCAGGAGGGCGTCAACACGCCATTCCCCGACCCCGAACCCCATTTCATCGCCTCACCCCCCCCCCTTCTCCCTTGTCCACCACCAACATCGCCACCGTCGCCACCATCACCACCAACACCACCAACACCACGACGCTCATCAACCACCAACTTCCCTCCCCCATCCTATCACCAACTCCATCCTCAAAGACGACCAGCGACTGCTTGTTGAGCCCGCGTGCGCTGCTGCCATCAGCCCGCTGTACTTCCCTGCCGTGGCCAAGGATGCCGGCGTGGATGTGCAAGAGCTCAACGGCCCCGTTGTCGCCATCGTGTGCGGTGGCAGTGGCGTCACCTTCAAGCAGATCCAAGACTGGCGCAAGCAGGTTGGCCTTGCCCCGCTCTAGTCGTCATAGTCGTCGTTGTTGCTGCTCCTGTGGAGGTTTGGCCGGGGGGTGACGTGTTGTGTTGCTGGGAGCTGGCAGCGGCTGTCATGTAGAGGTATGTAGTTTGTAGGACGGTCATTGGTGTGTTCGAAGATTGTTGGAGGCTGCAACTTGGGTGTGTTGTGCTGTTGCTGCAGCTGTGGTTGGCTTTGCGCCCTCGGTTTGTTGTGGTCAAAGGCGAAGAGGTGCAGTCGGTGTTGGTGTTGGTGTTGGGGCGAAGCAATGAATCGTGTGGTTGGTTACATGCAGCGGTCGCTGTTGCTGTGCGGCTATAAGCACTCAAGCGTCATCTTGCCGTTGTTTACTAGTGTGAACACACACATATACACACGCTTCCATGTGGTTGGGAAGCTGTTGAGCATGCGATGAGGGGGGGGGAAGCGAGGTGAAGCAACAAATCGAGCCATTAACTTGTGGGCGAGGGGGCTGTCATACGCTTGAAACTACATTCACATGTGGTCCGACAGCGCAGCGAACAAAGCGCCACACGCACGACAGAATCGACGCGCGCGCACACACACACACGCACGCACGCACGCACGCACGCACGCACACACACGCACACGCACGCACGCACGCACGCACGCACACGCACGATAATGCAATCACAGTACGCGCACGAAAAAACAACAAAAACCGTACGCACATGTGCATTGCATGCAAACGATAATACGCCACATGTAACCCCCTCCCCCATACTTCAGGGGCGTGTGGGCACGCGGTTGCCTGGTTGGCAGCGCCGTCGAAACCGCAAAAGCTCAGCGTCTCGCTCGTGGTAGCGGCGGCAATCACGCACCGTCGCCGCCAGCACACGCTCCTTCGTGCCTGCAGGCACATGATGCAACCCGAGGTCATGGCACGGTAATTCATGATTTGCACAGCGTGGAAGGTGCGCACATACGTGAAATCAGACACAAACTCACATGCACACATGCACATATTCACACATGCACACACATGCGCACATGCACCCATTCTCTGCTCTGCCTCTCCGTCTGCCTGTTTACCAGTCTGTGGATATGTTTGCGCGCAGGGAGCAATCTCTTTCTGCCCAGTCCCACTCCCCTCCCTGCTGCCGCCACCGCCACCACCACCACCACCATGACGTACCCAGGTCGTGGATGTCCTTCGCCAGCTCGCGCTGTGCGGCTGCGAGAGTTCGGTGGGATACAGCCTTTGTCTCCAGCGTGTGCAGCGCAGAGCGCTCGCCGTGTGCCTCCTGGTACACCCGTGCCTGGTGATGACCCAGAGATGGTGATGGTGGTGGTGTGATGGTGATGGTGGTGTGATGGTGGTGTGATGGTGGTGTGATGGTGGTGGCGGTGCAATGAGGTCGCGCATCGTATGCAATCATCGCGCAACCACAGCAGTGACATGCACTCATCGTTGACTTGGAATGTCCTTCCACAATCACCAACGATAATGAATCAAGACCACCAATCACCACCAGCATGAATCACACCAGCCAACCAAAGTCAACAATCATCACCACCTTCATCACCAACCACCACCTTCATCACCAACCACCACCGCCACCACCAGCCACCACATGCACCCAACTCACGCGTGGGCGGGTTGCGCTGTCTGCGATACGATGGAAGCGCCCTTCTCTTGGGCCCCTGTTCGTCTCGAATATCACTTCCGCCCTGGCTGCAACCGTGCGTGAGTGGTGCAGCATCGTCCGCGCCTCCCCGCGCGTCTGGTGCAGGTCGGCCTTCATGTTGGGGGATGGATGGAGGGCGTGGATGGGGCGATGCGTGCCAGAATGAAGGACAGTTGCAAAATGTGAGCGAGGTGTGTGTGCAGGTGATGTTGAGAAACAAGAAGAAGAAATGCACACATGGTCACGTCCTGTAAATGCGCAAGCACACAAATTCATTCACACACACACACACAAATACACACACGCACACAGATACACAGATACAGACACAGACACACACACACCGCGCGCGCACACACGCACACACACACACATTCACACATACGCACACACACATGCACACATACACATGCACACACACAACACATGCTGTCTTCCTTCCTCCCCCCCCCCAAAAAAAAAAAAAAACTCTCAGGCCCACCTCCGTTGATCGAGTGCGGGTCTTGGCCGTTCGAAGCTTGTCATCCACCGCCTTCATCGCTTGCGCCAGGTCGCTGCGTGCTGACACCATGAGCGACGTTGCGTCATCGCATGCGCTTGCCGCTGCTCTGATTGCATCACGCAGTTGCACCACAACTGGGGGAGGCGTGCCCTGCGGCCGTGGATACGCCTGCACACTCCCACTGTACGATTCTGTGTTAAGGGACAACGCCTTTGTCTCGTGTTTGATGACGGAAGCCGCTGTCTTAAGCGCGGCATTTAGCGCATGCGATGCCCCCGTGTTGATGCTGTGTTGCTTGCTCACGGCCGCCAGCACCTCTTTCGCCACACGCTGCTCGTTCTGCAGCTCAAAGGTGACGGCATCGGGTACCGAGCCCACGTGCCCGCGACGCGAAATGCTCTCTCGGTTCAACCACACTGCGCGGCGGCAGTGGTCTTCGAGAAACGCAGCCAGCTTTCGTGTCGTGCGCTCCAGCTTGCGGGCCTCTGTTGATGGAAAGCAACAAAACGGATGAGGAACGTGTATGAAGGAGCAGTTCCGAGCGATTTGCGGTGATGGTATTGGCAACGGCAGCAATGTTCCATTTATAATGATACACACACAGACATCCACCAAAGCACAAACACCACACACACACTCACACACACACACTCACACACACACACACACACACACACACACACACACACACACACACACACACACACACACACACACACACACACACACACACACACACACACACACGACGACGACGT
>NW_004754925.1:329490-337968 GCF_000188695.1 Salpingoeca rosetta | reverse complement strand
CACACACACACACACACACACACACACACACACGGACTCACGCTGGATGGCTGCGTGCTCCACCTCGCGAAGGCTGAGCACAAGCGCCTTTTGGTCCTTTTCAAAGTCGAACATGGCTGCGTTTGTTTCCTTGCGAATGCTCGACGTTGGTGTCGGGTGCTTGAGCCCGCGGATATGCTGTGTTGTCTTGCGTTTTGTCATGAGCGCTTCCCGCCGCAAGGTCAGGGCATCTTGATCTGCGCCGTCAAACGACCGCGACAGGTTGAGCTGGATGGTGGACCCGCCAACCTTTCCCTGCCGCTGCCGCGCATTGTGTCCCCTGTTTCAGTCATGGTCATGGTGGACATGGCCGTGGTTATATCGTATTGTGGTCGAGAGCAAGCAAGTAGGCACGCGATGACGCATGTGTTGTTGTTGTTGTTGTTGTTGGGAGGAGGGAGGGTAAGGCAAGGTTGTGCTGAGGTAAACCACGTTTCGTGAACTCGCAACCTTCGATCCAGTTCTCACATGCACACCACCACCACAGACACGCAAGCGCACAATTGATGCACAAACATACCGTATGGACAAGTCCATGGGCTGCATGGTGGAGTGAAACGTGCCGTGGACGCGATGCATCTTGGCTGCTACTGCGTTGGTGTTGTTGTTGTTGTTGTTGTTGTCGCAGTGGGTGTTCTTGTTGTGCAATTGAAGCCTTAGAGTGCACACAAAGCCGATCTAAAGCCCTCGTGGCCACCTGTGCCTTGCACCTTCCCCTCTTGCGCTGGATACGATGGGCAGCCTACGATGCTGTCCAGCCGAATGGCGGGGTGTGGAATCGGCGTGTTTTGTGTGTGTTGGCGGCGTTGTTGTGAGGTCGGCAAGGTAATCGATGACTTAATTCAGTCTTGTTGGGTTGTATGTGAACTGAAATCAGTGTCAAAACCGCTTTGGCGCGCTCCCTTGATTGCCGCGCTGCGTTCGAGCGACAACCCAACAACCCAATGGGCAAGCAAGCGAGCAAGCAACGACAAGACAGGAACGGCGAGTGCAACCACGACGACGAGGAGGGACGTGGTGGGGCGGTGCACGCTGCTTGCCCCGTGGTGTCTGCTGTTGTTTGCTTGATTGAAGAAGAGAGCAAGGAGGAAACAAGGGCGGCGCAATGTCGAGCAGGTACTTGCAGCAGCTTCACCGGCTCAAGCGCAAAGCCGAGGCAAACAACAACACCGCGGAACTGCGCCAGCGATGCTGCGAGATTGCACAAGCGCACATCGAGGCCAACAGCCCTGGTCTTGCCCTCACAGAGCTCCAAGAAGCATTGCTCCTCAGCGGGTGTGTGAGCTAGTGCGTGTGTGTGCGCGCGTGTGTGTGTGTGTATGTGTGTGTGTGTGTTCTGATCCGTTTCCTGGCGTGAGCTCGTGTGTGTCTGTCCGCGTGCCTGTGTGTGTGTGTGTGTCTGTCTGTCTGTCTGTCTGTGTGTCTGTCTGTCTGTCTGTCTGTCTGTCTGTCTGTGCGTATGTTTGTTTCGTGGACGTGTGGATGTTAGTCAGCATGTAAAGGTGCATGTTAGTCCGCGCGCACAAGTCTGTGGGAGCATGATTTGAGTGGCGTTTTTGTGTTCATTGTTGCATGCGACAAGCTTGGATCAAGACGATGCACGCCCGTCAGTTGTGACGTCACCCTCAACTTTTTGTACACTGCAAACACGCCCATGTGCCGCTCACGCTGCAGCGAGGAAGATCTGCTGGTGCATCGCACGCTGGCAGACTGCTATGCTCGCATGAGCGACTTTTCCGGGGAGCTGACCCACAGGCAGAGGCACTTGGACATTGCAGAGAAGGCAAACGACCCAATCGAGAAACAACGCGCCTTGAACAACCTCGGCACATGTTACCTCGAAGAAGGCACAGGTCCGCCACCTGCTGTTGTTCGCCCCACCCACCCACAACCTTGTTTCACTGTTATCTGCTGACGACATTCGTGTGCCGTTTTGCATTCCTGTCTGCATTCGTATCTGACTGCTTGGTGGCTGCAACTTGGTGTGCCACAGCGTCTTTCACTCACTGATTGCACGCTCGACCGGATCATGGCTTCACATCACATCACCTCACCATGACTCCACCATGTTCCATGGCAGATGAGTCATTGAGGAAGAGCTATACATATCTTGAGCAGTCGCTGGCACTCATTCCCCAATGCCCTGACGAGCGCCAACGCAAGGACATGACAATGAGGTGAGCTGTGTGGCTGCTCTTGTTCTGCTGAACGCTTTGCCAATGCAGCAACGGCGTGTTTACCTGCTCCTTTCTGACCCATGTTGCGTCCTCCTGCACAAACGCACACACACACACAACACATTCTCTCTCTCTCACATACACACACACTAACAACACACACCTTCACACGCCCTCACTTACTCTCGACCTGCACACACCCCTGCCTCGTCCAACTCAGGTGCATCTACAACATGGGCCTGGTGAAGATGAGCGCAAGCAATCCATCCCGCCGCCAGCTGCTCAGAAGTCTCACTCACTTTGAGAAGGTGCTGCTCCTGTTTGCCACGGCCTTAGTCGATGCCCATTGATCTAGTATGGCACACCCCCTCACTCACTCACTCACCCTCTCACTCACCCTCTCACTCACTCACTCACTCACTCACCCTCTCACTCACTCACTCACCCTCTCACTCACTCACCCTCTCACTCACTCCAATCCCCTGCACCATCACACCTCCACCTCACCTCCCTTCCCCTCCCCAACCCAAACCCAAACCCAAACCCAAACCCAAACCAGGCCGGGGTGATGGCGCGGTCCCTCACCCGCTGGACCTTCCACGCAATGGCTTTGGCGCGAATAGCAGAGGTGCAACGTGTACTGGGGAGAGACAAGCGCGCCGTCACTGCGTTTCAACGCGCGCTCGCAGCACAGGAGAATGTGCCTGCCGATGACCGCGGCCTGGTCAGCTTACACGCGCCAAGCACGTCAGCATCGTCGCTGGGCACCAGCTCACGATCCCTCGTCATTGGCGGCGCTTCAACCACGACAGCAGCGGGAGGTGGCAGTGGCATGGGTGCAACCGGTGGTGGTACAGCCGCAGCAGCAGCCGCGGTGAGTGGCCAGATTGCCCTGAGCGAGGTGCCTGTGCGCGTCGCCCTGATGATGGGGCTGGCGCACGTTCACCTCGACCACGGCCGTGACAGAGATGCGGTGCAGGTGCTGCGAAACGCGTACAAGCTGCTGCAGGCGCCACGGACCAAGCTGGTGGTGCCGCGAGAGACGCGCGTTGCGTTGGCTGCGCTCTTGCGTCATGCACGCATGTCTCTCAAGGCCAAAGTCGAGATCACCAACATGGAACTGACGCAATCAGCGCCGAGCGTGCTGTGCGCGCGCCTTGAGGCCCTGGCAGACGCCGTGTGCGAGGACGAGCCTGCGCCACGCCGCACGCAGGCGCTGCGAATGTACGCGCGCGTTGTGCACTGGCGACAGCAACAACGCAACCATACACGTGATGGCAGTGGTGGTGGTGGTGGTGGTGGTGGTGGTGGTGGTGGTGGTGGTGGTGGTGGTGGTGGTGACGATGGTGATGATGTTAACACCCGCGCCGCTGATGGCAATCTCCACGACCACCATGAACAGCAGCGAGAGCGAGAGCGGGCAGGTGGTGGTGACGATGGGAAGTGGCCTGGCTGCAGCTCACTTTCCGATGTGTATGCGTCCATTGGCCTCACGTTGTCCGAGCTGCACGTGTACACGCGCGCGTACTTTGCGTATCGCCACCAGCACGAACAGCTGACCCGTCGGCTCGCATCCGCTGTGGACGCGAAGACGCAGCGTGACGCGGCGTGGGATGTTGCCACGGCACTCTTCAACATGCATCAGATGCTGGCGTGGTGGGAGCACACGTGCGTGCGTGATAGGGGCGAGCGCGACGTGCTGTGCATCCATCCCAAGCAGCGACACAACCACAAGCGAAAGCAACGGCGAGGCCCGACAACACACAGCCACCCTGATGCGACAACAAAAACGGCAGCGAAGACGACGACGACAACGCACAGTGCGAACTGCAACAACACGGTCTCACCACCATCGCCATCACCACCATCGCCATCACCACCATCGCCATCACCACCATCAACAACAACAGGGCAAGCAGCGCCGGGACACCGCCGCGTCACAGCACTGCGGCTGGTGCTGAGCAGTGATGACGACAATGACAGCGGGCACGAGGAGAGTGGAGTGGACACGAGCACAACGCGACGGGGACGTGTGAGCGGTGACAGCCGCAGTGGTGATGGTGATGATGACGATGGTCGTGGTGATGATGGTGATGATCACAGTGGTGATGGTGAAGAGGACGTGAGTGCCGGCAGCGCTGATAGCGGTGATGGTGATGACGATGACGACGACAGTTGGGAGCAGGACGAGCCTGAGACACAGGGCGGTGACAGCCAGGACCCTGCGCATGTCCTGGGCGTGCAGCCGACTGTGAGTCTCGCAACAGCAACCCAACGCATCACCGCAACCGTTTTTGGAACACCAGGCATTAAGTCGCGGTGGTTTGTGGACACACGCGCGTGGCTTTCCCTGCAGTCAGCGGCGGTGGTGACTATGTTTGCTCTGGGGAGGCGGGCACGGCTTGTGCTTGCAAGCAAACACCTCTCCGCTGCACTTGCACACGTTCTGCCCATTGCGTCGCGCTCGTGTACGCGAGAGCAACACGACACGATCAAGGAGTGGCTGCGAGCGTATGACGACATATCCCCAGCCATCGCCTCAGCGTCATCGCACGGCCACACTGACAACCGTACTGGTTATGATGACCATGATGATGATGATGATGATGATGATGATGAAGACGACATGAACAGCAGCTTTGCGAGCAGCGGTGATGGATGGGGTGATGGTGTCGACGCCATCTCGGCTGTGCGTGACATACGAGCACTCATCGCACGACAGGAGGCGGAAGGTGCTGACGCCTTGCCGACTGATGCTGCAGGCGAAGGCAGTGATGGTGGTGCCAATGCTGCTGATGGTGATGATGATGGTGAGGGTGGTGCTGATGGTGATGATGATGACAATGAAGACGCTGGCACTGAGGTGTCACTGACGGATTCGGACCCTGAGCGCACGGCGCGGATGGAGGAAGAAGCGAAGCAGCGAGCAAAAGCGCGTCTGTTCCGCACGAACGAGAAGGGCGAGACCCCGTTGCAGGAGGCGGCGAGGAATGGCAATCTAGCTGCTGTGCGGCGGCTGCTGAGCAAAGGTGCGCCCGCCAATACACGCGACTACGCTGGCTGGACGCCACTGCACGACGCAGCAGACGGCGGCTACGAGGATGTGGTGGCGCTGCTGCTGGAGCAGGATGGCGTGGACGTGAACGCGCAGTCATCGCGCAAGACTGAGCTGCGAACGCCCTTGCACGAGGCGGCACAGGCAGGCCACGCAGGGGTTGTGCAGCTGCTGCTGGACCACGGCGCCGATCTGTCCATGGAGGACAGCAAGGGCCACACTGCCCTGGATGTTGCAGCCATCAACGAGGAAAGTGGCGCGTTTGACGTCCTGCGAGAGGCAACGCTCGCCCGCGCTGCTCGTGCTGCTGGTCGTGCTGCTGGTCGTGCTGGTGGCACTGGTGATGGTGGTGGTGGTGCTGACCACAGTGGACATGGTGGTGACGATAACAGCTGTCGCGCTGATGCTCACCACCGCCAGCAGCAGCAGCAGCAGCAGCAGCAGCAGCAGCAGCGTGTGGAGATACCAGAAGACATGAACGCGTACCTGGAGCAGCGTGAACAGGAGAAGAGGGAACGCAAGAGAAGGCGGCAGTTGGAATTGGAGGAAAAGAGACAGCAGCAGCAGCAGAGACAGAAACAGGCTCAGCAAAGCGCCCTCAGTGGCGCGGACGCAACACAGCGGCTGATTAAGCAACTTCTTCGCAACAAGAAGAAGCGAAGCACAAGAAGTGGTGCCGGTGGTAATGGTGGAAGCGGCAGCGGTGTTGGGCGCAACAATGGTGGTGGTGACGATGACGGTGATGATGACGAGGAAGAGGAAGAGGAAGAGGAGGCAGAAGAAGAAGAAAGGTACAGGGGTCACCACCTTGTGTCGTTGTCGGACATTGCAATGTCCCACGTGCCACAGCGGCTGTTACGCGACAACCCGGCGCGGAAGCGAGGGCTGCAGCCGGCCCGCTTCGCTGATGATGACGATGAGAAGGATGGCGCGGCAAAGGGCGACTATGAGATCCCCGTGCGCCTTCGCGTGTCGTCTGGTGCTGAATCGTCATCGGAATCGTCATCGTCGTCATCTTCATCGCTCTCTGATATGAGCGATGATGATGGTCATGGTGGTGGTGGTGTTGGGAGGATGGATGTACGTGCGGGTGACCTCTCCCATGACACGAGCGACGACAATGACGGCAGCGTTGGGGATGGAATGCAGCGTGGTTCCACCCATCATGTTCGCGCACGCCGAGCCCGGCCTAGCGGTGCAGCCACAACTGCTCGTGGGCGGTTGCACCAGCACACAGCAGCAGCAGCAGCAGCAGGTGGTGGTGTGAGGGCGGGGGCAACGGCAAAACGGAAGCGCCGCATGGTGAGAGAGCGCCGACAGTGGTCTCTTGTGGACGAGTGGTTCCTGGATGACAGCGACGACGACAACAATGGTGATGTTGATGGCATGGGCGATGATGATGAAGGTGGAAGTGCTGTCGTGTCGCCGGGAGGGCGAGGAGCAGACGAAGTGCCGGATGGTGGCGAGCAGCGGTCACTCTACCGCCGCATCCTGAACGATGAGGAGGAGGAGGACATTGAGGTCACGTACCCAACATCCCTCACGCAACAACAACAACAACAACAACAGCAGCAGCAGCAGCAGCAGCAGCAGCAGCAGCAACAGCAACAGCAACAGTCGGGTGCTGGTGCGGCGCGAACACCAGCAACAGCAACAAGTGCGCTGACAAAGGCGCCGTCGCTGCCACAGTACGAGCGACGACAGCTGCAGTTTTCGTCCCCGCCATCGCCGGCAGGGCAGCGTTTTGCCTCGCACATCGACGCATCGCCACCACAAACAACCTTCCCACGCGGCTCAGAGGCTTCATCAGCCCCGCGCACGACGCACACCAAACGCCACCACCACAGCCGCACCCGCCGCGCCTTTGGTCACACCGCGCACCAGTCTCGAACCCACCACGGACTTCATCGTCGCCATCACAGCAGAGACACATCGCTTCTCTCGCACAGCGCCAGGCACCGCAGCAGCAGCAGAGGTGGTGGTGCGAGTGGTGTCACTGGTGTTGGCAGGCAGAAGACGAAGAGGAGGAGCAGAAAGGGCCAAAGCAGACAGCCACGCCTTACCTCTGGCCTGCTGGGAGCGACGGCGCTGAGTGACGCCGATGGTGATGGTGGCGGGTGGGTAGGTTGGGGTGCTGCCGGTGGCATGAACGATGGTGTTGGCGGCGGTGATAGCGATGATGCTTTCAGGGACGGCGACCGCCTGAACATCACGCGACGAAAGCGCAAGCACAGAAAACGGAAGCACAAGAACAACAAGCACAAGAACAACAAGCACAGGCACCGAAGTGTGGCAAGCGACGATGAGGATGATGACGGCATCATGGGAGGGCGTGGTGTTGGGCGTGTGTCGGTATCGGCTCACCGGCTGCGTCTGCGGCCGTGGGATGTGGACATGCTGGTGTCCAACACAACGGCAATGGACAGCGATGAAGATGACAGCGCGGTGGGGTGGAACGCGCGTGGCGGTCGACCAGCGAGCGACCATCGCTCCAGATACGCAGGAGGTGGTGAAAGCGGTGTGGGAATGGAAGGAGCACCAATGTCCACCACCTCGGCCACGACCACTGCAAGACACACAAGTGGTCGTGGTTCGGGTCGCCCTGTGTTTTCACTTCAGCCGCAGTTCCTGCAGACGGATGTGAAACGAATTGGAGGCACTGCTCCTGCGACGAAGGCCTTGGACAATGTTGTTTGCTTTGTGCAATGTCACATCAAAGGCACGCACGACCACGTGTGCTTTCCCCTCTTTACCGTTTCAGTATCGACGACCCATCTCAAAGAACAGGTGTGTGTGTGTGTGTGTGTGTGTGTGTGTGTGTGTGTGTGTGTGTGTGTGAGGGTGTAGGGGGGTCATCGCATGTGCATGTGTCATTGCTCATTTGTGCTTTTTTTTTTCTGTGAGTGGCACAGGTGAAGCTGGCGCATGTGCGCACATTTGGTTGCGACATTGACATTCAGCGGCTCACGAATGGCAAGGTCAGTTGGCATACAATTCGTGTACCTATCCGTTCGCATGCTGTGATGGTGCATGCGTACAAACGTGCAAAACAGGCCCTCTTGCATGTGCTCACGTTCACCCATGCACATTTCCTTTCACGCCCACACACACACACTCACTCACACACACACACACACACACTCACTCACACTCACTCACACACACACACATACTCACTCACACTCACTCACTCACTCACACACACAC
>NW_004754925.1:325147-329040 GCF_000188695.1 Salpingoeca rosetta | reverse complement strand
CTCTCTCTCTCTCTCTCTCTCTCTCTCTCTCTCTCTCTCTCTCTCTCTCTCTCTCTCTCTCTCTCTCGCTCTCTCTCGCTCTCTCTCGCTCTCCCTCGCCACCAGGGAGAGACGCTGGAAGGGGTGCTGCTGACGAGCGAGTTGAATTCGGCGCCGCGCTCGCAGTTGAGCAGAACGACCAAGCGGCCCGTGCGTGTGTTGGGCGTTGTCGGTCGCGCCATCGTGACGCACATGGCTGGAGATGGTGCCGGTCATGGGAATGGCGATGTGGTGGTGTCGACTGCAAGACCCGCAGACCGTTTGAATGCCATGCTGAGACACGCACGTGAGCGCGTGACGGGCACAAAAGGCAGCAGCAGTGCCAGTGGCAGTTGTGTGCGTGTGGATGGCGATTGCGAATGGGACGCGTTCATGTGGAGCGATGGCTCTCTTTCGGCTGTCGAGCAATCTCTCCACCAGGTTTGTGCAATCTGCGATGGGTGTGGGTATTGTTGCTGTGCGCTTGATGGCGATGCACGCAAATGGCGCTGGGACACACACCCACAAATACACGCACTTACTCCCTTTGACTCGCTCATACACACACTCACTCACTCACTCACTCACACACTCACGCACGCACGCACTCACTCACTCACTCACTCACTCACTCACTCACTCACACACACTATTGCACATCTCTATCATCAGGCGGACATGCGGAAGTTTGCGTTTGGTGATGGTGCAATGTCGCTTTCAGCAGCGGCAATCACATGTGTCATTCGCTCTCTTCGCTTCTCCACTGCCATCACCGAGCTTGGTGCGACGCAGAGACTGCCTCCATGTGTCTCTCATTGTGTGTGTGTCTTTGTCTGTGTCTGTATCTGTGTGAGTGTGTGTGCGTGTGCCTATGCCTGTGTCTGTGTGTGGGTTATGTACTGTGCTGTGAGCATCCCATGTGCGGGTTCCATGTCGCCTGTTCACGCGTGTGAATTGATTGTGCGCGCCGCTCTGCAGACTTGTCCAACAGCCAGGCCAATGACCAGAGTTGCGTCATGCTCAGCACGTGTGTGTGGGCGTGGCCAAACCTGTCTCGCCTCTCTCTCGCCAGCTGCACCATCACCTCTGCGGTACGTTCAATGGACGTTTCAGGACGTGACATTTGGGGAGGGGGGGTTGACCACGCACTCGGAAGGAAAATGATGCAGACTTGCAGACTTGACTCTTGACCTGCACGGCAGCTCTCTCCTCTCACCACACACACACACACACACACACACACACACACACACACACACACACACACACACACACACACACACATGTATGCATGCTTACCCAACTCCTCCTCCTTCCTCCATCCCCCCCCCCAATGTTCATTGTGGTCGACAGGGTGTATGTGCGCTGCTGCGTGCTCGTCGCCCAGCGGGATCCACTGCGGATGTGTACGCAAAATTGAAGACCTTGGATGTTTCGCACAACGCACTGGATGGGCTCGACCAAAGCCTTGTTGGCTCCTTTCTCTCCGCTCACTTGCACACACGCGTGGTGCGGTCATTGAGCATTTGGACCTTTTGAGTGTCGTGTTCCGTATTGTGTGTTGGTGGCTGTTACGTTTGGCAAGGGCTGCGTGCACTCATTTCACAGCACACACACGCACACACACGCACACACACGCACACACACAAATGTACACGTACATACACACACACGCACACGCACATGCACCCTGCACCATCTGCACGTGCGCTCATGCCTTCCCGCAAACGTTTAGGTTGCCATTGGTTGTGGGCTGCGAGCACATGCGTGGCCACCACGCGTCATTGTCGCTGCCAGCGATGAGGAGTGCTGTACCAATGGGGGTGACGTCACAAGACAGCTCAGCCGGCATGTCGCAGCATTGAAGGTGGGATGGTGTTGTTGTTGTTGTTGTTGTTGTTGTTGTTGTTGTTGTTGTTGTTGTTGTTGTTGTTGTTGTTGTTGTTGTTGTTGTTGTTGTTGTTAAGTGCGCTCACACCTGTTCTGTTTGCTCAACACATCACAACGTGGAAAGCATGCACACTGTGACCGCAAACACGTACACACACGCACAACACTCTTCACACGCTCAGTCACACACACACTCACACACACTCACTCTCTCTCACACACTCACACACACTCTCTCTCTCACACATGTACATGCACACATTGTGGCACAGGTGAGCGCTGACACGCCCGCGCTGGATGCGAGCGGGACCGCCATGACCGAACACCGGTTCTCAACGCTCTTGCAGACGTTCTCATCGCACGCGTTCTTGAATCTACGCAGCATTCGTCTCTCCGCCTGCCACATCACAGTGCGTCCACTGCGTGTTCTAATGAAATGGATGAAATATCGCCATTGTCTGCGAGGCTGCTTTTACTCACACCTTGCAATTGCTTGCTTTTTGTCCTGTGACCCTCATCCTTCCACTGCACACCTTCACGTTGTGTGTGTGTGTGTGTGTGTGCTCAGGTTGCGATGGCCGCCGATGTGTTGCGTGCGCTGGATGCTAGCACGTGGGCGCGAAGAATCGACCTTGACCTATCGTTCAACCACATTGACACGCGCATGTGTCCACTGCACAGCCGAGATGAAGCAGCATCATCGAGCAGCGCCACGACCACTGCAACAATGGCAACGACGAGCAGCACAACGTGCGCGGGTGAAGCGCTGTGGC
The DNA here is from genome assembly GCF_000188695.1 of Salpingoeca rosetta. Classification (NCBI taxonomy): domain Eukaryota; class Choanoflagellata; order Craspedida; family Salpingoecidae; genus Salpingoeca; species Salpingoeca rosetta. The sequence continues at coordinate 326,359 of NW_004754925.1, read as the reverse complement.
AAACAGTTGCAGACACGCTCGGGCGGTTTGCATCGATTGATTTGTCCTACAATCCGATTGCCGACGCGTGCAGGGCACACGCACAACACCGCCTCAATCCATCGTCGTCGCCTGTGTCATCTTCAGCAGCAGCACTTCAGCCGTCACCATCGGCACCATCAGCGCCCTCGCATTGCATGTTGCCGCGTGCGTTTGTCATCTTGAGTGATGTGCAACAGCTCGATGCCAGTCCACACGCGAGTGCACACACCACGTCTTCTTCTTCTTCTTCTTCTTCACAGCAACAGCAGCAACAACGGCGACAGCGAGGGTCACAGCTGCACGGCGTGCAGGAGGACAGTCAGGACTTGCATGAAGTTGCAGACAGCATGCTTCGCTGGCTCGAGAGCAACGAGTGGTGATTGTGTGTGTGTGTGTGTGTGTGATTGTATCTGTGTGTGTGTTGCTGGTATCGCTGTGTGAATGTGTACCTCCGTGTTGTTTGTATCGCTGTGTGTGTGTGTGTTGCTGTTATCGCTGTGTGAGTGTGAGTGTGATTGTGCATAGCGCCCCAAACCCGCCATGCTTGCGTTGGTCCCATTTCTTGTCGGGGCTAGGTCTTCGAGGAGTGTTCCATTTTGAATCAGGCTTCCATATCCAAATTGAACAATAACAGGCGAACGCGGCACGGGTCATTCGCGTTGAGCACACAAGCGAAACAGAAGCAGAACACACAGACAGACAAGAGAGAAAGGGAGGGATTCAAGGCCAAGCACGCATGATGGCAGGGTGGGTGTGTTGCACTGTGTAACACTTCAACAGCACCTGAATTCACCCCATAAAGTAAACAGCAATAACTAATGCACAGATGTAACCAAGCAAGGAGAAGGGTGCAAGCGGTGGCGGTGATGCAATTCAGACCTCAGGTGAGGACACCATCCCATTGGTGCCACAAGGGCGTCTCACTGGCATCATCACATCAGTCCCACAGTGGCATCACAACACCAGCATCGAAACAGCAGCACGCAGCGTCATCGCCACCACAGTACGTGCAGTGGCACGACATGTTGCTGCTTTTGTTTGTTTGCCAGTTGGGCTACGGGAAGATGAGACGGTCGCGTGAGGTAATGACGTCACGGCACCACGGGCACGTGTCGGAGATTTCCTCCACACACTGCGAACAGATGCAGTGGCCGCAGTTGAGGCGGATGTTCACGGGCCTGCGGACAAGCG
>NW_004754925.1:307647-320147 GCF_000188695.1 Salpingoeca rosetta | reverse complement strand
CCTCTCTTGACCCTTGAACGCCAGCGTTGAGTAGCATGTCCTGGGTGGGCGCATGCTCGACGTCCAGAGCACCAAAGTCGATGGTGATCGGCGCTCGACAATACGGGCAACGGCCGTTCAAGCGCGCAATTCGGATCGAACACTCGGAGCATAGCCAGTGGCGGCATGTCAACTGGACAGACACATCCCTGAAGTAGGACAGAGCAGACACAGACATTGGTTTTTTGTTTTGGGGGATGCGCGCGGAACACCAAACACGAAGCAAGCATGTGAGTCAGTCAGGCACCAGGTCGCCGAATCAAGAACAGCAAGCAAGAACTACGAGCCAACGGAAGCAACACAGCAGCAAGTGAGCGGGTAGGCCTGGCGAACGTGTTCGTCTCGCAGCTGCCAACTGTACATCTTTCACACAAAGTACAATCGCCATTACTGAACATGCAACACATACCTATCACAGCAGATGTGGCACAAGGAGTCGCTTTCCCCATCATCACCCCCCTGTCCACCTTCCGTGGAGAGGGTGGTGGTTGTTGTGTCTGTGCTGTTCGTGGTTGAGACAGGAACTTCAATGGGAGGGGCCGATGGAATGGGGTGCGTTGGGACGGGAGCAGGTGGGGGCTGCAGTGGTCGCGGTGAGTCCAGAATGAAGCTCGAGGGAAAGCTGGTGATGCTGATGGTACTGATCGGGCCAGGGCTGGAGTTGTTGCTGCTGGCGGCGGAATCGCTCGCATCACTGTCTGAGTCGTTGGTGATGCGCCCGCGACCGTTGTTGCGGGTCCATATCAGGAGGGGCTCGACCAAGGTCGAGGGAGGGTCATGTGGATTGGTAGGATTGGTGGTGGTGATCCTTGTTCTGGATGTACGCCCTCCTGGTCCTGTCCCTGGGTGCTGGTTGATATGGTTGTGAGGAACGCCAGTGGGTGGCGGAATCGTGTTTTGGCTGTCATCGCCGCCGTTCTGGTGCTCCTCGTTCATGCCACTATTGTCGCTGGGGCTGGGGTCCGTGGTCGACGACCCAGTGTGATCGGTACCGATGCGTCGCACGCGGCGGGGGTGGTCCCCTTCTGGTCGCCCGGTTGTGGTGTGCTCTCGTCCACCTTCACGTGGCTGTGGCTGTGGCTGTGGTTGTGGTTGTGGTTCCTGCTGCTGCTGCTGCTGCGACTGCTCGTGTTGCAAGGTGCATGACGCAAGCACAAGCACAACCAAGAACAAGGCACAGCTTGCCAGGCGCAAGGCTGCGATGATGCTCAGGTTTGTCGTCGCTGGATCACACACGCCGTCCACGACACGCGTGTACTGCTCCCAGAAGGCCGAACAGTCAATTCTGCCCACCACACCTGGCCTGTTCAACACAACGACGCACGGCGGTAAGCATGGTTGCCACATGAAAGTGAGAAGAAGTGGGCACAGCATATCAACATGTGTATTGTTGTGTTGTACCTTCCGTGCACATACAGAGTCAACAAGGCAGAGATGGGCACCAAGTCACACACACACACACACACATATGTTTACATGCACAGCTAAAATTGTCATCATGTCATCATGTTGCACGCACAGCTGTTGTTGGATATCCAGAAGGTCCTGGTGGAGCGAGGCGGCCTCATACTCATACTGTGGAGCGTGCTGCCGTGTGTAGTTCAACACGCGCTGCGCCGCCAGCAAACCGTCACCAACGGCCTGCTCAGTCTGAAACGGCAAAAATAAAGAACAGCGCAATCACAAACACGGCAGAAGAAGAGAAGAAGGCGGTGCGCCACGCGCGACTGAACCCACACGCGCACACGCACACACACTCACTCACGCACACACAAATGGATATGCGGACGCATACATCAGTGCGGGAGGGCATGTGTGCCTACCTGGTCGATGGCTTGTTGTGACGGGTTTGGACGATCACACAGCAGGTAGTACTGCACGTACTCATCGCCCTCTGCAAACTGTGAAGAGGACAAGTACAGCAGAGAGGAAAGCAGGCAGGGTAGTGAAGGACAGCAACAAAGGTGCGTGGAGGTAATGACACGATGTCACCACACATGTCACCACAAACACTCTGTGGGTGCATGTGGGTGTGTGTGTTCACATCTCAACTGCACACACTGAACAACAACAACAACAACAACAACAACAACAACAACAACAACAGCAGCAGCAGCAGCAGCACATGGCTGCATGGGAGTACATGGTGAATGAGAAACGCGCTGGGCTGCATGCACATGTCCGAGATGCCAACAGTGGCCGCGCTCTCCGCGCCGACAACCGCCATCACAATGAGAAGGAGAAGGATGCCTGTAATATGTGTCGACAGGAGAGCGAAACGAAGCAGGAGATGGGATGGCGATACAGTGAACTGTCACAAACAAACAGCCGCGTCGCTGCAAACTGACTCAAGGACTGTTGCGTTTGCAACAGTGACTTGTCACTCCCCACTCACCACACACACACACACACACACACACACACACACACACACACACACACACACACACACACACACACACACACACACACACACACACACACACACACACACACACACACACACGCGCGCGCGCGCGCGCATTCGCCCCTACCCCCCCCCACTCTGTATGCACAACCCACTCAAAGCACTTACAGATGACGGTTGCTGATATGCGCTGGCAAAAGGTGCCGCAAACGAGGGCAGCCAAGGAGAGGGCCATGACCAGGACCATGAGGCCAATCAGCCCAAACTCGGCAATGGAGCGATACCGGTTGAAACGCTCCGCATCAGAGTAAAACGTGTCAAACTGCAGCACGCAACATGAGTGAATGCCGTGAGTGGAAGCGTCCTAAACCGACTGTTGAGGTGAAACAGACACGCATGTGCTGTGTACGCGCTGAGTGCGTACTGTTTACAGTTGCATGTGCATGAGAGTGTAGGCGTGCTGAGGTGCTGTGTTGACGCCGTGGTAGCGCATTGTAGCATCTCCCTCACCTCAAATGAAGGCACAGCCTGCACAACAGAAGACAGCAACGACTGCAGGCTGGTTGTATTTGTCACAACATCTTCAAGCGCCTGCTGCACACCCTGCCGTGCGTCGTCCTGTGCGTGTTTGTGTTCACGTGGGTTGAATTGTGAACACACACACAGGCATACACAGGCGTACACAGGCACACACAGACACACACACACACACGCAACACCCCCCTTCACACACACAGACACACAGACACACACAGCGCACACACACACATAGACATACAGACAGTTTAGCTGACCAGGTCGCCTTGGAGGTTGTGGGCGGTCACCAACGTGTCTGTGGCTTGTGTTCCCAGGTTGGTAACGCGCAGAAATGCAGCGTTGTATCGATTCACCAGCCTCTCCAAGCCGGCAACGGTGTTAGACACCATCCCGTTCATGGAAACATTCGGGTAGATGCACGCAGCCGCGGTAGCTCTGCATAGAGAGAAGACACGGGAAGAGGGTTGAAAGCGACCCAACACACGCAGATGCGGACCAAAAATGTGTACGCGTACGCGTGCATATGCATGGAATTGGCTGTGCGTTTCCCCTTGAAGCGAAATCGTGTTCACTAAGGATGGTGCCTGCAGGCACACGTGCATTGACAACCCACGAACGCGAGTGTCGTTGTATCACATTGTTTACATGCAACACGGGTTCGCTCGCAGGCTTCAACTCCTGGACTTACATGGCAACGAGTCCGCACGTGAGACACGCAATCTTGATGCGGCGACTTCGCTTCTGTGAGATGCCCTCGCTGTTGTTGCTGCTCTCGCTGCTGCTGCTGCTGTCATTGCTGTTGCGCCTGTAGGCGCGGCACATGCAAAATACGGCCCAGAGCGCGACGAGAAGAAACGCTACCACGAACAAGCCAGCAATGATCAACAAGGACGTGTAGTATTCTTGTTCGTCGGGGTCAAACGCGCCCTGTGTCGGCACATCCACGGAGGTCGCGTCTGCCTTCAGGTGTCTCCAAGAGTGGTAGAAACTCACGAGGCTGGACGGCGTCACGTCCCCACCAAAGGAGACAGCAGAGCGCAAAGCCGACAGCATCTGCAAAGCAAAGCTTGTGGACATGACGGAGGACGCGGGTGTTGGGGTTGTTGGCATTTCCCAGTCGAGTGGGGTCGGAGGTGCGGGCGGGGCGATGACAACCGGGTCCCACGGACTTGGCATCTTCCTTGTCTTGTTTGGCCTTAATGTTATTCAAAACGCGCGACGACACGGGGAAAAGAAAAGGTGCAACGCGCGCGCGCCTCTGATGTGGTCGTTGTGCTGAAGACAGGAATACAGGAACAAGGGAACAGGGACAGCACAAGAGAGAGGAGCAGCCGTATGCCAAGGAAAGCACGTTGAGTGGTTTGTGCTTGTGTTTGTGTTTGTGTTTGCCTTGATTTGTGTGACTTCATGCATGCGCAGGTGTTTTGCTTGAATACATATGTGGTTTTGTGGTTTGAATTGTGCATCACCGTGCGTTTGTGCTGTGCGCATCGCTATATCACTCCCCGAGCTTCCACCCTCCTACTCTCCTGTTCTCCTCCTCACCATGTCGCCGACACGGGTCAGCTTACCTGTCGTGCGGATGAAACACGGTAGAATGTGTTTGTCGACGAATACAGCCTGTCTGCACACAGTTGCATGAAGTGCCTGCTGTGTGAGGGATAGAGGAACAGAACCAACCGCTGCGATTGCACCTGTGAAAGAAATGGATGCGACACACAGGAAAGCAAGCGAGTAGGCAGCAAAGCTGGACACACACACACAGACACACACAGACGCAGACACACACACACACACACACACACACACACACACACAGACACACACAGACGCAGGCAGACGCACCCGGCTTGCCTTGCTTCCTTCCTTGTTTGCCTGCAGGCAAGCTCAAGAGTTTTGAGAAGGAGAGTCCCAGACGGAACAGGAGGAGCGCAGCAAAGCTTTGCCCCTCCCAGCAACACGCGCCCACCCGTTCGTTCTCCAGTGGCATTTTGCTGTGTCACACCTTGGGGTCGACGAAATTTAGTTAATGTTTTTATTTAATTTTCTACATGGCACATGTGGCGCGCATGTGCTTTTGCCTCATGATTCCGGGTGGGTCTTTTCCAGATTGAAGGTCAGGGCAACGTGTCATGTGTCACGTCACATGTCACACAGTAAATTATGTCACAACATGCCACTCAGGGTTGTTTATTGCTTAGCCTGCTTGGCGTTCACAAGGATGACAGGGTAGACATGGCATTGTGTCAATGATGGGATGGGAAACCACAGCAGAGACACACAAGCGAGCATGCGAGCTAGCAAGCAACAAGAACACCAATCAGGCGAGGTGGTGCAAAGTAATGTCATGTAACCCCCCCCCACACACAAAGGCACAGCAGCACAACAGAACAACAGCTGCGAGCCCGCAGACGCAGCGCCGGGTAATGCAGCATCATTTCATTCGTATGATTCATTGTCGACGTTGTCAGCGTCATCATCATCGACATAGTCGTCCCCGTAATCACCAGCATCCATTGCATCATCACCACCCTCCTCGTCGTTGTCGTCGTCGTCGTCATCATCATCATCAACCTCAATCAAGTCCACATCCCCAACCGCACGCCCGTTCTCGGCATCGCCCTCATCGTCATCCTCCTCATCCCCCTCGTCATCATCTTCCTCATCGTCAGGACGAACGCGCACGCGCACGGCTGCTGGCGTTCGTCTGTGTGGCTTGCGGCGGCGCTCGTGCTGGTGTTGGGCCTCGGCAACTTGCTCGTCAAAGGCGGAGGTTGGCGCGGATGCTTCACCTTGCGGCTGATGTCGTGGCCTCCCCTTGCCTCCTTCCTCCGTTCCCTTATGCACCGCAAACAGCGCCTCATCCACTCGCCGATGCTGTTCGAGAGAATGTGCGCGAATGTGTGTGTGTATACATGTGGGTGCAGGGGAACAGCAAGGAGATCAGCGGAACGGCCGGGGGCCAACATAGTGTGTGTGTGTATGTGTGTGTGTGTGTGTGTGTGTGTGTGTGTGCGTGTGTGTGTGCATCATGAAGTGCACGCGTCCACATGCGTGATTGTTGCTGTTGTCCTGTGTGAGCAGAGCGCGTTAGTAAGCAAGCACACCAGAGCCACCACTAGCACCAGCACCAGCATTTCCGAGCCGTTGCATACCTGTGAAGCACATGCCTCCAGCCACTTGAGGTAGACTACGTGGACACCGCCCATCTTGCGGGCCTGTCGGACCTTGTCTGTGCCGTCGACGCGTGCAACCACATGCGTCACACGCTCGTCCACCTGGTTGCGGCGGTGGAACACACACGTGAGCTCGACAGCTGCTTGCGCAGACGGCTTTGGGGAGGCACTGATACATGACGCAGAAGGAAAAAGGGGCGGAGGAGAGAGAGAGGGAGAAGCAGGGGGAGCAGAAACACACATGGGCACCTCCACACCCACAACTAACACAGAACACGCAACACGTGCAAAACACACGTGCACATGTACATGAACCTGGTCAACGACGACGGCGCCCATGTTGACGGCCATTCGCCAGGCGGGGTGCGTGTAGGCGCTCTGCCCACGCGGTATCACGCCCGTGAACACGATTCTCACGCCTTCCAAGATCCTGAAATGACAGCCAGGAATGCGCATTTAGCTGGGGAAGAACCAGCACACCCACCAACACACACACGCACACACACGCACGCACACACACACACACACGCACGCACACACACGCACACACACGCACGCACGCACGCACACACACACACACACACACACACATAAACGGGTGCAAAGTTGCACCATGTACCATGGCGGGTAGTGTGGGAACTTGCGGTGAAGGCGAGGGAGAATTGCCTTTGTGCTGGGCGCAACACCATCCTGAGCCAATACACATCAAGGGGCAACATCACGAAAGCAAGAAGGGTGAGGTGACTACAGGTAGACGGTTGGTCGGGAGAGGGACGAGGATGTCGCAGCACACGCCAACAATTAAAAAATGATGCACACACACAACATGCATGCACGCCACCCCCACCCACACCCACACCCACACACACACGCTCACCCGGTCGTAGGCGTGGAAGAAGGAGGTGCAGATCTCCTTGCAGATGTCTGTGACGGTCTTCAAGTGCGCATCTGTGTCCTCGTGGGGGCGAAGACGCGGCTGCCGCTGCACGCGCCACTCCGGCCCGCCGAGCTTCGATGCCAGGCGGGACAGCACCGCATGGTCGTCGCTCTCCTGATGTGTGTGTGTGTGTGTGCGTGTGTGTGAGGGTGTATGGCAGGAAGGGGGAAGGGTATGACGTGGATACGGCGCAGTGACAGCAAGAAGCGCGGCAGTGGCTGGAAATCAAAGGGAATGCGGTGAACAGGCCCGTGCACGGTGTGGCAAGGAAAAAGGCAGCCAACTTCAAAAAAACAAGCACGCACACCTGTCCCTCCACCAACATGTCGTCACCAACACCACATCGCAATGTAGCAGCGGTGACTCACGTCCTTCCATGGCCCAACAGGTGTGAGCTGGCGGGCCATACGGAGGAGGAGACATGCCTCCGTCAGCTCCACACACCGCAGCCGGCTCAGCAGCACCTCCTCTACAAACCAGATGGACATTGGTGAGAGGAGACGGGGGGGGGGGGAAGGGGAGATGAGGGGGCCGGGGAGCCTCGGTGAGGTTCGGGCGGTGATGGAAAGCAGGTCACATACCGCGACGCAACGAGGCAAAGCGTGCACAGAGAAGCAAGTGCACATACACGTGGAATAAGCGTCGTACACACACAGACACACGCACACAGACAGAGACAGAGAGACAGACAGAGAGAGAGAGAGAGACAGACAGACAGACACACACACACACACACACAGACAGACAGACACAAGCACACGCACGCACCGATGCCCTTTGCGCCGAGGGTTCGAACAATGTTTGCAATCCACCGGCCCATGTGGATGCGATACCCGCCCTTGTCAACCCGCTCAATTCGTGCCAGACATGAAATCTGCCGCAGGAGATGGAGACGCAGGCGCTCCAAGTGGCACGGCGCACCATCTTCGCCATAATCGCCATCAATGGGCAGTGCAAACAGAACAAGCTCAAAGGTGCAGCCTGCAGGGGCACGCGGTGACGGTGCAGCCTGCCGCGCCTCTGTTGTACGCAATGCAGCAGGCATAGGTGGTGACAATGTCTGGGCACTCGTGGCAGCGCTGCTGTGGTGTTGCTGTTGCTGTTGCTGTTGCTGCTTGTCCTCTCGTTCACCCGTGCCTGTATCTTGTCCACCATGACCGGTACCTTCTGCTGGTGTGTGCTTTGCCTGCTTCGACGGTGGCTGGCTCTCATCTCCACGCTCCCGCGCATCACGATGACTGCCCACACCACCACCTGCTGAGGAAGAGCTCGTGACGGCAGACGGTGCCCAATGCTGCTGTTGTTGTTGATGCTGCTGAGCACGGTGGCGTGGCCGCCTGCGCTTGTACTTTGGCGCACCGCCACCGCCACCACCACCGCTGGTGCTTGCGGCTGACGATGATGCAGCAGCTGTTGGTGTTGGCGCTGCACCCTGTGCACCGCCACCGCCGGACTGTCCGTCCGCCTTCACGGGCAGCAGGCGGAACACGCAGTGCAGACCGCGAAACGCGGCGTGCACGAGCGAGATGGCCGCTCGCAGCTCCTGCGAAATCAAATCCTGCGCATGTGCATCGGGATCGCGCGGAGCTGTCAAGACACATGTGTACATGTGTGTGCGTGCGTGTGTGTGTGTGTGTGTGTGCGTGTGCGTCAGTACGTGAAAGTGTGTTGATGTGTGTGAGTGTGTGTGCGTGTGTGTGAGTGTGTGTGTGTGTGTGCGAGTGCGTGTGCGTGTGTGAAAATATCGGCGTGCGCCTTTGAGCCTTTGAAAGTGAGCAAAATGTCACCCATATAATCGCAACACACGCAACAAACTGCCACCAGCACGTTGCTGCTGCTCACCTTGATCATTCTTCCTCGCCGTCTCTGCGGTGGCAACGGCGTCTCTGTTCCACATCTCAATCAGCTGTGGTGGCGGCGGCGATTGTGGTGTCAGTGATGATGTTGGGTCAGGTAAGAGTGGCACTACATACAACAGTGTTTCGAAAGGCTACCCTCCCCTCCTCCTCCTCCTCACAACCACCACCACTGACCGTGCACAAGCGCTGCGTGATGCCCAATCCCTTGCACGTCGCCTGCATGTCTTCGATAGCCGTTGCCGACTGCCACTCGTAACGCTCGCGTGCATCCAAACACAGCGCGTACGCAAGCGCATCCCCCGTCGTCTTTGTATTTGCATGGGACATTGCAATATGAGCATCAGCGCGGGCGCGGGTATGTGTGTGTGTGTGTGTGTGCAAGTGTGTGTGTGTGTGCGTGCAAGTGTGTACGCACACAAAGATGTGCATGAGAGTGTGTAACTATATCACAGACCTGGTCAAACCCTGCGCCAGTGAATTCGTGGGCGAGGTCGCTCGGAAATGCAATCTGATTGGAGTATTTCGTCCTGCCACAGACAGTCCACAGATGTGTGTGTGTGTGTGTGTGTGTGTGTGTGTGTGTGTGTGTGTGTGTGTGACAAGACGTGCATGTGTACAATACAGAGAGCCATCGGAGCGGGTGGATGAGGCAAGTGCCAGGTCATAGGAGGTGACCCTTAGGTAAGAAGCACGTAGGCGCAATTGCATGAAGCACGTGCGTGCTCAAACCTTCGATGCGCTGCGTGCAGTTTTGCTGTTGTCGCTTTCGCCTCCGCCCTGCCGTCGGTGTCAGTGTGTGTGTGCGTGTGTGTGAGTGTGAGTGAGTGTGCCTCCGTTTTGTGTGTTGAGCGTGAGCTGGTATGCTTGCGTATCCAGATGCTGGTGGCTGTACATTTGGGAGACGTTGACGTTGACTTCGTCGAGCATTTGGAAGTAATCGTATGGCGCAGCCTGTTAACACACGCAGGGGGCGATGAAGCGGCAGCAATGTGATGATGGTGGCACTGAATATGGCCTACGTACTTGTCGTTCAGCAGGAAGAAACGAGTAACAACACATACACACTAAGCACACACGCATACGCACTCAGCACAAACAACGCACACAACGCTCACAAACACACAGCAAGTAATGCAAGCAGGGCTGTGCGTGCGCGCGTGCACTCACGGGGATGAGGTTTGGGCGGAAGTCCCACATTGCGGCGGTGTCGTCCAAGATGACTACCATGTCATCGCCGCGCGGGAACAGGTGGTTCAGATTCTGAACGCGCAGAGGGAACCACAACCAGAAGGAAACAAGAGACAGAGAGAAAGGGGAGGGGGGGGGGGCAAAGGGGCCACACATACGCATACACACGTGTGCGTGTGTGTATGCGTGTGTGCGAGAAGAGCGTGAGGTGCGAGTGCATGTTTGTGTTCGTCTACACGTGTGCACAACCAACGCCATATTACATAGTGCACATGATGTAATGAGACGTACGATGCTCTTGGTGTCGATACGGGCGCTCTCGTCCTGTGTGAGGATGCGTGTGGAGAAGTAGTGTGCGCCAGGATCAATGATGCTGACGTGTCGCGTGGTGACGAGAAGGGGGGGGGGAGAGGGAGGGACAATGCATACGTAATCGATGTCGGTGAGAACGGTTGCAGGCCACACGTGAACACACGCACGCGCGTGCACACACACACACACACACACATACACGAACGAACGCACACACACACACACACATTTACAGATACACACACACACATACACGCAGACACATGTCCACGAACGCACACATCTCAACAGGTGTTGGAGCTCACTTGCAGATCTCCTTTGCATATGCGCGTGTGCCCATGGTGTACACATGCAGCTCATACATGTCCTTTACGGCCTCCAGGAACTCTGCACAGATGTGAATGTGTGGGTGTCATTGTGCATGTGTTGGAGGTCGCAGGGGCAAGCGCGTCCTTAATCAGCACCTCCACATTAAGTGCACTTGCTGTGTCGCAATCACACACACAGCCACACACACACAGCCACACACACAGCCATACACAGAGACACACACACACACACACACACAGACAGATAGACACACACACAGACACGCACACGCACGCACTCCCCAGCACCACAGCCAACCTTTGACGCCCGGCCTGATCTTGGTATAGTAGAAGCGCGGGTCGCCGCCGATCTGGAACTGAACAGCGAGGAAGGTGTCAGAGTTGAGGTGTGAGTTGTTGCGAGGGCTGCAAGTTGCAAGTTATGCGGGGTTGACGTGTAACGCCAGGCAGCAGAAGTCAGACACTGTGCGATGCTTGTGCACACAACTGACAAAGTGGATGTCGTCGCAGCCGTTTCTGATCCAGTTCTGCACCACGCGATTGGCTGCACGCACGCGGGGCAGGGAAGAGTACACGTTTGGAACACGAAGAGCGATGTAGACGACAGTTCAGGGTTGGTTGGGCGGTCGGGGATGTCAAGGGGGCAAGTGAAAGGCAAGGGGGCAGGGAACAACGCGAACAAACAGGCAGACACAGACAGACACAGACACAAAGACACACACACACACACACGCATACTCGCACACAGACACACGTGTGTGTGTGTGTGTGTGTGTGTGTGTGTGTGTGTGTGTGTGTGTGTGTGTGTGTGTGTGTGTGTGCGTGCGTGTGTGTGTGTGTGTGCGTGTGTGTACGCTCATGCGTCCGCAACTACCATCATGCTTGAGAACGCACACGAGTACGTACTCACTCATGTGCTCATGCATACATACGCACACACACACTCATACCCACACACATACAAACACACACGCACACATACACACTTGCTGGTGTAAACACGCAGGGTTGTCGCGCTATGGGCTGTTTGATGTGTGTGAGGAGAGCTTGTACGGTGCGGGTCGCCGCGACAATTGCGAATCACGGGTTCTGTCAACGGAATGGGCAGTGGCAGCTGCGCTGCTTGTGTTTGGCCTCCTCATCCTGCTCTTGGCCATCACCAGTACGGCATATGCCCTCGTGCGACGGGACTTTTTGAACCGCGCCAAGTGGCAGGCCTTCTTCTCGGGTACGCAAGCATGCGTGAGACGTGTGTGCACGCTCGCGCACGCGTGTCTGTCTGTTTGTCTGTCTGAGTATCTGCCTGAGTATCTGCCTGCCTGCATGCCTGCCTGCGTGTCTGCGTGTCTGCCTGTTTGTCTGCGTGTCTGTCTGTGCGTCCACTTGTATCCAAGTGGCTATCCTTCCACGTTTGTAAATTCAACGTGCTGCACCTTCTTAACCCGTCCTCCCATCCTCACCCTCATGCCCCACGTTCCTCCAACCATTTTTGCCTTGCGCAGCGATATTGATGGCGCTGACATCAATCGTGTTCCCCATTGGCTTTGACGTTGAGCGCATCGGGGGAGAGGTAAGCTGCGTCAGCTCTGTGTGTGCGTGTGTGCGTGTGTGCGTGCGTGCGTGTGTGTGTGTGCGTGCGTGCGTGCGTGTGTGTGTGTCGTATTTCGTGTAGAGTAGACCGTACCGTGTCCTGCCTCCCCTTTCTCGACCCTGTAT
>NW_004754925.1:285147-302647 GCF_000188695.1 Salpingoeca rosetta | reverse complement strand
GCAACCTGTACCCCCTGCAGCCGCGAAAAGGAGACGCAAACGCAAAGACAACCGTGTGAGCCACATTGCCATGCACACTACATTGCCACCGCACACACACGCACACGCACGATCGTAGCATCTTCACACGAGCACATGCACACGCAGGACGACGCACAGCGTGTTGGCCTCCAGCATGGTGGTTGGTTGGCGTTGTTGTTTGTTGTTGTCGTGGGTGCCGCGAAATTCAAAACGCTGGCTGTGTGTGTGTGTGTGTGTGTGTGTGTGTGTGTGTGTGTGTGTGTGTGTGTGTGTGTGTGTGTGTGTGTGTGTGTGTGTGTGTGTGTGTGTGTGTGTGTGTGTGTGTGTGTGTGTGTGTGTGTGTGTGTCACTCTCTACGCCACGCACACACATGGTCTGTCTGACACTCTGTACGCCTCTGTCTTGCTCTCGCGCCCCGCCCCCTCTTTCTGTCACACACAAACAAGGAAGACAACAGCAGGTCGTTTACTTGGGCGTGCCGATAATGCACCAGCAAGGATAAGTTATGTGCGCGTGTGTAAGGTGATGTGGAGGTGGTGTGCTCGCTTGAGCCAGCGCACACGGTGCAGATCCGAGTCGGGGTCAATGGTCTTGGGCAACGCAATGGTGAGACAGGCTGTTGTTGGTGTGTGCGTCACCTCCACTTGATCGTCCTCAATCTCCACATCAAAGTCCGCTGCTCGCCACGTGCCATCATTGTTGGTTGCCGGCGCCACCACAATCGACTGCGTGTTGGCTTCCTCGTCAACCCTCAATGTGTACGTCAACTGCTGCTGCTGCTGCTGTTGTTGTTGTTGTTTAAGTTGTTGTTGTTGTTGTTGTTTAAGTTGTTGTTGTTGTTTAAGTTGTTGTTGTTGTTGTTGTTGTTGTTTAAGTTGTTGCTGTTGTTGTTGTTGTTGTTGTTGTTGTTGCCGTCGTCGCCTGTCCTCCTCCTCCTCCTCCTCCTCCTCCTCCTTCTGTTGCTCCTTCCCCTCTTTCCGTCCATCAGCTCGCTCGTGTACCCCTCCTGCCTCCCCATCGCCCTGTGCCCCCCGCTGCTGCGTCGGCAGGACGTGTGCCGATGCCCCGTGCTTCGCCTGAAACCGTTCAATTTCCCGCCGCAACCGCTCCTCCTCAATCGCAATGTCGCTCCTATCACACACACACACACACACACACACACACACACACACACACACACACACACACACACACACACAGCGTTGTGAAATGGGTGAGGACTAGCTATGGGCGAGGAATGCGGGAATGCTTGAGTGTTAGAGTACATGTGTCAGTAGGCTGCATGATGATGGCACACCCATGCATCCGATTGTTCCCGCTCACCTTCCGTTTGCCGTATTGCCTTGCTGCTGCTGCTGCTGCTGCTCAGCCATTTGCTTCTCCTCCAAGTCGTAGAACCAGTGGGTGACAGCATAGCGCGGCTTGGACGTCGGCAGCACCTTCCCCGCCATCAAAACGAGTGCACGGTTGCGTTGCATGCGGCACAAAGGGAATGGGTACATGCTGTCAACGTTGTGCAGACACACGGAAAAAGAGAGGCAGGCAGAAAGCGACAGCCAAGCGGCATTGCAAACACGACAGACAGACAGACAGACAGACACAGACACACAGACAGACAGACACACACAAACAAACACAGACACAGACACACACACACACACACACACACACACACACAAACAAACAAGCAAACACACGATGGGCAACGCACTTCGTGTGGGACGCGCTTGTCTGAGAAGAAGATCACCATTGTGTCCAATCGAGGAGGAATATCCACCAGCACTTTATCATCAAGATCACCACCACCGTCACCATCACCATCATCACGACTGCTGGCTGGTTTGTCATCGTGTGTGGCTTCCTCCTTGGACTGCGCGTACACACGCAGCTCACCGCCGTCGCCTTGCTGTGATTCCCCACCAGGAAGAGATAGTATGCATGAATGCCATCGTGACGAGTGTGCGCGCAACCACGCTACAGCATGAATGCCATCGTGACGAGTGTGCGCGCAACCACGCTACAGCATGAATGCCATCGTGACGAGTGTGCGCGCAACCACGCTACAGCATGAATGCCATTGTGACGAGTGTGCGCGCAACCACGCTACAGCAAAGCGAATGTGTGTTGTGTATCACACTCCACAGGCAATTCTACAGCCTATGAACCCCACCCCCACCTTCCAGCCATCGTTGAGGTAGTAGAGAACGGTGAGCTTCCTGCCGTTGCGGTGCGGGTTGTCGCAGTGCTTGATGTAGCGCGCGCCGTTGCCCGGGTAGCACGTGACCATGGCCTTGGAGCGTGATTCAAGAGTCTTCAACTCTGGCACAAGTGATGCAATCAACTGCAGTGCATGCAGCAATCGCAAAGAGGGGACAGCACGTGGTGAGATGGAGGAGGAGGGGAAGACGGGCGGTGCCGAGATAGAATTGCTCAGCGAACGAACAGGCAAGGATGACACACAGACACAGACACACAGACACACACACACACACACACACCTGTACGATGGTGTTCATCTTGCGGGAGAACGTCTTAAGCGCCGTGCCACGCCAACACTGAACACCGCTACCAGCACCACTGTCGCCTTCATTCTCGTCATCGCTGTCGTTGTCGTTGATGGAATCGGCAATGGGTAGCTCGTCACGCTGCGTCGTGTCATGGCACGGGTCTTCGTCGAACCAGCCAACCTAATGGTGGTGACGTGATAGTAAACGTGCAAGTGTTCACCATAAGCAGCGCTGTTGTAAACACAAACACACAGACACACACAAACACACACAGACAACACAGACAACACAGACACAGACAGACACACGGACAAGACAGACAGGTGCATGAGCCATATCTGCGTACCTTATCGCCGCGAACAGCGGAGAGGATGTATTTGGTGTTTGCACCGGTCCGCCCGCCACCGAGCATACCAGAGCTCAGCCGACCCTGCGTTGAGTACAACGGAAGCAGCGGTTAGCGACTGGCAAACGGCAAACGGCGTACGCTAACGGACATGTCCATCCGCCCACTACACGCACGCACACATATACAGACACACGTACATGTGCTAACACAGGCATGCGAACGCACGCACACGAACCGCTCCATGCGCAGTTTTCACTTCTGTTGCAAGCCTGGCAGCCATCTCAGGCCCTGCGACCATGAGCAGTGCAGTGCGAACGCAAGGGTGTCAACAGGAGTCCAAACACGAGCAGGGCAGGCATACACACACAAATAAGTCGACACACACACACAAAACATTGGCGCGCGCACACGCACACACACACACACACACGAAACATTGGCACACGCACACACACACACATACGCACACACAAAACATTCGCACACACACACACACACACGTCTACATATGCACGCACCGAGGACGTTGGGCAAGATAACGTAGTTGTTGCGCATGAGTTGGGCAGCCAAATCCTTCGCCCATGCAAACACTTCAGGTTCATCCTTCATCAACTGCCTCACATGCTCGTACCGGCCGCTGTGTGTGAGCCAACAAGCCAAGGTTCGGTGGTGAGCAAAAGCACACGGTCCACCAGCACTGCGCACGTGAACGGAAGGAATGATTGATGTAGCTTGGCAAGAGTGTGGTCACCAACTCCACACTCCACCTTCCCTTCACCGCACGCACACGCACCTATGCTTTTGGCCCTGCTCTCTGGGGATCTGAGCTTGGCCGGACGACCTCGAGCCCGTGCCTTGTGCAGCCGTCTCCTCTTCCTTCTTCTCTTCGTCGCCGTCGTCGTCGCTGTCCTCGTCGTCGCTGTCACGCTGCTTGGGTTGGGGTTGTGGCGTCTGTTGCAGTGCCGCCAAGACGGCCGCGATCTGGTTGAGCACGGCCACCGCTTCTTCCTCATCACTCGTGTCGTCAAACTTGGCCAGCTGTGCATACAGAGCCGCCTTTGTCTCCGTATCCATCCCACCCTTCCCACTGCCACCCACGCCACTGTCAGCAGCAGCAGCGGCAGCGGCAATCGCCTGCTCCACAAGCGCCCTCGCTTGCGCCCTTCGAGTGCTCATCGCTGTTCGTTTGTTCGTTTGTGTTTGGCTGTTGCGCTTCATATCCGACACTGATTTCAGTCTCCACCACTTTTGTTGCCAACACGAAAGACAACCAACAACCAGCAACAGCACGAACACCAACGAGCCCCATGTCCAAGAAGCGCTCACAGCAGTAAGCCAGCCAACCTTGCGTGCGTGTGCGTGTGCGTGTGCGTGTGCGTGTGCGTATGTGCGTACTCATGTTTGTACACGTGTGCGAACCTTTGCACGTTGCCTTCTCACCCTGCAGTTGTGTTTGTTGTTCTTGACGCCACCGTTCAGAAGTCCCAGACACACACACACACACACACACACTCTCTCTCTCTCTCACACGCACACTCACTCACACACTCACTCACACCTCACCCACACACACACCTCACACCATGGCCTTCACCGATATCAGGCTGCAGTCGCAAGCAGAGCGGCTTGCGCTGGAGAATGACCGCATGGAGCAGCGGCTACAGGAGCTGCGCTCGTCCTTGCGTAAACAAAAGGAGGAGCGCGATGCAAAAGGAGGATACACGTGGAAGTCTGGGCGGCGGTCCAAGATTTCGGGGCATGCCAACGCCGTCATTGAGAAGGCACAGGACCGCCGCAAGCACCGCGCACGACGCCATGGCGCCGGCAGTGGTGGCTCGAAACAGCTGCCGCGACCGCCTCCCAAATACTCAGCTTCGTCGGCAGCTGGGGTCCAAACCGGTAAAGAAAACACTGGCAGGCGGCGCATGCCGCAACCGCCCGGAGCTGTAGGCTCTGCTGCATCCACACGCAGCGCCACAGGCGGAACGCAACAGCACACAGACTTAGACCTTGTCCTGGACGCGAGGGCAGACTCTGCGAGAGAAACATCAGCACCGGTGCAGTCTGGTGTGCAGAGCCTGCGCCAGCGCCGCTTCAAGCGCGACTCCCGGTCCGGCACTGCATCCGAGGATGCCTCCCCCTCCGCATCCATGGCGGCAACACAGCAACACCAGCAGCGCGGCAGCGCAGGCCATATTGATGCATGGCGGCAGCAAACAGCGTACGTGATGGTGGTCGTGGCGTGTGTATGTGTGTGTTGGGTGGGTGGGGGAAGGGCAATGTGCGCTTACGTGCGCATGCTTGTGCGTGCGTGTGTGTGAAATGCATTTGGATTGAGTGCGTCAAGGTGGCGGGTTTCTTGCAAGCCGCACAGTCCAACCCCACCCTTCTGCCGCACACACATTCACACACACACACACAAACACACACACAAACACACATACACAGGGAAGCGATGGACACGCATGGCACGACGACGACCGCATCAAGTGGTGTTGGCGGGGACGATGTGGACCCAGACTACCCGCCACTGCCGGTGGAGGGCGGTGGACGGCTGCTGGATGGCCCGGCCTTTGATGAGCAGGAGAGCAGCAAAGCGTTCGCAGAGGCACTCAAGGCGTGGCGGAACGGCGATGGCGATGGTGATGGCGGGAATGGAAGAAGTGGTGATGCGAAGGGAGTGTCTGCAGCCAAGTCGTGGAATCCAGCAGCAGCGGTTGTTGGCTCGGATATGGCATCCACGGATGTGCAGACGGGAACAGCTGGGCAGGACCTGTCCCCAAAGAAGGTGCGCTTGCCGCTTGTGGAGTGCGGCGTTGATTGTGCTGTGCTCTGTTTTGTTTCACCTGATTCCTCACACGCACGTATGCGCACATGTTTGCATGCACGCTGCTGCTCACGAAAGACGGCATAAACCCACTCATATGCTCAAATCATTCACACACACACAATCACACTATCATATCGCATTCACACACTCAATCGCACACACACACACACACACATCACACACGCACACTGCAGCTCAACCTTGACATTCGATTTGAGAGCAACCTGTCGTACTCGGAGCGATTGATGCTGCAGCGTGGGCGCCAGCGCGCCTCCAACCCTGCGTCCCGAACGCCATCAACAACCACCAGCCCACAGCACGCAGGCGCCGTGGCGCGGACACACGCGAGCGAGGGAGACGTGCCCAAGGCGCCCATGTTTGGACATGACATCAGCGCCGCACCCAACCACCCTGAACAGCCAGGGTTGCATCACGACGACGTGTTTGCTGACACCAACAACAGCAACATCGACGACGATGACGACGATTTGTTGTTGGACGCGGACTTCTTGCAGCGCCGCATTCAGCTCACAGACGCTGGCAAGGAGACCGCAACAGCACGGGACGAGCGCGGCGTTGTGGAGGTTGTGGAGGTGGCTGAGGTGGTGGAGGGCGATGATGATGATGATGGGCAGGGTGGTGACGGCACTGCACAGACAAACACATCATCTTCTCAGGAGAACGGGAGCGAGATTGCTCCTCTCGTGGACGAGCCAGACGACGACGATGACGACGACGATGATGATGATGACGATGCGGATGGGGACGAGAGAGACATGCGTGGTCGGCAGGCTCAACACCGGCCGGCATCAACAGCAGCGCAGGTGACGGTGGGCGATGCGAGTGAGCACGACTTCATGCAGCCGCCACCACCGTTGTCATCGTCATCATCTTCATCGCGGCCGGTTGCTGTTGACGCTATGGAGGCGCTACTGCAAGGCGCCGGAGACAACGCGTGATTGTGTGTGTGTGTGTGTGTGTGTGTGTGTGTGTGTGTGTGTGTGTGTGTGTGTGTGTGTGTGTGTGTGTGTGTGTGTGTGTGTGTGTGTGTGTGCTGTGGCCAGACACTCATGAAAATGAGCAGAGTTGTGTTGTGAGGAGGATCAAGGAGTGAGGTAGTTGGTGGACCTCTCTGTGTGGATGTCGTGTTGTTCCGGTTCCACTTGCGTTTCCGTTCTGTTTTCGTTCTTGTTGCATTCATGATGCATTGCTCAGCCTTTGCAATTACATTTTACGGGGACAAACAACACTAAGCGATGCTCACCAACAGAGCAAGAGGGAGGGAGAGGGAGAGGAAAGGCAATGCACACACACACACACACACACACACACACACACACACACACACACACACACAAATAAACACACACACACACACAAATAAACACACACACACAAACAAACAAACACACAATAAACACACACACAATAAACACACAAGCGCGCGCACACACAGACACGAATGCATACATAAACACATGGGCTCTCACACATAGGCACATCGACTCAAAAGCTAAAACGGATGCTTGTGAATGGGTTCATCCACGCTTTGCTTTCTTCTTGCTCGCGCCCTTGCTGGCAGTCTTCTTCTTTGCACCTGCAGAGAGCGCGCGAGGTGTGATGTTGTGGCAGAACAGCGGCGTTGGTGAGAGGGGTGAAGGTAGCCACACACACACACACACACACACACACATACACACCTGATCGTTTCTTTGATGCAGCAGCAGCCTTTCCGCCACCGCCACCGCGCTTCTTCTTCTGCTTGATCATGGCGTCACCAGACACATCCTCGTCATCCTCGTCATCCTCGTCGCCATCATTGCTGCCGCCCTCGTCCTCCTCCATCTTGAACATCTCCTCTGCACACCCGCCGGCACAACGCAGCCACGCGTGAGGCAATGCAAGACGAAGGAACATTCATACCAGAACAGCGAATCACACACGCGCATTCACGCACAACACACACATACAAGACACACACACACACAGCAAAGTAAACACGCACACAGTCCTTGTTTTTTCTCGTTCAACAACCCCCCACCCTTCCTCCTCTCCAGGCTGACCTGTGTCGGGTGCCTTCTGCTTCTTCTTCCGCTTCGATGCGGCCTCCTCTGCATACGGCAGCATGTGCGCGCTGCTGTTGTACGCGCGCGTGAACGCCGTCTTGGTCTTCGTGTCAAGGCGTTTCGTGGGGTCGGGCAGGCCCGAGAGCTGGCTCAGCTCGTGCAAGGAGTCCCAGTCCGCGCGCGTCAGGTTGTACGCGTTCATCACCGCCACGGCATCCTTTGCTCCGTCAGCGCCTGAGGCGGTGCAGGCGGTGGGAAGCGTGATGTGGTGTTGGTGGGAATGCAGATAGAGGGGGAGGGGGGAAGTGAGTGCATGGTGTGGTGGTGAATGAAGGAGAGGCGGAAAAGGTGAACAAGCGAGAGCGCCCGTAATGGCAGACTACCACAAACACACACACACACACACACACACACACACACACACACACACACACACACACACACACACACACACACACACACACACACACACACACACGCACGCATCAACAGCAGCAGCAGTAGCAGCGAACCTTGTTCGATGAGGGGCTGCATAATCTGCGCGCGAAGGTACGGCACGTAGGAGAGGCGCATGTCTGTGGTGTCTGCCGAAATGTCTTTGCGCATGTGTTGCTGGAGCTCACTGCACTGACGTCGTGATTTTGTGCGCTTGCTGTTGTTGCCGAACCACTGCCAGAAGGCAAACACGTCATCAACACGAATCATGTGGTGAGCACATAACTTAGGGGTGCTTATGCACATGAAGCACGAACACAACGACGACATCCACAACCCATCCCTTTCAACGGCAGTCACATCCATCACTGTGAACGCATGTGCATGTGTATCGCGGGCTTACCGAGCTGAATTCGATGCGCCCGTGAAGGCTTCCACGCATGATGAACCCGGGCCTTGACGGAGTGTAGGAAGAAGGGGGGAGGGATAGAGCCGGCGTGGCGGATGATGGAAGGTGCGGATAAGGGGGGTGAGGAAGGGAGAACAACTCTCACAAAGTTATGGCATGGGGACAAGAACAACACACGCGCTCTTGCATCCACTCATACATATGCACACACCTGATGCAGGACATGTATCCGTAGACGGGGAGGGCGCTAAATGCAGAGTTGGCCATCATAAAGTTGCCAACCTGAACGGCGGCAGCAACAGGTGCACACCAAAGCCAAGACATGAGGGGTGGAGCCGTGTGTGAGGACGACACAGGGCGTGGCGAATCCACTTGTGGAAGCACAAACACGAATGCACATGTGTGTGTATGTGTGCATAGAGATGTGTTGACTGACGAGTTCGGCTTCCGAGATTGCGTCAGCGGCGTCGGCGATGGTGGAAAGGACATCCACAGGTCCGGATTTGCCTTTGAAAAGCATAAAAGCGTCAAGTACAGCAGCACACGTGAGCCAGGGCGTGCGTGCGTGCTTGTGTATGTGTGTGCGTGTGTGCGTGTGTGTCTGTGTATGGGTGTGTGTGTTATGTGTCTGTGTTGTATGTGCGTGCGTGTGTACGGGGCATTGCTTGGGGGTACCGTGTGGGGCGCAGCGGAGGTAGTTCTCCTGCATGAAGAGCGGCATTGCCGAGTAGTCCTGGAAAAACGCCTCCTGCAGCTCATACCCGCGCGGTCCTGGCGCACGGCACCGCACAAGGAGGGAGAGGAGGGAGGGGGTGTTGGTCGTGGTGATGGTGGTCGTATTGGACGCGGGGGGGGGGAGGTGGTGGCATTGGTGTCAGGTGAGCATTGTTGTGCGCAAGGGGTGTGAGAGAGGACCTGTGTACACTGTGCTCTGTGTGCGCGATTATGTTTGCGCGTGCGTGCGTGAAGATTGGAGTTTCTGCTGGTGCGGTGTTGCCATGGCTGGTGCTTACGCTGCGCGGCGCGGAAGAAGAGAGGAAGGCAATCCCAGGGCGTCTTCTTCGTGTACTTGGTCGCGTTCTTGATCTGCCATTTCCAAACGTTGCATGCGTGAGCGCAAATGTTAAAAGCCCACGACGCTTCATCTCACCCACCACACGACACACACGCACACACACACACACACACACACACACCAGCACCAATGTGACACACGCACGTCGCGGTCGATAATGTCCTGGCGCTCAACAAAGTTTGCGTTGTCTCTGCTCCACATGTACATGTTGTTGAGAATCTGGCGAATGTCTCCGTTTGCCCCCTCAATGATGCGATCCAGCACAATCGGATTGAGCGACAGCCCTGCACACGGCAGTGAACGCACAGACGGAAGGAGAGAGGTGCAAGGTGTGTGTGTGTGTGCGTGTGTGTGTGTGCGTGCGTGTGTGAACGTGGGTGGTTACATGGGACAGCCCATTCATCTGCAACAGCACCAGCCATGACAGCAGCAGCACCACCACCACTAACTACAACAAACGACACCATGACGCCCACTACCATCTAAGCACCCATGAACCGCGTGCATGCGCTGGTGTGTGTGTGTGTGTGTGTGTGTGTGTGTGTGTGTGTGTGTGTGTGTGTGTGTGTGTGTGTGCATGTGCGTGTGCATGTGCGGCACCTTCTTTGAAGGCGACGGACATCATGGCCGAGCGAATCTGTTTCGTCTGCAGTTTGCGGAAGGGGAGGTGGAACGAGACATCACGCAGTCGGCGCAGCTTCTGCGGCACGTCGTTTGCAATGCAGATAATCGGCATCTTGGTTGTCTTGATGAGCTTCATAATCTCGCCAACGCCGCCCCGGTCCTCGTTGCCCGCCATCCCGTCAACCTCATCGAAGATCACAGCCTGAACGCGAGTGCAATCGACGCAGTGTGGTGGCGGTGGTGGTTGAAGATGAGTGGGCAGTGGTGGTGGCGGCGATTATGGTCGTGTCCGTGGTGGTGATTGCGGGAATGGCAACTCATATTCACCTTGAACAAACATGGGCCCCACGCACACTCATTCATGATTGTCAGCGCACCACTTTGGTTGCACGGGGCTTCGTTGCGGTGCCGTAGAATTGCGTCATGGTGCAGTTGCGGGTGAGGGGCCCGATTTGCGCCTCAAGCAACTTCTTACTCCGCGCATCGCTCGCATTCAGCTCAATCGGCTGCATGTGCGTGTGCGTGTGCGTGTGTGAGTGTGAGTGTGAGTGTGAGTGTGAGTGTGAGTGTGAGTGTGAGTGTGAGTGTGAGTGTGAGTGTGAGTGTGAGTGTGAGTGTGTGAATGGGTGTGAGTGTGAATGGGTGTGAGTGTGAGTGTGAGTGAATGGGTGTGCGTGTGAGTGTGAGTGTGAGTGTGAGTGTGTGAGTGTGAATGGGTGCGTGAATGTGCAGCAGACAAGCAAATGTGGCCAGTCAGTCTGCATCAGCCACAATCAAACAACCCCACGCCGCATGCGCCGGCCACGCACCTCGTAACCGCACGCCTCACAGACGAGCTTTGCGGTCGTCGTCTTGCCAATGCCCGGCGGACCAACCAGCAGCGCACACCGCTTGTCAAACCCAGTGTCGTCTGCACACGTACACATGCAAGCTTGTGAGTGATTGCGACGTGACGGACGCAGACAACAAACGCGCGCGCTCTGCCTCACTCAACGATGTACACACACAAGAACGCACACACGCAACACACGCACACACAAACACACAAACACATACGCACACAGCACGTGCACGATCCCAAACCCACTCTTTGTTGGTTTGTTGTTCTTGCGGGGCAGGTGCTGGTGCCAGGATTCGAGCCAGGCCTTGAGCTTCTTGGCGTTGCTGCGCGCGCCTGACTGACCCACAATCTTCTCCATGCTCTTCGGGGCGTACTTGACCGTCCACAAGTCTCCAACGGCCGATTGCGGTGGTGGCGATGACGCTGTAGCGGTTGCACGCTTCGCTCCTGCCGCTGACGATGACGATGATGATGAAGCTTTGAGTGCTGCTGATGTTGTTGCTGATTTCTTGGTTGCTGTCGCCTTCTTGCCGCCCTTCTTGCCACCTGGACGGGGAGGGAGGGGTGCAAGGCAGGTGTATGCGCACGTGTGCGTGGGTGTGTGAGAAGTGTTAGCGCATGTAAGCCGACAGCAGTGGGAACAAGCACATTGGCACTGGCACTGCGGCTGGTTCTGGACAGCGAACACAATGGCACCACACACATAGACACACACAGGCACACAAAGTCATGTGACCGCACCTGTGGTGATGTCGTCAAATGGCTTCTCGGGCAGTGTGCGAATCAGGTCAAACAGACCGTCCTCGTCAATGACGTTCAACTTCAACTCCTCGGCCTTCTTCATCTTGGAGGGGCCCGGTTCAATTCCGGCAACAATGTAGTTGACCCGCCCGCTCACGCTCTTCTGCACAGCGCCGCCGTGGTCCTTGATCAGCCGCTCAGCCTGCAGGCGTGGTGGTGAATGTGAGGTGGGTTGTTGGTGGCAGCGTGACGTCATGATGAATCTGCTGGTTTGCGAATGTGGAAATGCAGCGTGCACAATCGTGTTGATAATAATGCAACGCATGAACACGCACATGAACGCACACAGACACATAGACACACAGACACACACACACACACACAAAGCAAGCGCGGACCGTATCGCGTTCGATGGAGTCGAGAACGCCCGTGAGGACAAACTTGAGGCCGCCAAGGCAGTTCTGCGCCCCAGATGGCAGCGGCTTCTGGCCGAGGTTTGGCGGCGCGAGATTCTGCATGCGCTGCTTGTACGCCCAGAAGTTGGACCCTTTCTTCGGTGTCGTCTCCGTGCTGCCACCACCCGCCGATGCTGATGCTGCTGATGCTGATGATGATGCTGATGATGCTGATGTGGCTGCTGTCTTGGATGTGCTCGTTGCTGATTTCTTGGGCGACGTCGTCTTGGCCTTTTTCTTCTTCAGCTGCAGGCGGTGCGTGTGTGTGTTTGTGTGTTTGTGTGTGTGTGTGTGTGTGTGTGTGTGTGTGTGTGTGTGTGTGTGTGTGTGTGTGTGTGTGTGTGTGAGGAATGATGGTGGCACGAACGCTGCCAAAGCGCCACTGCAAGCACGAGATGAGTTCAACGGACACAAACACACACACATCACACGCGCACGCACGTACCGCTGCTGGAACGAATCCGCCATCATCATCATCGTCGTCGTCGTCGTCGTCTTCAATGACGGCGCGTGGTGGCGCTGTCTTTGGTGTCGCCTTTGTCTTCGTGTCGACCGATGCTCGCCCCTTCTCCCGCGTGCTCCCCTTGCTCTTCTTGGGGCTGGTCTTGCTCGGGCCACCCTGCACCG
This sequence comes from Salpingoeca rosetta, assembly GCF_000188695.1. Lineage (NCBI taxonomy): Eukaryota > Choanoflagellata > Craspedida > Salpingoecidae > Salpingoeca > Salpingoeca rosetta. The sequence continues at coordinate 289,667 of NW_004754925.1, read as the reverse complement.
CCTTGTTGGTGCTGTCATGGCCACCATCACCGCTGCTGTCGTCGTCCTCAATCACCTCTCGTTTTGGTTTCGCCGCTGCCGCTGCCGCTGCCTTCTTGCGGGGTGAACGCCGTGTTTTGACTGGCGATGCCGTCGCAGACTTGTTCTCCTTCTTGACAGTCTTCTCGTCCTGCTTGCTCTTCTTCGTCTGCTTCGCTCCCTTCTCGTCGCCACTCCCGCTTCCGTTCCCAATCGCGTCATCATCATCATCACCGCCACCGTTGTCGTCGTCGTCACCCATCAGCACCGCCAGCGCTTCAGCCTCATCAATCTGTGTGAGCGACGTGTGTGTGTGTGTGTGTGTGAGTGTGTGTGTGTGTGTGAGTGAGAGTGTGTGTGGATGTGTGAGCGAGTGCGTGAGAGAGTGTGTGTGCGTGTGACAGTAGTGAGCAAGTGGTGACCTGGTCAAGCCCCAGCGTACAGGAGCGAGCAAGGGCAAGCAAGGGGCAGCGTCAAGTGTGTGTGTGTGTCAGAGTTGCATACGTCATCGTCATTGTCGTCGGGAACCGCAACAACTTCGTCCTCGTCATCATCCTCGATAATCATGGAGCGCTGAGCCTGGCAACAAATACAACAGCAGCAGCAGCAGCAGCAACAGCAAGAAATGCAGCAAGCAAATCAAGAAGGTAAAGGAGGTCGGCCAAGGGTAGATATGAGTAAGAGAGGGGTACATTGTTGAGTGAGTGAGTGAGTACCAGCGATAAGCAGTGTGGCAGCGGGCATCGACACGGGTGCCACTTGGGCTGCTCTCAGCATGGTTTGGGACTGAGCATGAGGTGCGGCACATCACGCATGCGCAAGACTGGCAGGCACCTTGGCTGTGGGCTTGTCTTTGCCTTTCTTTGCGCGCTTCGATGCTGGGCGCTGGCTGAAAAAGTCGCGAGCACTGATTTCCGTCTTGGAGTCGACAAAGTCTCCATCATCAGAGTCCTAGCGGGTGTGGCAGTGCAGTACAGGCAGGCAGGCACAAGGGTGTGTGAAAACGGGGCAGGCACAGCAGAAGGGAACTCATGCTGCAGAGGCACACTCACACACATAGACACACACACACACACACATAGACACATACACAAACACACACACACACACAAACACACATGCGTGCATGTTCTGCCTCACCACATCGATGACCTCTGGCTGCTTCTTCTTGCCGCCCTTCTTCTTTGGCTTTTGTGAAAAGAAGGCCCGGATGTCCGCCATGGCTGCCTGTCGACCCACATACACACACACACAACATGCATAAGCCAACATGGTGAGGCAGACAGAACCAGAGGCAGACCCACCACATCACACACCACACAGCACCACAGCACGTTTGCTCGGACTTGTGTCTCTCACTGACTGACTGATGGCTTTGGCGCGATCAGGGTTGCGGATAATTCTCCATGATTCCCAATACAATTCCAGCCGGAAACCGCCCAAGGAACAAAAACAAAAGCAACACCGCAGCAACAGCAGCAGCAGCATTCACATCTCACTGCAACTCGGGCAACTGTCGTCGCGTTTTTGCCCTTGCTGCACTCGTGCACACAAGATCAGGAACCACAAGCAGTGCAGACATCAACACCCTGCAAGCGGGCAAGTGAGCGAGTAAGCGAGTGAACGATGGCTGGCCGCTTGCGTGCAATCGCTGCGGTTGCCACGGCTGCTGGCGCAGCTGTGTTTGGGACGATGGCCGCAACACGCGCACCACCGCCCGCAACCGTCACCCCGCCGGGATCGCCCCTGAACCTGCCCTCACGCAAGAAGCAGGTGCGCACGTGTGCCTGCGTGCGTGCGCGTCTCTGCAACAAGGATACCAAAGGGGGAAGGGGGGCAGTGTGGTGCAGCTGCGAGCAAGCACCAACTGCCATGCCAGCGCTCGTGTTCTGCTTTGCACGATGTTGTCATCACTGCCACGCTGTCGGGCCCAAATTGTCTGATTCAGACACGCACATCCCCTCTTCCTTTCTCTATCTCTGTCTATCTCTGTGTGTGTGTCTCTCTCTGTCTCTCTCTCTCTCTCTCTCTCTCTCTCTCTCTCTCTGTCTCACACTCTCACACACACTCTCACACTCTCACTCACACACATGAACAAACACTTGTACGTAGTGGGAGGATCTCCAGTCCCAGGAGTACGACATCCTTGTGATTGGAGGCGGTGCCACCGGTAGCGGTGAGTCTGCAAGCATCCGGAACTGCACGTGCCCATGAGCACACATGCCCGCCCACGCACACACATGAACACAAGCACGCACATATGCTCACATGCACGCTGACCACATTCTCACATTCTCCCCTTTGTTCCGTGTGTCTGTGTGATTGTGCTACGCAATGTTCATCCAGGCGTTGCTTTGGATGCGGCATCTCGAGGTGCGGGTGCTGTGCGCAATGACACATGCACACTGATATATGAACGGTTGCCAGCTCAATCTACTTGTGTGAGTGTGTGTGTGCGTGTGTGTGTGTGTGCGTGTGTGGTGTGCTGCGCTCATTCCGTGGTTGTTTGTTTTTGTTTGCATGCACGCGTGGTTGTGTGTCTCCATACCGCGCGCTGCGTCACCAGGGCTTCGGGTTGCACTTGTTGAGCGGGACGACTTCTGCTCCGGCACCAGCAGCCGCAGCACCAAGCTCATCCACGGCGGCGGTCAGTCGCTCTGTGTGTGTGTGTGTGTGTGTGTGTGTTTGTGTGCGTGCGTGTGTATACGTGTGTGTGTGTGTGTATACGTGTGTGTGTATATACGTGTGTGTTTGTGTTTGTGCGACTGGCTTGCGCATCCATGTGTACCTGTGCACGTGCTCATGCAGCATGGGCTCGCCTTCCATTCTGCCTCCGGTGCAGTCCGTTACCTGGAGAAGGCAATCATGCAATTGGATATGGAACAGGTGGGGCAATAGTTTCTCAGGCGCGTGCATGCATGCATTAACTACGTTCGAGGAGGCCACTGTGTACCCCTCCCCCGCCCTCACAACTCACAATAACTTCACTCACACATACATACGCACACAATCACGCACACAACCGTCTGCACACACACACACACCCCCCCACACACACGCTTCTGTGCATGTATCCGTGCACAGTACAACATGGTGCAAGAGGCGCTGCGTGAGCGGGAGACGCTTCTGCGCATTGCACCGCACGTCGCACGCGAGCTGCCCATCCTCGTCCCAATCTACAGGTCCGCAGCCGTGATGGTGGTGGATGGTGGTGGTGTGATTCTTGTGGTTGAAGTCACATGTAGCTCAAGCCATCCAGCGTATGCACAGCTCATTCACACCAACCAACCTCCTGCTCGCCCCCGCTTTCCACGACAACACACAACACAACTGTCGCCAACGTTGTAGGTGGTGGGAGCTGCCATACATGTACGCCGGCCTGAAGATGTACGACTTTATTGCGTGGCTGTCCAAGAAGAAGGAGGACAAGGGCGTGAGTGGCTGCTACATGCTGGGCAGGGACGCTGCCATGGCCGCATTTCCACAGCTCAACACCGCCAGTCTCCGTGGCGCAATTGTCTACCACGACGGTGAGGGAGTGCTGGGCATGTGTGCGTGTGTGCGTGTGTGCGTGTGTGTGTGTGTGCGCGCGTGTGTATAGTGTGTGTGTGCGTGTGTGTGTGTGTGCGTGTGTGTGTGTGAAGAGGGGGATGGAGGCTCTTGTGAAACGTTCGTTTGCGTGTGTGTTGTGTTGTGTTGAGCATGCACGGCATGTGCCGCTCACCCATCCTCCTTTCGTGCGCGCGCGTGACATCAGGACAACACGATGACGCCGCAATGGGACTCGCCGTGGCGCTGACTGCGGCCAAGGAGGGCGCAACCGTGCTGAACCACGCCGGCGTGAGTGATGGATGTCAATGATGGATGACCAAACACTGTAGCGCTCACCACGCGTCAACACATACACACACACACACAACAATACACACACACAAATACGCACACACATACAATACACACACGTACGCACACGTACGCACATGTACACACTCAGATACACATACGAACACATAAACATGCTCATCTACGTGTCCATGCAACGCCAACTCACGCGCGCCCTTGTCTCTCCCTCCCCTTCGCAGGTCGTTGAGCTGGTGAAGCAACGGGTCGGAGAGGATGTTCCGGACAGGATTATTGGCGCCCGCGTCCGTGACGAGCTCACAGGTTGGATGGGGGCGTAGGGATGATGATGGATTTGGCCGGGGAGGGGAGGTGTTATGCATGGTGGCTAGCCTGTTGAGTCGTGCATGAGAGGTGAGAAAATTTGAGCAACCGTCATGACCAAACACACACACACACACACACACACACACACACACACACACACACACACACACACACACGCCACGTCACGCCACGCTGCAGGGGAAGAGGCAACGGTGCACGCCAAGTGCGTCATCAACGCGACCGGCTGCTTTACGGACGAGGTGTTGAAGATGGACAACCCAAAGCAGGACGATGTTGTGGTGCCGAGTCAGGGCATCCACGTCGTCCTCCCAAGC
>NW_004754925.1:270147-280147 GCF_000188695.1 Salpingoeca rosetta | reverse complement strand
GCAAGACACAATCGTCAACACACCACTCAACCGCCATTCAAGCCACCAGTGCACAGCAAACAATGGGGTGAGTGGCGTACCAATGACTTGCTTGTAGAACATGTAGCTGAGGAGAGGCAGCGCGAGGAGGGAGCCAAACTTGTAGGTGAGGAAGCTGGACTCGTCGTGCTTGCCAGCGCTCTCAGCAACATGGGTGGACGCAAAGCGTCGGCCGCCTTGATTTGATGAAGCGAGAACGAAGCAAGCAAGGGTATGTGTGGCAAAAGGACATGTTCATCAGTGCACATGCGTTGGGTGAGCTTGGTGTCTCAGCAGCAGAGCCAATACTATGCGTGGTGTGCTTCCTCTTGTTGCGCGCAAGGCGCGCGCCTCCTCACCCTTGTACTGATTTGAGTTTACACCACAATACACAGCACAGTCAACACACAACCAACACCAACTGCAACAACACAATCAACATCTCACACCACTGCGCACCTGCCAACAGTCGTCGTGCTGCCTGCATCGTGGTTGTTCGTTCAGGTGTTGGATGTAGAAAATATCCACAAATCATTCACCAATTTTCCACATACAGTGCTTGTGTGTGTGTGTGTGTGTGTGTGTGTGTGTGTGTGTGTGTGTGTGTGTGTGTGTGTGTGTGTGTGTGTGTGGCAGCTTGCCTCCCACCACATCTGCAACCACTGACGTGCCTTCTTTGCTTGGTTCCTTGCTCGCTGATGGGCTTCGTTTATGTTAGAAGTAGCGCAGTGGTTGGGCGTTGAGAGGCAACTACCCATCTGCCTGTCTCTCTCTCTCTCTTTGTCTGTCTGCCTGAATGCCTGAAACGGAAGAAGAGGAAGACGAAACACACAACAACGTGCGAGTGCAAAGTATCGAAGTATCAAAGTGGAGTGGGAGAGTGCACAGTGCGTAGTGGGGAGAGGGGGGACAAGGAGAAGAGAATCTGAAGCGAGCAAGGACGTTGCAGACGGAGCAAGAAAAGAAAGAAAGAAAGAAAAAAAAAAAAGAACAGCGCACAGCATTCACAGCATGCAGCAACGGCTGCAACACAGGGAAAAAAAGGAAAAAGAAAAGGGGAATGTCATGACATTTCAACAACACAACACCCAGATCAAGTGTACAGGTGGGAGCGTGAGAATGGAACAACCAAACATGCAAAGAGAACAACCAAATCAGTTGCAACAGCTGCAGTAGCAGCAACCCTCGCATGTCAGAACAACAAAAGCGCAAGGGTTGTGCTGGTTTCGCTATGAGTCCTCGTGTTGACCGCCACCGTGATCAGCACCGCTACCACCGCCATCACCCTCACCGTTACCATCACCATCACCCTCGGCCAAGGGATCATTGGTGCCTGCAGCCGTGCGGCGCCGCAGCTCCAGGTCCCGCACACGCGCACGCGCCTGCTCAAGCTGCTGCGCAACGTTCTGCTCCTATGCACAAACACACACGCACACACACACACATGCACACGCACACGCACACACAAAACGTGAATGACTGCAGTGCTTTGTTGGGGAAGGGGGAGAGAGAACACGAAGGAACCACACACACACACACACACACACACACACACACAACACACACACATGTAGGTGGACGCACCACAGGTGGATGCTGCAGAGCAGCACCGCCATCGTGGCTGCCGTGACTGGTGTGATGGCTGGCATGACTGGTGTGACTGGTGTGACTGGTGTGACTGGTGCCATGGCTGCCGTGACTGGTGTGACTATTGTGGCTGCTGTGATGAAGGCGGATGTGGTCGTCATCATCATCATCGTCGGGCGGTGGGCCCTGCACGGGCTCGCCCATCTGCGCAGTGTCGTACGACATACAGTACTTGCACTGGTGTGATGGGTTGTTGTTTAAGTTGTTGTTGTTTAAGTTGTTGTGTGGTGTATGTATGTGTGAGTAGACAAGCACGAAGAGACGGACATCGAATAACACGCGTACACACACACACAGAGCACATACAGCAGCAGCAGCAGCAGCAGCAGCAGACCTTGTGTCCGAGGGAGTGGAATTTTGCGTACGAGGATCGAGAGCAGTCGCGGCAGCGGATGTGTACATATGTGTTCTTGTACTGTGGCGGCTGTCACCACGCACGCGCGCACACACACACACACCAATAAAGGGGGTGAGGATGTGTGTGCGTGTATGTGATGTGCAATGTGCATGACATGACACACGTCGTTGGAGCATCGTGTCGCAAATCATTCCAAACAACAGCAAAGGCAGAAGAGAAATCACTTCCACACACACACACACACACACATACATACACACACACACATACATACCATGGGCGTTTGTTGAATTTGCTCCTCCAGATGTTTGTATTTGGAGGAGAGGTCGAGAAACGACTGCGTGCACACGGGGCACTTGGACCTGAAGCAACACCACATACACGCACATGTGCGCCAAGGGCACGTGAGTACTAGCATTGACAGGACACGGGCAAGATAAAAGAAAACACACACACAGACACAGATACACACACTCACACACTCACTCAGACACATAGACCATCACACGTGCACATACACGCGCGTGTGCACTCACGTGGTTGAGAGGAGCATACGGTAGCAGCTGTTGTGGAGAAAATGGCCACAGGGCGGCGCAAAGAGCTTTCGCGTGGACGAGTGTAAATGCTGTCAACAAACACACGTGCACAGGACGGCGTCAGTTTGTTCGTGTGCTTGTACACGTCTGTCTGTGTGTGTGTACATCTGTGTGTGTATGTGTGTGTACACATCTGTGTGTTTGTGCACGTTTGTGTTTGTACATCTCTCTCTCTCTCTCTCTGTCTCTCTCTGTCTCTCTGTCTCTCTCTGTCTCTCTGTCTCTCTCTGTCTCTCTCCGTCTCTCTCTCTCTCTCTCTCTCTCTCTCTCTCTCTCTCTGTGTGTCCCTCTCTCTGTCCCTCTCTCTGTGTACGATGCTGCGCAACGAATCAGCGGGCAAACGACGAGCTCACCTCCAAGCAGACGGGGCAGTTGCGATCTGAAAACGGGGGGGGGGGGGGACATGGAGAACAACAGCACATACATACATGAAGGCGTCGGCGTGAGTGCCAGCGTGTGCAAGCAGATGAGCGGCAACAACAGCACCACGGACAATGCAAGAGGGGGGGGGGTGTCAGGTGTAGGACTCACCAGCAGCTTCTTCGACGCACTGCGAAGCGAAATCCGACGTGTGGCAGCACAGAACAGGCAAGCAACCCAAAGGCAACAGCATGAGCTTGCAAGCGCAACGGAGACAAGCATGAACACACACACACACACACACACAGAGAGAGAGAGAGAGAGAGAGAGAGAGAGAGAGAGAGAGAGAGAGAGAGAGAGAGAGAAGAACACACACACACACACACACACACAAAACAGACAAGCACACACACACGCACACAAAACAGACAAGCACACACACACACGCACAAACGCAAACGAAGGGAAACAGCAGACTCACGACGTGCGATGCAAAGCGCTCCCTGGAGTAGCAGACACAGCAGCGGTCGCAGTGTTTGAAGTTGTGCCGACCACCGACACGACAGATGCCACAGCGTGTACAGTGGTACTGCTGCTTGGCTGTGTCGTCATCAAAGAACCTGCATATCGCGCAGAAGTAGTTGCCGAACCTCTGCCCACATCGCATACACGCCTCGCCCACCTGTCGCGACACGTCGTGTTTTTACACACACACACACACACACACACACACACACACACACACACACACACACACACACACACATGCCTGATGAGAGGTGGCACACCAAACCCCTTGTGACCCCCCCCCCCAACACAAGCACAGCAGAAGAAGCAAAACAAAACCAAATGTACAAACAACCACGCATGCAACCGCATGGACACAGAGATACGAACCAGCTGTTCCAATCCACAGGCAGAGCAGCGTAATCGCGTCACTTTGCGACGGTTCAGCTGTTGGCCACAGCCACCGTCTTGATCCTCATCGTCATGGCACCGGCGACACGGCAAGTATCGCTGGCAGCACGGCGACTGTCGGAGCAGGCAGACACAGAGATAGGGGTGGGGGTGGAGTCAGCAACACGTCAACGACACAGGAGAGCATCACACACACACACACACTCACACACACACAGATTCACACGCGCGCACACACAGTCTCTCTCCCCCACATTCGCAGATGCACATTCACAGATGCACACCGATGTACATTCACATGTACACGCACAGACGGAGAACGCACCAGGATTTGACAATGACGCTGGTAGTGGACGCAGCCGTGCCCTGCACCGCCTTCCACATACATGATCCTACTCCACAAAACCTGGTATCGGTCGGTTGGTTGGTTGGTTGCAGGAGTCGAATGTAAATGGCAAACCAAGGCAGCCCCTCAGTTGTTCAGGTGCTCGGCTGCTCGATGTGTGTCAGTTTCTCACACACGCGCCAGACTGGAGCCAGCGAAGCGAGGGCGGCAGCTGTTGTTGTTGTTGTTGTTGTTGTTGTTGTCTGTGTGTGTGTGAATCCGCAACACAAGTCAGAAGGCCGAGGAGGGCGGACACGGCAGCATTCAACACACAACTGTCCAGGTCAGCTTGCTTGCCCACCAGCTCCAGCAAGCAAGCAGCTCAAAGAAGTACTGGTTGGCTTCGCGCAACGTGGTGAACTGGACTGTAGGTGGTGCTGATTATACGAGGAAATCTTCAGCAAATCCTCCCTTTCCATGTTGCGGGTGGACGAGGCGCCCGATTTCTTGCTCAAATGAAGTATAATCTCCATTGTGGTTGAAATGAGCAAAATCTCATATTTGAGGCGTATGCACGAATATGCCCTTTTCCCTGAAATGGAAACAAATAGTGGAAATACCAGGGAAAATGGATGCACTGCGTGCTGATTTGTTGGCAGCGTTGCAAATGCTCTTGGCGAAGGCGCACGCAGTGTGCCTTTTCTTTATCGATCTTCTTCTCCTGAGGCGAGGTGAGCAGATGGCTGGCTCATGCGAGCTGATGAAGGGCAAGAACGCGTGTGTGTGGGAATGAGGGTGGTGGTGTGGTGTCTGAGCCAGATGGAGATGGAGATGGTATGAACAGTGTGCTGACTAGCACATGGCTCATGACACAATGCACCCTGTCACTGTGGCTGTCGCTGTGGCTGTTGTGTCGGTGTGTGTGGGTGTGTGGGTGGGTGTGGTGGAACAAGGACGATGGTGCGCATGCGTGCCGCACACTTATCAACCAACCAACACACACAAACACACATGTGCACATGCATGTAACACATGCGTATTATCAACAACACACCAGACAACCATGCTCACGTGCGCGTTGCTGTCTTGTGTGCTTGTGCTTGGCTTGGTTGCTGCCGTCCACCACAACACAGAGCACCAACCATGCAGATCTTTGTGAAGACCCTCACGGGCAAGACCATCACCCTCGAGGTCGAGCCCTCCGACTCGATCGAGAACGTCAAGGCCAAGATCCAGGACAAGGAGGGTGCGTTGACTGACCCCTCTGCCCTTGCCTTGTGCTGCGTACTGCGACTGGTGTGACAGTGGTGGGCGAAGCAGACACAGCTTGAAGAGCAACCATGGCACATTGCAACCACAACAGCAACAGCAACAACCGCAACCACACGTGTGCGGACACACGAGTGCATACAACCCCAGCATTTCCTGCTGCTGCAACTGTGGCGTGGTGACAGCGACTGTGTGGCGTGTGTTTCATGATGGATGGAGATAACGGCATTAGCGTGACTTGTCAACGTCGACCGTACGGCGATGAGATGGAAGAAGACATTGCCGGGCACGTGCTTTTGTGGCCGCATACTCGCCTTGCACATTCCCGTCACAGCAATGCACCTACGCGACAGTCACCACCGCCAATATGCACCACAACGTATGCGTCCCTTTGTTGCACTCACCCGCTCTCGTTTTTCTTGCTTGGTGTAACACTTCTCAGGTATCCCCCCTGATCAGCAGCGCCTTATCTTCGCCGGTAAGCAGCTCGAGGATGGCCGCACCCTGAGCGACTACAACATCCAGAAGGTGCGCAACTCGCAGCGCGTGCACATTGTGCAAGTGCGTGCGTTTGCGTGGTTTTCTTTGTGCCAGATGTGGCTGTAACTTTTCCTGTGCACATTTCCTGCTTGTCTTCTTGCGTGTCGGGCTTCATGGCTGACTGACTCACGACCTTGCTGCTGTTGCTTGTCGCGTCGGCTGTGTTGCATTCAGGAGTCCACACTGCACCTTGTGCTCCGCCTGCGTGGTGGTGGCAAGAAGCGCAAAAAGAAGAACTACACCACCCCCAAGAAGATCAAGCACAAGCACAAGACCGTACGTTTGTGTGCGTGTGTGAGACTGTGACTGTGAGGGCTGAGAAGTGACAGGCAGATGCGTGTTTTTGTCGGCGTTTATTGGCCATTGATGATGGATGTTATTGTTGTACCCACACCACCACCCAACCTCATCATCGTCACGACCACGACCACCACCACCACTACGACTACGACTACCACGCCTTCTCACACGCCTTTTTTTGTTTCCCACATACAGGTCAAGCTGGCTGCCCTCAAGTACTACAAGGTTGATGGCTCTGGCAAGGTTACCCGTCTGCTCCGCGAGTGCCCCTCTGAGGAGTGCGGTGCTGGTGTCTTCATGGCTGCCCACTTTGACCGCCAGACGTGCGGCAAGTGCGGTCTGACCTACAGGTTCGACGAGAAGCAGGAGGCATAAAGGCGTTGATCAAAGCATCTTCGTCTCGTTGTTGCATATCCCTTGTCTCTCTCGTTGTTGCATATTCCTGTGTACGTCGTCAGCCAATGCGGTGGTGTGGAAGTTGGGGTCCAAAGCAGGGGCGTGCCTGTCTCTGGTTTGGTTGAGTGGTTTTTGGTTGGTGCGGACCTCTGCGTTTCGCATGTTGTGGGCGCGTCAACGGCATTTGGCGCTGTTGCCATTTCATGGCCCGTGTCATCTTTGCCGTCCGTCGCTGCCCTCTGCCTGAGTGCTTCCTCTCCCAAGCAAGGGCAGTGCTTGTCCTGGCTTTTGTCCCTTTCTTCTCGTGCTTCTGCGCCTTTCCTCACTGTGCGAGTGGATGCTCTTTTCTCCCCTCCCCGAATTGCACCCATAAATGTCCATCGCCTTGGGATAAGTCTGATCCGAAACGACAAAGAAAGAGAGAGAGTGTGTGTGTGTGTGGTTGTTGGGTAGGCACTCGAGTGCTAGTGCTGCTGCGCAAAAGGGCTGATACTTTTACTGGGAAAGGAGATGCCGCACACATGCGCGAGCGTCGATGAAGTTATGCGAGCTGTGCATGCGACACGATGCGACGGCGTGATAGAGGACTAGAGGATTGTCGGTCATGCATTGCATCTCGATGGCTCTCCTGGAGAAATTAGGCAGAGAGCTTCCGTTGCGCCGCTTCTTGCTCCTCCTGTTCGTTGTGATCCGGCACGTCAGTGTCCAGGAAGTAGCCGGCCGACGCTGACACCAAGCACAGGCCCATACCGACGCACGCTGCGCACACGCAAGTGAAGCAACGAATGTGTGAAAAAAGGAAGCGAGTCAACGAGCCAAGCAGAAGAAACGTGCGCGCACGACGCGTTGCATGCAGACAAGAATGCATGCACCTGAATCCCTCTTCCTTCCTCTCTTTTCCCAGTGCTGAATTCCTTCCTCGGATTCATCTGCGCTTCCACTAGACTGTAAAGACTAGAAGGCTGCTGTCTCCCTCTCCCTCCTCCTCCCCTCCCACACCCACTTGCGTGTGGACTTACCAATGACGCCGGAGTCGCCGAGCAAGCACGCCGAGCCCGGCTTGAAGGCGCCTGCACCCTCACAGGGCTGGAAGATGCTGGCGTTTGGATGATATTTCAGCTCCCCAATACTCGCTCCAAAGATGAAGAGCCCAAGCACAATCAACCAAACTGCAGGGAAGGGGATGAGGGAGAAGGCGCAGGACATAGGGATGGCGTGTTAAGACGCAGATGGTGAGTTTGAACACGTGGCGACTGGCAGTGTGAGTCCACAATGGGTGATGTGAGGGCAGCTGAGCAAATTGCCATCTCTCCGCAAACAACGACGGTCCAGCCTTCATCCCCTTGCTCAGTGCTTGATTCACTGTCCCACTCGCACAGCAGACAACCTAAGAACCTGAAGTGTTCCAGTACTCACATGCTCCCATCATGAGGTGACGCAGTGCTGGCTTGAAGGAAGGCTTGACAAAGCTGATCAGCGTCAACAGGAACGTGAGCCATGCCAAGAACAAGCCTGTGCCGTAGAACAACGCTGCTGACCTCCAGGACGTCACAGGGATGTCTTGCAACCCAGTGCCTGACGAGGTGTGTGATTGTGTGTGTGTGTGTTATGGTGCTTGCTAGAGTGAGCGCACGAGCATCGAGGCGTGCTTGAGCAAGCGGAATCGAGACACCATCCACTCAACACCCAGCCAAAGCACACAATGAACTTAAACAAAAAAAAAAAAAAAACAGTCGCAGTCAGTCGCGCTTCGCCCCCTCACCCCACCCTCTTCATCGTTATTGGCTCGTACCGTATTGGCCACAGGTTTCCTCGAAACCAACGCGCTGCAAACATGCGTAGACGAGGCCGAGGGAGATGCTGTCGTAGCCCAGGGCCAGGACGGACGACTTGGTCTCCACCCAATACGACGTCACAAACGCCAACGTCAACACCACCGACGTCAACAGCACGAGCACACACCACAGTGCCCTGGAAAACGTTTCACACGCCATGGCTGATCCTCCAAGTACAGCGACGCAGCGGTGCACTCAAGCTGTTGTGTATTGTTGCTGGAAAGTTGCTGCTACTGAGGAGCTGGTTGTGTATCTTGTTAGCTTGTTGCCTCTTGAGTCTGCTTGCTTCCCTTCCCTGTCTCTGTCACAGGTTGCTGCTCCCTTGCTTGCTTGCTTGCTTGCTTCCTTGCTTGCTTGCTTGCTCGGTGTGGAAAGAATGAGAGGCGGCAGGCATCAGCGACAAGCATCAGCGACAAGCGACAAGTGGGAGCTTGCAGGCATCAAACGCAGCACGATGGCGTGCTTGGAATGCGCGTTACGAATTGATTCGTTAAAGAATCATCCAATCGAAGGATCTTGTTGGCTGGTGCTTATGGCTGGTGCTTATGATTCGATGCACAATTTGTGAATCGCCCTTGTCAGCCTCCGCTTTTGCCTGGCGACGCTCACAGTTGCCCACAACTCCCGAAAACGAACCCGTCATCACAAACAACTTCGCCAACCAACCCAGCAAAGAGCCAAGACAACCAGCAGAACGAACGAGCAAACAAACACACAACAAGTCGGACAGTGAGACAGCAACGTGTGCAGGCAGCTAGCTGTGGTGAAGAGGCCACACACCAAGCAAGCGGTGAAAGAGCTGTCAAGAGGAGAGACCGCGAGCGAGGAGTAAAGGGAGAAGACGCAACGCCACAACGACCAGCCACCTCACAAGGGGGACACAAAAGGAGAACCGGTTGTTGCTCCCGTTGACGCTCTCGTCACCCATCGTCGTTGATCGCCACCGCCGTTGAACGCCACCGCCGTCGTTAGCTGCCAGTGTTGGTCGCCATCACGCCGCGTTCACCATGCCCGCAAAGAAGAAGAAGCCAGCAAGCGCCAAGGAGAAGAAGGACGCAAAGCCCTCCAGGCCAACCCGCTGCGGACCAGACTTTGAGTGGCAGGCGCAGCCGAAACTGGTGACTGCAGCAGAGAAGAACGACCTGGATCGCGTGGAGCGGTTGTTGGTGCGCGGTGAGGACCCAAACGAAGCCCTGCATTTCGCCATTGGCAGGGGTCGACTCCAAGTTGCCGAGATGTTGCTCAAAGCCGGCGCTTCCGTGCACACCGAAATCAAGGACGGCGATTACTGGTTGCCTCCACCCGCCCCACCAAAGGAGGTGTGTGTGTATGTGTCTGTGTGTGTGTGTGTGTGTGTGTCTGTGTCTGCGTATCTGTGTGCATGCGTGAGAATGCGAGAGAGAGTGTGTGTGTGCGCGTGTGTGTGTCTGTCTGTCTG
>NW_004754925.1:252647-267647 GCF_000188695.1 Salpingoeca rosetta | reverse complement strand
CAGCAAGGCGTGCACTGCTGCGGGCTGGGCGTGCATGGGCGTATGGATAAGTGTATGTGGATCGGTGTGTGTATCGGTGTGTGTATGAAGATGGACACTGAGCGCGGAACATATGTGCGTGCATGTACACACACGGACACAAAGATACACAGACACACAGACACACAGACAGACACACACACAACCACGCGCGGGGCTGCCCCTTTGATGTGGCGATACCTTGATCGACGTCGACGGTGAACATGGACATGAGTGGACTCTTGTCCAGGCCAACCTGAACGATACACGGAACAACCACAGGTGAGCTGCAAACGCGTAAACGCACACACACACACACACAAGCAAGCAAATCAACGAACAAACAAACCAACAAACAAACAAACAAACAAACAAACAAACAAACAAACAAACAAACAAACAAACAAACAAACAAACAAACAAACAAACAAACAAGCACACGCACAGACACACTAAACATACAAACAAACAAACATACAAACAAACAACAAACAAACAAACAAACAAACAAACAAACAAATCATCCCATCTTCTTGTGCTGTGTCGATCGCATGAAACGCACCTCGACAAATGCATTTTCGAAACAGGACTGGACTTCCGCTGACGATTTTGAAGTAATGGGGCCTGTGAGGGCGTCTGTTGCCTCTTCAAGAAACGCAACAAAGAAATCGCCTTTGCCCAACAAGAACATATCCTTCACCAGCTGCATATGTACGTGCGTGTTTGCATGTGCATGCACATGTGTTTGGTGAGAGGCAGAGCTGTGCAACGAAAATACAGTACTCGATGTCCAGACCAGAACACACACACACACACTCACACACACACACACACAAAGAAACAAACAAGCAAACAACAGTTGTGGTTGCATTGCATTCCACCTGCAGTGTGGCAACGAGGTCCGCTTGTTGCATCAGCAACCGCCACACGTGCTGAAGTCATACCGTCGCATCAGGGCAAGTGCAATGAATGGCGCGAACAACACAGAGTACAACACAGGGTAAACGCGAAATTCGTCATGCACCAACAGGCTTGCACGCAGGAATGGAGGCATGTACACACACACACACACACGCACACACAACATGGGCCCACCTCTGACAGGCGTTCGTGGATGTGTGCGAGTGTTTGATCGAGATGCACAGCATCAAGTCCAGACTGCACGTGCACATGTGTGAGTGGAACAGTGAGACGATGACGACGACTTTGCGTGTGTTTGAGTTGACATGTGTGCATGGGCATATTCAGTGGTGCGCCGTGTTGCATCACTTACATCGCTCAGCAGCGACAGGATCGTCTGCTCCAGCTCCCGCTGCTCATCCTCCGAGATGCCCTCTGCACAGCACACACACACACACACACACACACACACACACACACACACACACACACACACACACACACACACACACACACACACACACACACACACAAGCAAACAAGCACACACGCGTGCGATGTGAGTGCGACAGGATAAGTGTGTGCATGTGCAGACGCCGCCAACTTCCAATTGTCCACACTTCGTCTCTCCTTTCTCCTCCGTCTCAACCACCACCACCACCACCACCGCCACCACCACCACCACCACCACGAACACGCTGCAACGTACGTGCACCCGATGTTGGGCTGCCACCCTGCAGGAGTAGCGTGTACAGGCCCAACTCCAGCATCCGCACGTGTGTTCGCTTGCTGATGGAGCTCAGCAACTGCTTTGCATTCAGATCATAGTCGTCCCTGCACGCAATAGTCGTGTGATTGAACGTGATTGTTGCGTGGGAGAGAGAGTGTGTGTGCATACGTGTGTGTGTGTGCGTGTGTGTGAGTGAGTATGCATACGTGTGTGAGAGTGCGTGTGTGTGTGTGTGTGAGCGAGTTCGTAATGTGTAAGATGCAACATTGCAAGAATTTGCCGACACCACCGCTATCGGTGACAGCACAAAGGCAACTCACCACACGCCGCGATAGGCATCACCCTGCTTCTGTCGGCTCTGCACACCGACACAGCAGAACACGCAAAGAGAAGGAGAAGGTGATGTAAACTCGTGCCAGTGATGGTCTAGCGTACATGCGACACACACAGACACATAGACACACAGACACAGACACAGAACACATGCACAGACACACACACAGACACACACACATGCACACACGCAGCACGTGCGCACGTCGGAGATGCGCTGAACGAAGAAGTCACCCCTGTGGTCGCTGAGCGTGCCATACACAACCCAATCCGCAACGTGCTGCAGAAACACACGCAGACACTCGCGCATGAGGAGGGCAAAGGGCCCGCGCAGGTCTGGTGGCTGGTCGAGTCGGTCGTGCAGGAATGACAGCAGGCGGCACCCGGATAGCTGGTCGTGTTGGCGGGATTGGCGGGGATGGGGAAGGGAAGTGGGATTGATGAGCAGTGTGCACCCCGGGAGTGTGTGGCGACAAGATCAAGGGAGGTTGGAGGGGGAGTGTGCATGTGTGTGTACGTGTGCATGTGTGTGTGTGTGCGCGTGTGAAGATGCACAAGCATGACTGCACAAGCACAACTGCACAAGCAAGCATACATACACAAGCACATCACAACAAGAACCAGGAATCTGCGTTGCAGCTCAAGGTACCTGTCTGTGTGTGATTTCCTCCATTGTGTTGGCCAGCAATGGGAACAACACAAAGTACTGCCAATGCAAACAAAGTACAAGGAGATGTACGTATGACACATATGTGAGAAGATGATTGGCTTGTGACAAACGAATGGTGTACACTTCAATAGCTGACAAACACTTCACCCTGCATGGGAATGCCCGGGGCTACGCACGTGGTTGAAGCGGTACACAAGGTTGGACAGCGCTGTTTCATGACCGGCATTGAACTTGTCTTGTGCCAGCAAGATTTCTTCTCGGTACGTGTCCAACACGGTGTCCAGTGCATCTGCCACTGCGGTTCTGTAAATCCCTGATGAGCGTCCGTGCGAGCGCGCGCGTGTGTGAGTGTGAGTGTGAGTGTGAGTGAGTGTGAGTGAGTGAGTGAGTGTGAGTGTGAGTGTGAGTGAGTGAGTGTGTGTGTGTGTGCGCGCGCACTAGTGGTGGGAATAACATTACACCCGTCCTCAAGCACACGCACACATGAGGTCGATTGATACCTGCGTTCTCTGTGAGCTGGGTATCCACAAAGACTTCCAGGGTTCTGAACGTTGTGCCAAGAACGCACAGCTTGTCCAGAATCTCGTGCTCTGCACTGGTAATGCCTTGCAAGCCGGGGCGCACCTGCACGTTGACGCATCCGCACGCGCGCACGTGAGCACATCAAACTGAGCAAACCGACACTGTTGCATCAGAACACACACGAGATCAGCACTCAAACGCAAGTGTAGCACAACCCACGCACCCGAAAGCGGTCCTTGCGCAGCACAAAGCATTCTCCGTCAATGCCTGCCAACATGGCAAAGAGGTCGCCACTCAGCAGCTCTACCACCTCTCCCATGATGTGTGTGTGTGTGTGTGTGTGTGTGTGTGTGTGTGTGTGTGTGTGTGTTGTTGTTGTTGTTGTGGTCCTCACACGCACAGCTCTGGCAGTAACGGATACTGAAAATTTACTGAAGTTTTACGCTCACATTCGGTCCACTAAGGTTGTTGCTTGAGGACGACAGCAGGCAGCTGTCTCCTTCGTGTAGCCTGTTGGCCTCGGCTGGTTGGTCGCTTGTGTGGTGGCGATGGCTGTTGTCGCTGCTGCTGTTGCTGCGTGGTCTCCTGTGAGAGTGAAGCGTTAGGTGGTGCAAGTGGCGGCGCCGTGGCATCCTGCGCAGGGGCGGGCATGTAGCGGCTGCGCGACGACGGTCGCCGAACACCACCGCCATCACTGTTGCGGCTGCGTTGCGTCCTTGCTGTTGGCGGTCGTGGCTGAAGCACATGGCGACGGCCTCCTGCACACATGTGTATAAAGGCGTGTAGCATGGCACAGTGTTGAGCACACGAGGGTTCACGCCCCTCACCAATGTGCTTGATACACACACACACACACACACACACACACAACACACACACACACACACACACACACACACGTGTATAAAGGCGTGCAGCATGTCACACTGTTGAGCACACGAGGGTCCACGCCCCTCACCAATGTGCGTGATACACACACACACACACACACACACACACACACACACACACACACACACACACACACACACGCAAACTCACAAACACACACACACACGCAAACTCACATACACACACATACACACACACACACACCTGAGCTGCTTGGTGGCGGTGTCGGTGGCGGCCGTGGGGACGTTTTGCTACTCGCACGCTGCCCCATATCCACCTCCCCTGCTGACTGCCGTTGTGGGGCTGATGAGGGCGTGTGTGATTGCGTAGGTGTTGGTGCGCCGAGCTTACCATCGGTACCCAGGCCAGGGTTGATGCCAACGTGCAGCTTGTCCGGCACAAGCGACACAGACTGTGTATGTGCGTTTGCGTATTGGGGAAGGAGGACGTAGTAGACAGACACACGAG
This sequence comes from Salpingoeca rosetta, assembly GCF_000188695.1. NCBI lineage: Eukaryota > Choanoflagellata > Craspedida > Salpingoecidae > Salpingoeca > Salpingoeca rosetta. The sequence goes on along the minus strand of NW_004754925.1, from coordinate 263,115 downwards.
TCGTGTCACGCACACACAGTGGGATGAGATGAAGGTCACAACATGTACGCACACGTATCGCATATTGCAAACACTATCCGCACATTGCACACATACACACACACACTACGCACAAGTCACGCGAGCAATGATGTTGTTCTCACGTTCATGCGCTGTGCGAGGGCGCGTCGCTGCTTTTCCTGTGCTGTGTGCCACTCTTCAACCCGCTGTTGCAACAGCAGCAGTATAAGACCGAGACATCAACAGGACAATGGTAGCTCGCGTGAGTGAACCGGACAAGATCGCCACAACAACAGTGTGGTGCAGCGCATAAAAAGCGATACGCACGACGCACCAAACGCGCCCACACACACACACACACACACACACACACACACACACACACACACACACACACACACACACACACACACACACACACACACACACACACACACACACACACACGCACAAACACACACGCACGCACGCACACTCACACTCACTCACTCACTCTCACTCTCACACACACAATTGCTCCCCCTCCTTTTGGCGTGCACCTGTTCCAGGAGAGGGTGTGTCGCCTGGCGCGACCCTTCCATGGACACATATTGGTGGCCAGTGAAGTACCATCCCTCCGGCAGCTCGCTTCCTCTCATCTCCAAATTAATCTGCGCATGTGCGCGTGTGTGATTGTGCTTGTGAGCGTGCATGTGTGCATGTGTGTGTGCATGTGTGTGTGTGTATTCATGAGACATGTAGAAGAGCCCAAGCATCGTCACCCAAAGGCATCGGCGTACCTTATCCCGTTGTGCCTGCGTGACGACCACCGTTGTTGTTGCTGTCGCCGCACGCATCAGCGCGTCGTGCGCAACAGACCTGCATCGAGCAACAGCAAAATCATTTGACAAGGCAATGTGAAGACTCAATTATTGAACGCGTACACCCCCAACCCTCCCCCCAACACACACGTGCGTGTTCGCGCGTTTTCTCACTGCACCTTGCATGAGCTTCGGTTGTTGGCTCCGGGAAGGCGATTGTAACATAGCACAGCGCACACGCTTGCTGCCGTTTCTCATCATCACCGCCACTGCCACAACACCCAGGAAGCAGAGGGGTTGTGATCGGGTGTGACAGCGTGGGCTGTGCCGTCGTCGCCGTCTCGAGTGCGTGCCAGCCTCTGCTTCCAACAGCAGTCGTCAGCCTGCCACCGCTACAGCTCCACAGCCGCACCACCACCTGAGGGCACGCCATGCGTGTGTGTGTGTGTGTGTGAGTGAGTGAGTGAGTGTATGATTGAGTGTGTGTGCGTGTGTGCGTGTGAGTGAGTGGTAGGTGCATGCAGTAGTCTCAGAATCAACTGATGGTATCAATAACACACATGCATCTGGTGGGTACAACCCCCGTACCCCCGTCCCAACATATGTGTAAGTACGTGTCCCCCCATGTATTGCGTCTCACCTCCGTCTCGTCGTCTTCCGACTGCACAAAATCGCGAAGAGAATCGACCAATGCAGTGATGGTTTGCGCACCGCCATGCGCCCCATCCACGGCAAACGTGTGCATGTACGACGACAATGATGACAACGACGATGACGATGCGGGTGGTGATGACGTGGTTGCTGTGACATCGACACCAGCTGCTGTTGCTGTTGCTGTTGCTGTTGTGGATGGTGATGTGAGGTGACGCAGCCACATGCATTGCGGATGCGTGAACGGACGCGTGTGCAATGCATCCTGCCACCAGCGACATGATGCAAACGAGCGAAGCATCGCATGCGGTGAGTTGACACAACTGTATGCTGGCACACCCACCCACCACACACATACAAGCGTGTGGACCACTCTAGCACAGCACATCCAATTGCATGGACTCTAACACCACCACTAACCTCCACTAACCTCCACCACAAGCACCATCCACCACCACCACCTCCACCACTGCTGTCCTGCTCACCAGGAGCTCGTCCACGGCAGCGGCGCTGTTCAGGTGGCACACGAACGCAGACGCGTTTATCATCCGTACCAGCGACATGGCATCCCCTACACTCACAACACCATGCTTCTGCTGTTGTTGAGAGTGTGCTGGTGGCTGTGTGTTCAGGGTCCGGGGCGCGGGTGTGACAAAGCAGTGGGTGCACACGCCAGGGCGAAGATGCGTTGAGAGCGGAGGAGAGACGTGGCACTCCAACGGCGCCCGCCACACATCAATCGAGGTCAGCACAACAGCAACAGCGGCCACGTTCACACGCACAATCGATGATGATGAGCACTGCAGCTCCGTCACGATGTCACGCGCCGTCATGCTCCCTTGCACAGCCAGCACGGCCTGCGCCCCCAGCACGCCGGCACCACCACGCTTACTGTTGCTGCCCTGGCTGTTACCACCACTACCACCATCGCTGTTTTCACCACTGTCACCAGCACTAGTTTCACGCACGGCCTGAAGGTGTGCATGGACGTGGGCCACGAGGGCTTGTCCGATACGACGAAGGGACGACACATCCGTGGCGCGGTTGCTGCAGCTGATACGCGCGGTCGTGTTGTGCGCGTGGAAGTGCACATTGTTGTTGTGTGTGTGAGAGAGTGAGTGTGTGGGTGGGTGGTTGTGAAAGTGTGTGTGAGAGAGTGAGTGAGTGAGAGAGAGAGAGAGTGTGTGTGTGTGTGTGCGTGTGAGTGAGTGAGTGTGTGAGAGAGAGTATGTGCGCTTGTGCCCTTGCACGTGCGTGCGTGCTTACATGTCCGTGTATCTTCACTCAATATGCACAAACTCCAATGAACACGCCGCCCCGACCCCGCAACAGCATCAAACGACAGAACAGGTAACTTACTCCTCAACAATGACGCCTGGGGCCATCCCCGCAACAGCGCCAAGCAGTTCACACACACGCGCCGGCTGCACAGTCGGTGATGTAATCACGACCGCAACGTCAACCACAACCTGCGGTGCGTGGCGCCGCTTGGGTCCTTCATGGCGCTGGGAATGAGACGGAGGCGCATAGATGTTGTGCGCAGTGCACAGCGCAACCAACTGAGGTATCCGCAGTGACGGTTGGGGCGGTGGTGATTGCGGTTGTGGTGGTGAGCATTTATGGTGAGGAGGGCCAACACAGCATATTTTCACGCACGAACATGGGATGAGCTTGTTCGCAATGCCACACAAGCCCAGTGGCTTGGCCACCATGCCACACACACACACACACACGCACACACACACACACTCACACACACACACACGCACACACATACACACAAACTGCGCCTGCACCTCCTCCAGCTGAAGTGCCGGGTGGGCACGGAGACCATCACACACGTCCTTCCATGCGAGGAAAGGCGATGGAAGCGTGTTCGATCGAACGAGTGCTGCTACCGCCACCGCTGCTACCACACACGCGGGCGGCTTCTCAAGCGTCTGCACGTGGTGTGTGATTGTGTGTAATTGTGATTGTGTGCGTGTGCGTGTGTGTGTGTGTGTGTGAGATTGCATGTGTGAGTGTGTTTGTGTGTGTGTGTGTGTGCGTGTGTGAGTAGAGGATACATGAGATGCAACCAAAAAACAAATTGCGAGGCCGTGTGACCACTTGTGGTGGGACAGTGTTGCCAACAGCTTCAGCAGTTTGCCATTAGCGAATTGGTGCAGTCTCCACAGCACAGTAGAGCACAGTCTATGGCGCAACTCTCCACGTGCGTTTCAACACCTGCCCCTGACGGAACGCACCTGAGCCTTGATGTCTGCCTTCCACGTGGGAAACACCTGTGCTCCAACAAGAACGACGACAGCAGCAAGATAGTTGTGGACATGTGACGGCCATGTGGCAAGCAAAATGCACACACACACAACCATGTACCTGATTCAACTTGTGCAAGTATGCACACTCGCATACATGCATCCACATGTAAGCATGAGCATGCATACACATGTAGACATGATGACACACATGTAGACATGATGACACACACACACACATACACACATACATACACAATCACACACAATCACACACAACTTGTGCAAGTATGCACACTCGCATACATGCATCCACATGTAAGCATGAGCATGCATACACATGTAGACATGATGACACACATGTAGACATGATGACACACACACACACATACACACATACATACACAATCACACACAATCACACACATATACATACACACACATACACGAGCACCCACGCGCGCGCGCTTACCGAGCGGGAAATGGCGTGGTGCAGTTGCGAGTTGAGTTCGCTGGTGAGTACAATCCAACAACCCTCTGGCTGCCTGCTATCATCACCATCACCACCATCACCACCATCATCACCATCACCTGCATTCACGTCTCCACCAGCACTACGCCTCTCGCTTCCCTCCACCCCATCGACCACCCATGCACACCCGCGCAGCCACTGTGCAGTGGACGCAAGCGATACGCGAAATACAGCGACAAATGTCGTGTCCAGCTTCGCGCACCAGGCGCCCAACACACGGGCGCGTGCAGGCGGCAGCCGCGATCCATCCACGCACAATTCAAACTTGGCGGACATGAACGCCGCTGTCACAGTTGACAGCTGCTGGCCGTCTGGCAACAGCAGGTGTGCAGTGGCCTTCTCCGCCAACACTTGACTGCCTCCGCTTGCTTTCTCGCGCGCTGGTGTGCTCGCTTCACCCGCAGACGCCGCTGACGAGACTGCTGCTTCCCTTGCCGCTGTTGTTTCTGCTGGTGCTGCACCGTGGTGTGCATCCTGGTGTGTGTCGTGGTGTGTGTCGTGGTGCGATGCTGGTGGGCGTCGTGCTGAGAGCGGGCGGTGGCGGCGGCGGGCGATGGACGCGGCAGACGGCGTGCCAACACGATTCCGCCTCGCACCACCCTCACTACCGCTCTCAGTGGCGGTCGTGTTGCTGTGGTTGCTGTTGTCGTGGGTGCCGTTGCTGTTGCCGCCCTTGGTGCGGCTTGCGGCAGCCTTCGTAGGTGTTGCTGCTGCTGCTGATGATGATGATGATGATGAGGATGATGGTGATGGTTCGCCGGGAAATGCGAGCGAGAAACCACCAATACGCAGCACACCACCCCGCTGGCGCGATGATTGCGGCCTCTCACGCCCCTCCGCTGCTGCTGCTGCTGGCGCTGATGCACGTGCTGTGGCTGGGTCGGCCTTGCGTGTGGTGGTGGTGGCAGCCGCGGTGGACGCTGATGCCGTGCGCGTGTTTGCGATGTGGACATGGCATGACGGGACTACGCTTGTCAATACATGTGCGCGGACATGTGATGTGCGTGGCGACGAACAAGCCGTCGACGACAATGACGATGATGGTGACGACGATGACGGAGGTGACGGATGTGCCTCTGCTGCTGGTGACGATGCTGTGGTGCAGTGACCAACAAGGAGCGTGTCACCCATGACCAGGTTATGCAGCACAACCTCATACCCCTCACGCGCCTCCAAGGTCTGTCCAGTGTCCTCGTTGCTGGAGGGCACGGGCGTGCTGTCACGCTTCATTTCAACACGTGGAAGCGTCACCTCCACGTAGAGCGCAGTCTCGTTTGGCGTCAGCGCATCGGCAGCCCACGACCGCTCTGCTGTTGCTGATGACGACGGTGAGGGTGACGGATGCGAGGGCCTGACTTCGCCGCGTGCAGACAGGCGTGTGATAGTGACCTGCAATGGGGAGATGATGGTGGTGGAAGGAGGAAAGCACTGCTGAAGCGCTGACATGAGCACGTGTGAGATGGCCTCTGTCTCATCCACATCACGAGTTGCGGCGCCGCTGTTCTGCGTGTGCGCGTGCACAGCGAGTTCAGCGATTGTGCTGGCGTGTTGGTGGAAGATGTGGGCCGTGTTGCGCAGCACACACGCGGCCAGCGCTGTGGTTGCGGAGGTGGTGGCGTCGCGAGCCTCGGGAGAGAGGGAGGAGGCATCCAGCAGCCACGTGCGCTTGCAACGAAGCGGCGTGCCAGGGAGCCAACCATCCATACAGACTGCAGTTGCCACTGCTGGCAATGACGGCGACACAGGTGTTGTCGTGCACCGGAAGCAGTCGCTGCTTGTGCTGTCTGTGCCCGTGTAGTGAGCACTGCCAGCCTGCTGCACGTGGTGGCGGAACGCCGCGCGTACATCGGTCATATCGATGGCGTCCTGTTGCCCTGCTCGCGTTGGTGCTGGTGAGGATGAGGCGGGTGCCGCACGGGCGAGGGCGGAGTGAACGGCGCTCCACGCTGCCGTGAACGCTGGCAGCGCCGATGCAATGACAGAGCGGCATGCGTCTGCATCGCATGCGGCTTGCAGCGGTGGCAGGGCAGTGCTGAGGTCCATCACGTCGTGGGTGAGGGTGAAGAACCCGCCGGCACCAAAGTCCTCGGCCGCAGAGGCCTGCACCAGCGGCCAGCCCTCCAAGACATCGCATGGCTTGCCTCCGAGCGGCACTGCCACGCGTGGCTTGTCTCGCAGCAGTGACACGAACGACAGGATCTTGAAGAGCTCGATTGCCTCCTCGTCATCGGTGTCGTCTTCATCGGGCGCGTTGCGCTTGGGTTGTTGCTGCTGCGCAGGCGAAGAGGAGGCTTGGGCCAGAGGAAGCCCGCGGGCAGCGCACGCGTGCAGCTGGAAGCCTGGCAGGTGTTGGCAGTGGGCCAGGATGGTGGAAGAGGCGCTTGGCGGTGCAATGACGTGCAGCTGGAGGTGTGGTGTGGTGTGGACGATGAACACGCAGTCGTCGAGCACGTCTGTGTTGCGCAGGGTGTGCTGCAAGGAGGGCAGGAGGTAGCAGGCGAAGCTGAGGCACGCGCTGGAGTGCCTGCTGTCAATGCCCAAGATGAACACGGCAGCGTCCACCTCGGCAGCGCACAGCGCGGCGTGCAGCCGTCGCCATCGCACACCCCAAGCACGGCGGTCACCACTGCACATGGCTGGCTGGTTCGTTGGTGGCTGGTGTTTTGTCTGCTTGTTAGTTTGTTTGTTTGTTTGTGTGGCGGTTACGAAGAGGAAGCTGTTGCGCTTGTTGTGTGTTTGAAATGAATGAGCAGAGATGTCACTTGCACTCACTCCTTGTTCTTCTTGTTCTTGTTGCTCTTGTTGTCGTTCTTCTTGTTCATCTTCCTTTGTTGCCTGCTCGATACGATAGGAACGTTCCATACATACGCAGGCGCACACGGGCAAGTTGCATGCTATGACTTGGCGGCGGCCTTGGTAGACGGCGTCTTGAAGAACGAGCGAACAACATACACCTTTGTGCGCGTGTGTGCATGTGTGAGTGTGTGCATGTATGTGTGAGTGTGTGCGTGAGTGAGTGAGTGAGTAAATGAGTGAGTGCGTGTGTGAAGGACAACGACAAAGAGAGAGAGAGAGAGAGAGTGTGTGTGTGTGTGTGTGTGTGTGTGTGTGAGTGTGTGAGTGAGTGAGTGTGTATGCATGTGTGTGTGGAGGATAAAGACAAAGAGAGAGAGAGAGAGAGAGAGAGAGAGAGAGAGAGAGAGAGAGAGAGAGAGAGTGTGTGTGTGTGTGTGTGTGTGTGTGTGTGTGTGTGTGTGTGTGTGTGTGTGTGTGTGTGTGTGTGTGTGTGTGTGTGTGTGTGTGTGTGTGTGTGTGTGTGTGAGTGCGTGCCCCCATCTCCCTCATGGCACAACGAGCAGCAAACCTGGATCAGGCCGATGCTGATGATGATGGCAATCTCAACGGCAGATACAACCTGCAGTGTTGAACGCACACACACGCGCGCGTGAGAGCACACAAGAGCAGATGAGTGGGCGCACGAGAAAGAGCACACACACACCACACATATATGATCGTACATACCCCGATTCTCTCGTTGTTGAACTGGGCCGTTTGTCGATGGCGGGCCTGTGATAACAATGGCAGCAAGGCGTGATGATCATGATCGCGGGCGTCACCGGTTGCACAAAGGACACACACACACACTCACATTTACATTCACATTCACATTCACACTTACATTCACATTCACATTCACATTCACATTTACATTCACATTCACACTCACATTCACATTTACATTCACACTCACATTCACACTCGCATTCACATTCACATTCACACTCACTCATGCACACACAGTGTCGCATGCAATACCTCGCGTGCCCACAGGTGGGTTTGGTCGCGGATGATTTGCTTGAAGTGCACGCGCAGGCGCATGGCATACTGAGGTCACCAAAAAGCAAAGAGAATCCCCGCCAGGACCACGACACAATGATGAGTGCAGCCATGTCAAAGCAGACGCACATACCACGGAAATCATTGCGATTCCCAGCTCCACACGCACGCGCACGCACTTACACACGCACGTACACTCACATTCACACCCACACGCACATCCACACACCAACCTTTGTGATACTTTCAACAGTCTCCCCAGCCGGGCTGACTGGCAGCTGGCTCTCCCATGACTCGACCGGATCTCCGCTGTCGTCGATCGTGAATGTGATGCGCGTGGTGGTGGTGGAGATGTGAGCACTATGCATTGCAGCTCGTGACACAACCAAGCAACCAAGCAACCAAGCAACCCAGCAACCAAGCAACCAAGCAAACCAAGCAAACCAACAGACAGGAAATGGTGCGCAACTCACTCGTCGAGGATGAGTGAAAAGTGCACGGCCTTCTCATGCAAGACGCTGAAGCGGTTGCTGAAGCAAAACTGTCACACAGTGGGAAATGATCAGGAGGCAAGGCAAGCGCATCAAATCGATTGGTGGTGGTGGTAAACGCGTGAATGAATCAGTGAACGAGGGGACGCATCGAGACAACAAGTGAACGAATCAAGACGACACGTCAAGGAATCAAGACAGCGAGTGGGAGAACATGCGATGTTACGATGTTACCCGTGCAGCTCACCTTCCATGTGCCTGGCTCTGCGTTGGGGCCTTTGAACATGGAGTGGGTGAGTCGCTTTCCTTGATCCCGCACATGCCCGGATGGCGACACAACCGTGTAATCCACATCCAGATTGGCGCCCGCAATCACCTGAGTTGTGCGCATATGTGTGTGCATGCGAGCGTGTGTGTGTGAGTGTGAGTATGCGAGTGTGAGTATGCGAATGTGTGTGTGTGTGTGCATGCGAATGTGTGCGTGTGCGTGTGTGCGATTCAGAGAGTACTATTTTACACGTCACATCAGCGTGAACGACACCACACTGATACCTACAGCAGGCATGCACCACGACATCACACACACACACACACAAACACACACTGCCCACACTGCCCACAGCACACACCTGAAATTCCATGCGAATGTTCATGTGCTCGGCGACATCTTCGTAGATGCACTGGTTCTCTCCCGCGTCCAACAACAAGGTCAAGGACTGCTCTGTGGATGCAGCCACACCACCAACACACCCCGCCACCACCACCACCACCAACAGTGCAGCAACAGTCGCCGCTCGTCTCGCAGCCATATTCACCATCTTTCTGTATGTCGCTGTGTCGCCTGTGAAAAAGGCAAAATTTGCTTTCGCGAGTGTGTGCCCAAAACGGTTCCGCCAACGCTGCTGCCCCAAAGGCAAATTTGCCTTTGTGTCTGCGTCGTCATTATGACGGGAAGACAACGCAAAGAGGGAAGCAACGAAACGAACAAGCAAAGCAGCAGCAGGGCGAGGACAACGACCAAGAACGCACACGCACACGCACACAATCGAGAGGAAGAGCCACCACACCCACACACACACCCACACACGGACGTCAAGCAAGCAAGCAAGCACAGAAACAACGAAACACACAACACCACCACCACCACCACCCACAACATCTGTCATTCTCGTCTCATCATTCCACGTTGCCGCAACCAGCTGCCGCTTCATTCCTCCAACAACAAGCAAGCAAGAAGCAAAGCACCAGCAACGAAGGTAGCAACCAACCAACTCAGCAACTGCGTGCGCGCATCTCCCAAGTTTTCACAGCCTTCCTCGTCATCTCCTGCTGCTTGTTTGTTTCGTCAGTCCACCTTGCTCACTCATTTTCCCCTCGCACTCGTCGTGTGTGCATGCTTGTTGTCTTGGACCCTCCTTCTCTCTGTGCTCGTGAGTAGCAGGCACTGCCTCTTGATTGAGCGCTTGAACACTGGACCCGTGCGTGCGTGAACCACGACAGCCTGAGGAACGCATCACCGACCTAGCAACAACACCCTTGTTGTCTTGGCGCCATGTCGCAGTCTAAGGAGGGCGAATGCAACATGTCTGCGTGCTGCGGAGGCGAGTCACCCATGCCTACGGATGGCTCTAAACCCAAGTATCGCCTCGTCTACTTTGACATTCGTGGGCGCGCCGAGCCAGCTCGGTACGCGGACCCTCTGCGTGTGCATGTGTGCGTATGTGTGTGTGCGCGTCCTTGTGTTGGAGGCGGGTGCGTCGGTGTGTGTGTGTGTGTTTGCTGTGTGTGTGTGTGTGTGTGTGTGTGTGTGTGTGTGTGTGTGTGTGTGTGTGTGTGTGTGTGTGTCTCTCTCTCTCTCTCTCTCTCTCTCTCTCTCTCTCTCTCTCTCACTCTCTCTCTCTC
>NW_004754925.1:250267-252547 GCF_000188695.1 Salpingoeca rosetta | reverse complement strand
TCGTCTCTCTCTCTCTCTCTCTCTCTCTCTCTCTCTCTCTCTCTCTCTCTCTCTCTCTCTCTCTCTCTCTCTCTCTCTCTCTCTCCCTCTCTCTGTATGCTGAACCTCATTGTGCCATCGTGTGCGTACTGTCACCATCCAACGATGCACGTTGCGCTGCTGTGCGCACGCAATCCCTCGCCCCACTTTGCCCCACTTTGCCCCACTCACCCCCCTCCTCATCTCCAACAACTGCAAACTTGTGTCTTGGCACACCCACCTGCCCCTCCTGTCTAGGTTGGCGTTCCATCTGGCCGGCGTCGAGTTTGCGGATGTGCGCGTGTCGCGCGACCAGTGGTGCAAGTTGAAACCCAAGTGCCCTTACGGGCAGCTGCCCATCCTGCAAGTGGACGGCCAGATCATCGCACAGAGTAGCGCCATCATCCGCTTCGTGGGCAAGAAGACAAGTGCGTCTGTCGGAGACTGCGGCAGGGTTACTGTGCTTACTGTGCGTGCTTTGCGTGCATTTGGTTTCGCCTCTTTCCCCACCTTACACAACTTCGTGCTATTGCTGTGTTGCTGTGTTGTGTGCTTCTTTCTTGCATGTGCCACACGCACACGCAGACCTGTACCCCGAGGATCACATGGAGGCAGCAAGGGTGGACGAGGTGATTGGTCTCATCGAAGACATCAACTGGCTCATCATCCCGACCATCAAAGAGCGCGTAAGGATGAGCCCATGTGTGTGTATTTGTGTGTGTGTGTGTGTATTTGTGTGTGTGTGTGTGTGTGTGTGTGTGTGTGTGATGCACCTGCGTCCTCTCCATTCTGCATGCCTGTATTTCGTGGTTCCATGCGTTACCTCAAACCCCCCCCCCTCTTCTTCTGCTGCCCTCCCCTCACCATTCCACGCCACCACCACCACCACCACCACCACCATATCACCTGCGCAGGACATGGAGCGGAAGCTTGCGATGCGGCGGGAGCTTGCAACAGACCTTCTCCCGCGCTGGCTCGCCGTGCTCAACTGCAAGTTCAGCAACGGCTACGTCCTCGGCCCAGACCGCATCTCCATCGCCGACCTCACCGCCTTTACCCTCATCGGATGGCTCACAATGGGTGTGTGTGTGTGTGTGTGTGTGTGTGTGTGTGTGTGTGTGTGTGTGCTGTGTACACTGTGGTGTAAACCTGTGGTGTGAATGACCTCGTGTCGACGTTGATGCCTGTGCGTTGGCTTGCCAACCCAACTCCCCCCTCCCAAACACGCACGCGCACACGCGCACACCTGGCAATGATACCACTTGTTCCTAACACGCCTTTCTCTTGCCTTTCCTCCTCAACTTGCACGCACACACAACACCTGCACCAAATGCTCATGCCAGGTGTGATGGACGGCATCCCAAAGACGATTGTGGACAAGCACGCCAACCTGAAGGCGCTGCAGGCGCGAATTGCGAAACAGCCAAACCTGCAGGCGTACTTTGACAAGCACTACAGCAAGGACCCCGTGGAGCAGGCGAAGGTGTTCATGCAGGTCAAGGAGTACCTCACTGCCGCCCTCAACAAGAAGCACTGCTGCACCGAGACCAGCGAGTGGACCGAGAAGGAGCTGAACAAGCTTGGCGATGGCTGCGGTGACCCCACTGCAGCAGCACCATCATCATCGTCATCGTCATCGCCGCCATCGTCGTCATCAGCAGCGGCAGCGAAGACAGCAGCGGGCGGACGGGACGACGCGGCGACAGAGGGGCCGCCCGCAAAGAAGGCAAAGGCTGCAGCACACAATGCCCAAGACAACAAGCAGCAGGAGCAGAAGGACAAAGAGCAGAAAGGTGGCAAGGCAGCAGCGACCAAGGCATAAGGCCACCACTCTCGTGTCTGTCATTCCTGCTGACACACCACTCCAGCCGTCCGCACCAGCCTTGATGTTCAATCCCACACATGTCATGTCAAGCTACTCCTTCTCGTCATCCTCCCATCATCCTCTCGTCATCTCTGTCACACATGACAACCGTTCCCACCACTCGTCTCACTCTCTTTCCCTTTGCCTTTCTTTTCAGCAGCCCTCCCTCCTTCCTACGCTTCTCTTGTACTATGAAGTCGTCTGTGCTTTCCTCCCCCTCTCTCTTCTTTCTCTCTCCTTTTTCTCTCTGAGTTTGCGCTCTCTATTTGACCTGTCACGTGGCGTCTCTTTGTTCTTTTGAGGCCTGTGCGTGCTCTGTTACAACACCCCAGCAGCTCACCTGACGCGCACTGTACCTTTGACTCTCTTGATTTGCTGCGTCTGTCTTGATTTCGCTT
>NW_004754925.1:240267-242767 GCF_000188695.1 Salpingoeca rosetta | reverse complement strand
GTGAGCAAGCGAGCCAGAGTGTGTGTGTGTAAATGTGCGTTCTGTGCAGACACGAGAGTGTGAAGTACTCTGTTTCTATGCTCGCCCCTCCTTCATCTTCACTCAAACAGGCCACACTTCATGCGAAGCAGCACGACTATCACCAGCATTATCAACAACAATAGCTGCTGCTGCTGCTGCTTACCACGCCCTTGTACACTTCACCGCGCACACGCGACTTGGAGTATCTGCATGCCATTAAGTGCACGTGTAGATCAGAGGAAATGGGAGAGTTGTTGGTGAGAATGGTGGTCAAAATACACGCGGCAGGGTGCTGAGCAATTGTTGTGGTGTGTGCGTGTGTGCGTGTGTGTGTCTGTCTGTCTGTCTGTGTGTGTGTGTGTGCGTGTGTGTTGTGTCTGTGTACGTCTGTGTGTGTCTGTGGAACGTCGTACAACACAGCTAGCAGTGCAGTTACAAGCAGTTGAATGTGATTATCGTACCCGCCGTACACATACACGCCGTCCTTGGTGGCCACCATCTGGCATGCTGAGCGTGCATCAGGCGCGGGCTTGACCTGTGGGAACACAAGTTTGTCCCACCTGTACACATTGACGCAAAGGTTGTGTGTGTGTGTGTGTGTGTGTGTGTGTGTGTGTGTGTGTGTGTGTGTGTGTGTGTGTGTGTGTGTGTGTGTGTGTTACGGGGATAGAGAACAAGCAGATGCAGACAAGCAAGGAAAGTGTACCCTTCGTACAATAGCCCATGCCACCGCCATCATGTCGGTCACATGCACGCATGTACGCACGCACGCACTCACCTGTAGTTCTCGAGATCAAAGAGGTGGACGTCGTTGAAGTACTTTGGCGCGTGCTTTGCGTCGTCGTGGAAGCCGCCAAACACAACAAGGCACTTGTTGAACAGCACCATGCGATGGCCTGGATATGAAGCAACGCAGGCGGCGAGTGGTCAAGACCATGACACATGATGAACAGAACCACCCCCCCCCCTTGCACACGCACAGCTACACACACACGCACACACACACACACACACACACACACACACACACACACACACACACACACACACACACACACACACACACACACAGCGCACCACTTCTGCTGGACGGCGCTCCGGATCGCGTGACCTTCATCCACTTCTTGTCTTTGATGTTCAGGCACCAGAGATCATTGAAGTGCTTGAAGGTGCTGCCGGTTGGGCTCGAGTACTCGCCGCCAAACACCCACATCTGTCCACCAAGGCGGCTCACGCTCACCGCCTGGTGGCCGCTGCGTGGCGGTGGACCCTTGGGGATCTGCACATTACGCCAGTCGTCCTGGAGAGGTGGGACACAGGAGGAAGAGCAGTGGTTGATCAGACATGTGCAGAGGTACAGCAGACGTTCTGCGCATGCGCACATGTATACGAATTCACGCACAAGGTCGGATGCTTGACGTGCACAGACGGACCCACTCACACACACTCACTCACGCACACGCACTCACACGCATTTACTCACTCGCTCGCTCACTCACACGCACTCATGCACACTCACATCACACGCACGCACTCACTCACTCACTCCGCACACTCACTCACACACGCACACACACACACACACTCACACTCTCACACACTCACACACCCACTGACACACACCTTCTTGATGTTGTAGAAGAGAAGCTCGCCGTACACAAAGGTCTTGATGCCGTTGGTGAACTCGCCGCCAAACAGGATCAGCTCGTCGTTGGTGGGCGACAACACGAGCGACGCATACGCGCGCGCAGACACGGACTTGCGAGGCAACTCCGTCACCTTCTCCACACCCTTGTCCATGTCCATGAACTGCGCAATCAAGGCATCCAGGTCCTCCTCCTTTGCGTTCTTTGCCTTGCGCTTGCTCTTTGCCTCAGCCTTCCTCTGCTTGCGCGCCTCCTTCTCTTTGCGGGCCTGCCGGCGCTCCCGCCGATCAGATGCGTTCTTCCGCCCCATGTCCGCAGTCTTGCGCTAAAGTGCTCAGTTTTGCCTGCACGTGTTGTGCGCACTGTTGTTTGTTGTTGCTTGTTGTTTATGGAATGAATAGTGGCAAGCACAGTCAACAGTGGAAGCAACAGAAACAGCAGGGCATGAGGGCAGTAATGTAATGTAACACGACACAGCCAAGGCCATCGAGCCAAGGGTAAGCGATGAGCAACACGGACCCCAATCCATGCGTTGAGCAATGTATGATGTACATCTGTGTGAGACACTGTATCACATAATCGCAGCAATGTCACGTCATCACGCGTGTGCAGCCTGGAAGTCGCGCATGAACTGTGCGAGCACTTCTGTCTCCTCCATCGTCGTTGCGTTGTACAGCGACGCCCGCAGCCCGCCAACAGACCTGCACATCCATCAGAGAAGAGCGGAAGCATGGGCATTGAGGCGGTGTGTGTATGTGTGTGTGTGTGTGTGTGTGTGTGTGTGTGTGTGTGTGTGTGTGTGTGTGTGTGTGTGTGTGTGTGTGTGTGTGTGT
>NW_004754925.1:216729-236166 GCF_000188695.1 Salpingoeca rosetta | reverse complement strand
GTGTGTGTGTGTGTGTGTGTGTGTGTGTGTGTGTGTGTGTGTGTGTGTGTGTGTGTGTGTGTGTGCGAGTGTGTGTGTGTGTGTGTGTGCACATGCAACGGCATGTGATCGCGACACACACACACACACACACACACTCGCACGCACAACCATGCGTGTTGACCTTCGAGACGTCGACGCGGCGAGTGAGGAAATTTGAAGACATGTCGCACACCCGCTCCACGCCCTCTGAGACACGGGGAGGGGATGGGGAGCCAATGTCACGTGTTGTGCAGTGAGAGGCGTGAACGCACGACAAGAACACGAATCGCCATCACCCCCCCCCCCACACACACACACACACACGTACACACACACACACACGTGCATGCAAGCACACCTGGAACGGCTGGGACGTGTGGGAACTCGACGCCAAAGACAGTTTCGTTATCACAGTAGTACACATATGCGGGCTTCTCTGAGAAGTTGAATGTGCTCTCATCGGCAATGTCTGGTCATGTGGTGGTTTGGAATGATGTGCGCAGTGGGATGGACTGATGTGAGCTCTTGGTTGCTCAAAGAGCGGTGCCGGAAGCACGATCTTCAACGGCGGCAGCAGGAGCAGGCGCCATCGGGCACGCGCACCACACCTGTGTACTTGTCCACGATGGGGTTGACGACATGTGTCTTGCAGAACTTGTGTGCCTGTGATACAACAACACGCAGCGTGTGGAGGTGTGAGACATGTTATGCGAGGCAGCACCCCCCCCCCCTTGACCACTGCCACAGCCATTGCAACGGTCATTGTGGGGTTCGGTACCTCCTTCTCGGCCTTCGCCGACCACCCGCCAGAGACAATGTAGTCGGCAACAGCGGAAGAATCTGCAGATGAACCAAACACATGTGTGCGTGCATAAGCATGAGCTTGCAGCCATTGATGTAGAGTGGTGACTCACAACAGCAGCGGTAGTAGAAGCACCGACAGTGCGTGTGAGTGATGGGCTCACCGGATGTCAGGTTCAGCGGCACTGCGGCAAACTGGGCCGTGGCGCCTCCTTGTAGAAAGAGGACCTTGTAGTTGTCTGGGATGGACCTGCGATGCACATGTTTACAAACACAAGCCATGCGTGTGAGCGTTTGTTTGATTGGAAGGGGAGGTAGTCTGGGCTGGTGAGCGTGAAGTTGTCGATCTCACATGAGCTTGCGCAGGTCTGCCTCGGCCTTCTCGATGATTGACTTGAAGTCCTTTCCACGATGGCTCATCTCTACCACCAAGAAACAACCACGCAGGGGTGAGTGAGGAGAAGGGCGTTGACAGCGCAAGCAGGAGAGGGGGGGGGGGGCGTGTCTCTGGTTCAAAGGCGAAGGACTCAGGCATGTGCATCGTCCTCAGCATCACCCCCATCATCATCACCATCGCCATCATCATCATCGCCATCACACGCATACAAGATCACACACACAATACACATACAATAGACACACACACACACACACACACACACACACACACACACTCTCTCTCTCTCTCTCTCTCTCTCTCTCTCTCTCTCTCTCTCTCTCTCTCTCTCTCTCTCTCTCTCTCTCTCTCTCTCTCTCTCTCACACTCACCCATGACGCTCATGCCGCAGCCATGCCAGTTGAAGAGCTCGGTGCTCACGCGCTCAAGCACAGGCAAGGGCAGCCGTGCAGGCCCTGCGGAGAAGTTGAGCACCCGCTTCGTTGTCGCCATGCCCGTCTGCCTGTGCTGTGTGGATGGATGGAAGGATGGATGGAAGTGGGGTGAAGCAGCAAGTTGTGTGCAGTGGCAATGCTGTGTCGTGGCAAAGTTGCTCCTGTCTTCTTCTTCTTCTTCCATTTCCGTTCCAGTTTTTTTTTTCGTTCGCACAAAGTGCGGCAGTGGCAGTCCTTGTGGTGTGCCTTCAACCTCGTCCCTTCCCTCCCTCCCCCCCCCCATACCTCCCTTCCCTCCGTTCTGTCGTTCCTTTCCCTCTCCCTGACTCCTGCGTGTGTGCGTTGGCGCTTACTTGTGGTTGGTCAACAGGCAGGCGGTTGTTGTTCAATTCAACAGACTGCAACACAAAGAGATTGGCAGAACACGGTGTGGTGGAGCTGTGTGTTTGCAGCATCGTGGCAGCAGTGTGCAGGGACTTGTGGTGGTGGGGATTGGCCGTGTCATGGCCTTGCGCGGCTTTACACCTTCTTGTACTCCAGCGTGGACTCAAGCTTCTTGTTCTCCGCCACCTGAATGGTTGGAAACCGCGCCATTGTTTGTGGGTGCAGGTAGTGAGGAAAACCCCCAAGACACCAATCATCACGTTCAGGAAGACCACGACAAAGAGCAAGACGCACACGCGAGGTGTTGTCCGCCCTTCCCCCTCCTGCTTTCCACTCCAGGACCCTCCCCACGCAGAACTGCCTTTCGGTTTGAATCCACTTCACAGATGCAGCTCAACACACCTTGCGCGCCGCCTTGGCAAAGTCCTCGTCCAACACATACGTGCGATCAGCGCGCAACGCAAACATGCCTGGCAACATCCAAGACAAGAGCGTCGTTCCGTCAGCCGCCAGGCGGTTCACATGCAACGCGTAGACACAAAGTGTACAAGAACACACAACACCACACGACACACTCCACGCGCGCACACTCACTTTCAACAACACAACACAACACAACACACAACACACAACACCACACCACACTCACTTTCACAAACACAACACACACTCACTTCCACAAACACAACACACACTCACTTCCACAAACACAACACACACTCACTTCCACAAACACACACACACACGACTGACCAGCCTCTGTGCAGACGTTTCGGAGATCGGCGCCGTTGAAGCCGTCGGAGAGCTTGGCAACGGCCTCAAAGTCAATGTCGCCCTTGGTCGTGATTGGCTTCGTGTGGATCTTCAGAATCTCAAGCCGCGCCTGCTCGTTCGGCAGCGGAATCTCTGCAACAGAGACAGGGGCGAAAGCGGGTGGGAATGGCAGCGATGATGTTAGTCGAAGTGGTTGTCGTCATGGTGGTCATGGTGGTCGTGGTGGTCGTGGTGGTGGTCGTGGTGGTTGTGGTGTTGTGGGAGGATGATTGATAGGATGCGTGCGAGAAGCGGCAGACACCACAGAAACGCAAGATATGCGCGCATGCACACACGCTCAGCACAAGGCGTCATGCGAACCGATTTTCCTGTCCAGGCGGCCTGGGCGGAGGAGGGCGGGGTCGAGCGTGTCGGGCCTGTTGGTGGCCATGATGATCTTCACCTTGCCAAGCGTGTCAAACCCATCAAGCTGGTGCAGCAGCTGCACACCAGGAGCAAAACGAATGCAGGCATGGACAAATGGATGCAGCGCATCGTGTGTGCGTGTGTGTGTGAGGAAGAGAAGTCGATAGAGTGGAGAAGAGGGGTGAGCGACGAAACACATGGCTCGTTAAAAATGAATGAGACAAACTCTATGATGACATCCGCAAACGCACAACCACCCACCGACTACCCCTTCAACGCAGTCAAGCAAGTACTGCTGGTATTAGCGTCGTTGCGTTTGTGTTGGTGTGTTTGTGTTGGTGTGTTGGTGTTGTTGCGGTTGTGTTGGTGTGTTGGTGGGGCACGCTGCACCTCCATGAGGGTTCGCTGGATCTCGCGGTCCGCGGACGTGCCCTCGGAGAAGCGGCGCCCGCCAATGGCGTCAATCTCGTCCATGAAGATGATGCACGGCTCGTGGTCCCGCGCATACCCTATGCACAAGCACACAAGCGCACACAAGAGCACATCGTGGCAGCCGCCGGGGTATGGATGTGAGAAGTGGAGACGTGCGGATATGTGTGAGCGTGAGTACGTGCTGCAGGCAAAGACGAGTGGTTTGCGACTGCACACGAGACGACGCACCGAACATCTCGCGGATCATGCGCGCACTCTCGCCAATGTACTTGTCAACAATGGCGCTGGAAACAACCTGCAGGGATGACAGCAAAACACAACAACACGAGGGCCCTTGAGTCAAATACACCATCACACGCGCACACGCTCAGGCAAGTTCACTCAAACAAGCACACACGCGCGCATTTAGGCAAGCACACTAACGCACACAAACACACACACTAACGCACACAAACACACACACTAACACACACACACACTAACGCACTCAAACACACACACTAACACACACACACACACACACACACACACACACACACAGAGGCCAACTACACGCGCACACCTTGAGGAAGGAAGCCTCGACGTTTGAAGCGACGGCGCGGGCGAGGAGGGTCTTGCCTGTGCCGGGCGGGCCGTACAGCAGACAGCCTTTGGGCGGATTCACGCCAACGCGCAGAAACAGCTCAGGGTTCTTCAGTGGCAGCTCAATCACCTGCAGCCGGGGCCGAGGCAAAGGATCGAGAGGTGACACGTGGTCAGTTGTAGCGATACACACGGGTGAGGTGAGGTGAGGTGAGGTGAGGTGAGGCAAGGGTGTGGGGCCGGAGGTGTGCGCGGGGGAGAAGTGTGCCGGGCAGAGGCGTCGCAAACACACTGTGGAAACGAAGCACAAACAGTCAGAACAAAACACAACGGGGAGAAAAGTGAAGCGAGCAAGAATCCACGACACCCAACGCACCTCTCTGAGTTCGCGGACTTGCTTGGAGAGGCCACCGATTGAGTTGTACTGCACGTTGCCCGGATCCTCTGCCGTCATGTTGTACACCAACGGGTCAACCTCCCGCGGCAAAATCCTGCGCGTTTGGTGAATAGGGGGAAGGCAGCACAAGACATGTACGTATGCGTGTGTATGGGTGGGTGTGTAAGAGAGGGGGAGGGGTGCTGAAATTGCCAGGCGCTGATCATAAGTCCTCACCCATGACGCACGCACACGCACACGCACACGCACACGCACACATACGCATACGCACACGTGCACGAGACGCACCGCATGATGGTGAGCGTTGTCATGTCGAGGGTGACACGTGTGCCTTGCTTGAGCTTGCTGCGGTCCAGCTGCACCACAGGAAGAAAGACGAGAGAAGCCGAGAGAAAGACGAGAGAAGCCGAAAGAACGATCGAGCACCAACGTGTGTGAGCCTGTGGGACTGGGTGCAACCAAGCTTTGAACCGTTTTCACACACACACACACACACACACACACACACACACACACACAAGACAAACCAACACAAACAAACACAACCAAACGAACAAACAAACACATGCAAACAAACACATATGGATACAACGTACCCCTCGTCTGCATGCGACGACGTAGCGCGGTCCGCTGGACGCCTTGACAATGACTGTAGGTGCGATGTGATGAGTTGTTGTGCAGAGTGAGTGTGGAAAAGAAGGGTAGTCTCAAAGCCAACACACGAGCAACCATTGCGGTCTGCATGCTATCAAACATGCGACAACAGGATCACTTGTGAGGCACGCACATTTCTCTTCATCCAGCTGCTTAAGCACTTCGCCAATGATCTGGTGCGTGAGCGAGACACGTGTGTGTGTGTGTGTGCCGGTGTAAGGGAGAGGAGATGAGGAAAGGGTGAGGTAAGGGATCAAAGCAAAACACGCGTGCATTCAAATGTACACAAACATGCACACAAACAAGCAAAACATGCACACACACGCAAAGCAAAATACGCACACACACACACACACACACACACAAACACACACACACATACACACAAACATGCAAACATGCGCACACAGCGGTTTCTCTCGGTCCCCGCACCTGTCCAACGCTTTGCAACGTCTTGATTGCCTCCTCAGACTCATCGTACTGTTTGAGCAGTTCTTGGTGCTTCTCTTGGCCTGGCGATAGAAACAGGTTTCACAAGCAAGGGCGAGTCCCATTCGATCACAGCAACAAATGAGCCGTCGACAGGCCAAGCGACAACGACGGCAACCAACGCCAGCCTCACAATGTAAACACAACAGCAACTGTGGCGACATCATGGAAAGCCACGTTCACGTCACTTTTGCCGCACATACATACGCGCGCACAACCCGCAAGAGTGTGCATGTGTGTGCGCGTATATAACTGCCGCAGGCACACCCACATCAACACACACGCACACACACACACACACGCACGCGCACAGGCGCACACAGCTGCATTGTTTGCACGCCACGTACATGCACGATATCTGGCGTCGAGCTCCTGGCGCTCCAGGAGATGCCGCCTGTAACGGCCGAGCGCCTGTTGTCGTGATGGGTCCATGGCCATGACCGCGCTGGATACAACGAACGATGTCGTGTCAAGGTGTTGCTGGCACCGGGGAACGCGCAGGAAGGTGAAGCGTCTGCACAGAGACAGAGAAGAAGGAAGGGGCTGCTCAGCTCAGGTCTGGCGTGTCGTCCGTTTGGTGGTTGCTTCGTTCTTGTTCTCTTTGTCGTTGTTGGTTGGTTGCTTGTCGGTTTTTTTGTGCAGAGTGAAGGGAAAATTGATAAGCATCATTGCAAACAATCGTCGGTTTCAGGCAAGGGAGGAGAAAGGAAGAAAGGCAGCAATCGATCGCTGTCATCATCATCAATCATCCATCCACCAGCCGCCACTGACCGACCCTTCTGTCTGTTGACCTCGCCTTTTGTGAGCGCACAACAACCATTGATCCTTCATCGAGGATGGCCTTGCCTGTGTCAAAGGCAGCCGGAAGCGCTGCGCGTCGCGCTTCAACGATTGCGCGTCACATGTCTGTTGTTCCCGATCTCCTTGCGGGTGGATGGGCAATGAAACGCATCCCAAAGGTACCATTGGAACAAATGTAAACAAAAAGGTTGAGGCTGTGTGCGGTTGTGGTGGTGGGTTCTGTGTGTGTATGTGCGGTTGTGGTGGTGGGTTCTGTGTGTGTATGTGCGGTTGTGGTGGTGGGTTCTGTGTGTGTCTGTGTCTGTGTCTGTTTTTGTCTGTGTCTGTTTCTGTGTATGTTTCTGTTTGTATCTGTGTGCAGTGTGATCTGGAGTTGAGGAACATTGTCGTCACACCACGCACACCCCACACACTCCATCCTCATGCCTTTGACTTGCAAAGCTCACCTCCCACCATCATCGTGCTTCGCGACACTCCACTCACACGGCCAGGTCCCGGACGACCATGTGCTCCCCGAGCGGAGTCTCAAGGGGAAAACCTTGGTACGCTTGCACGCTGCCCTCAACTGTGCTGCTGCGCTTGACGTTGCTTGCTGCTTGTTGTGTCACATCACGGCAGTGGAGCAACCCACTCTGCATCAACACAACTCTGCTCCTCCCCCTCCTCCTCCTCCTCCTCCTTCTCCATCTTCTCCTCCTTCTTCCCCGCTTTGAAGCACGTCCTCTCAGCCTCACATTGAAACGGCCCTTCTCGTTCCCATCAGTTTGTCACTGGAGCCAGTCGGGGTATTGGCTTGGCAATTGCCCTGCGTGCGGCCCAGGACGGCGCCAACGTGGTAATGTCATCGCTCCTGTGTTTTGCCGCTGTGCCACTGTGAAGGTGTGTGCGCAGGGCCGGATATGCTGTTCACAGTGATCTCGGGCACCATTCGCTCATACCTGCGCCTTTTGTGCCTGCCTGTGCTTGGTTGCGTACATGGTTTTTTTTGTTTGCTTCATGTTCTGCTTGCAGGCAATCGCTGCCAAGACAGTGGAGCCGCACCCTGCGCTTCCAGGCACTATTTACACCGCAGCAGAGGATATCGAGAAGGCGGGCGGGCAGGCGCTGCCAGTCCAATGTACGTGTTGCGTGCTGTCTGTGTGTGTGCTGTCTGTGTGTGTGTGTGTGTGCGAGGTGTGCTTTTATGTGCTTGTTTGTGAGTTTGTTTGTTTGTGTGTGTGTGTGTGTGTCTGTCTGTCTGTCTGTCTGTCTGTCTGTCTGTGTGTGTGTTTTGGTACTCGTGGATCGTGCGCGTCAGCGAGGAGCCGCGTTGGTACTCATGACATGACATGCTTCATACTGTGTGACACAGGCGACATTCGGTCTGAGGACAGCGTGCGCGCAGCTATTGACGCGACGGTGGACAAGTTTGGCGGTATCGACATTCTCGTCAACAACGCCAGCGCCATTAACACATCAGGTGGGCAGTCGATCATAATGTGTGTGTGTCTATGTGTGTCTGTGTGTCTGTGTACCTTTGTCTGTGATTGTTTATGTCTGTGTTTGACGCTTTCTCGCGACTATCTATGCCACGCACCGTGTCCACACCAATTGCATGTGTACACGCTTGGCCCACATGCACCGCAACTCACACGCACGCACGCACACATACACTCACACACATACACTCACACGCACGTACGCACGCATGAACACACACACACTCACTCGCACACACGATGACAGACACTGAATCTGTTGAGATGAAGCGGTATGATCTGATGCACACCATCAACGAGCGTGGCACATTCATGTGCACAAAGCTCTGTCTCCCACACCTCAAGAAGGTGCAGTACACTGGTGCACGCATGCAAGATTTAGGTGGCATAGCCATCCACACAGCTGTGCTGCCGTGTCTGTTTGCGTGCATCTGCGCGGGTGTGTGCGAACGCCTGATCCACAATCCGCTCCCCCCCCCCCTAAATCTTTGTGTCATTTGTTTGTCTGCCTGGCCGATGGTGTTCACGTGAACATTCGCACGCGTGACTCACTTGCTTCTCTTCCACCACGGGTTTTGGGTTTTGTTTGATTGCACGACAGAGCGACAATGCGCATGTGCTGACGCTGGCGCCTCCGCTCTTCAACCTGGATGAGAAATGGTGCCACCACACCCGTGCATGCACCTGCACACTGCTCCCAAATGCTTTGCATCTTGTGATGGCAGCATTTGCATGATTGGACAAGCTCATACTCCCATGCCATGGTGCAAGTGCCTGTTGTGCGCACGCATATCCCTCACATTACCAACCGTCACCACTCCGTCACAGGTTCCAGCACCACACCGCATACACCACGTCCAAGTATGGTATGGCCATGTGTGTCCTCGGACACAGCGGTGAGTTTGCACCTGCTTGTGTGTGTATTGAGTGTGTATTGTGTGTGTGTGTGTGTGTATTGTGTGTATTGTGTGTGTGTGTGTGTTTATGTGGCGTCTTTGATTTCGCCAGCCATGATGCTGCGCTGTAGTACACTGCCCTGCTGTTTCTCACGTGTTGATTGATGATGACAACAGCGGAATTCCGGCCCTTTAACATCGGCGTCAACGCCCTTTGGCCACGGTAACACACGCGCCTGCCGCAGTCTGTGTGTGTGTGTGTGTGTGTGTGTCCGTGTGTGTCCGTGTGTGTGCGCGCGCTTTTGTTTGCTGCCACCAAATCGCGCGTGGCGCAACTATTGTGTGGGGGGCGGTGTCATACATGCACGCTTACACGCACACGCTCGTCACCTCTCCGGCCATATATGCAGGACGACGATTGCCACCGCTGCGCTGCAGAATGTGCTCGGTGGTGATGCAATGATGAAGATGTAGGTCTCTGTGTCTATATGTGTATGTGTATGTGTCTGTGTCTGTGTGTGTGTGTGTCTGTGTGTGTGCGTGTGTGTGTGTGTGTGTAATGTCGTGGAGTATCGTGTAGTGTGAAACATGCCTTGAAAACTTTTTCTCTTCTCTGTGCACAAACGTTGTGTAGTCCGTCCCCCACCCACTCACCCACACCTTCCATCTTTCTGGTGTGATTCGCGGCCACCGCAACAGTGCGCGCAAGCCGGAGATTATGGCGGACGCAGCCCACTTTATCCTGACGCGTCGCAGCGACAAGTGCACGGGCAACTTCTTTGTTGACGACGAAGTGCTTGCATCCGAGGTAAGCTTGGCATTTGGTTTCTTGCTTGTTTGTGTGTTGTGTGTGTGTATGTGTTGTGTGTGTGTGTATGTGTGTGTTGTGTGTGAGGAGGGACAGGCGGGTGATTAGGGAAGTGCCATCATGTCTCACCACTTCCTGCACACCTTTGCACACACCACACGCACACATCGACTGCTGCTGCTGCTCTGTAGGGTGTGCGTGATCTCCAGAAGTACAAGGTGGATCCAACACTGCCCGACAGTGAACTCTGCCCAGACTTTTTCGTCTGATGGAACCCACGTTGCATTGAGTGCAGGGTTTCTGCTTCTTTCAGTCATGATCTCTTCTGTTCTTCTTCTGTTGTTCTGTTGTTCTGTTGTTCTGTTGTTCTGTTCTTTCGCTCCTCTCTTCTCATCACAACAACAACAACAAACACACAAACAAAACAAAACAAACAAACAAACAAACAAACACACAAACACAAGCAAACAAACAAGCAAACAAAACAAACAAAACGCCCGCCGTGACCGTGTATTCCACGTAGTTTCCCACAGCTTTGCTGGTGAAGATTTCCGTGAATTCTGCAAGAAACGAAGAAAAATTAGCTCGCTCTCTGCGGCACTTACAGGCACTTCCACTGTCCTCCAACAGTCCCCACCATAATTTCACCACACCAAACCTTCGGCATTTTGCAACCAGCGACGCCCTCCCCCCCCCCTCCACACACACACACACACCCTGCCAAGAGTTTCCGCCCCCTTCTTCCCACCCCCTTACACAACGTGTGCCCTCTATTGTTTTGCATTGCCACTGTAATAGCAGCAGAGGAGCCACAGCGGTGGTGGCTTTCGTTTCGTTGGCACAGCACTCACAGCAGCAGTCCATTTCGCTTCATTTCATTTTCCACCTCCCTTACTCCACTGGGACCACCACTACAAGCCCCACGGTACAAGACAACCAGACCCAGAGAACCTGGCTTGCGCTCTGCGTTTGTGTGCTGTTTGTACTTCCTTCTCATGCTCCCCTCAGAATCCCCTCCCCCTCCTTCTGTGCGTTTGTGTTTAGCGCCCTCCCTTCGTTCCTGCCTTCGCGCCTTTCACTCACGGACTCACGGTATCTCCCTCTCCACGACACTTGCACCGGTTTGCTCTCGTGCTTCAGGTCAACAAAGACAAACGCCTCGCCAGCAATGCACACCAAAACGCACGCGCTACTGCGTCGGCGTCGCGGTGTGGTTGCCTCCGCGCCGTCCGCCTCAGCAGGCTCAACAGACTGCCTGCGTTCACGAGCAACACCACGAGCTCTTCAGCAACAAGCGCAAGTGCAAGCACAAGCACGACGCTGCAGTCGCGGAGGCCTTGTGCCACCAGCAGCGGCCACGCAGCGGGCGGTCCCGCCACTGCGACGGGGCGGCTTCCTTTGCTTCGCGTTGCTGCTGCTGCACGCGTGCTTGCAGGCTTTGTCCAACACCGGAGTGCTGGCGCAGGCGACGCTGCAAGACTGCACATGCGCCACGCAGTGGACAACCGCAGGCTCGGGATGCTCTGAAACCATCCGGATTGCAGGCTGCGGGCTTGTCGAGCCGTGCGGCGGACCAACACCCTCCTTTCCCACCGGCTATCCCTACCCTCCGAACACCCACTTCTCCTCCTGGTGCAAGCTCGCGGCTTCCTGCGGCGCGTTTGGCTCATTTGACTACTGCGACCCGAGCGAAGGCGTCGATCTCTCAGGTCGCGGCATCGCAAGCGTCTCCAACTTTCGTTTCGGCCCAAACGTCACCGACATTGACCTCTCCAACAACCCCATCGACGACGCTTCGCTTTGCGACGCCCACTGGCCACCCTTTCTCGCCACCATTGACCTCAGCAACACAAACCTGAAGAATCTCTCCTGCCTCGCTGCGCTCCCTGCCGGCGTGTCCATCGACATCTCCGGCAACCCCTTGGGCAACGAGCGGCTTTGCTCTGCGCGCTGGCCAGACACCTTGACCACCCTCACCATCCAAGACGCAAACATCACCGACGCCGACATCGCCGCCTGCTTTGTGCACACCGCCAAGTCGGCACTCCCCAATGCCACCGACAAGTTGGACCTGTCATACAACGGCATCACGCAGTTTGCGGACGGCGCTTTCCCGCAGGAGCTGCGTGATCTCTCTCTCGCACACAACGCTCTCACAACCCTCAGCGGCCACAACTGGAAGCAAACAAGCATCACACACCTTCGGCTCAACGGCAACAAAATCTCATCCGTGGTCAACAACTCCTTCCCGGCGGGGCTTCGCAACCTGTACCTGAACGACAACGCCATCACCGCGCTGAGCTCTTCGCCCAACCTCTGGCCGCCCGGCCTCGCAGACCTCTTCCTCAGCGACAACAGCATCACGTCAATTGCCGGGCAGACATGGCCCGTCAACATCACCAGGCTGACCCTGTCCAACAACCTTCTCATGTCCATCGACAATCAGACGTGGCCAACAAGGCTTCAGGCCCTCACCCTTTACAGCAACGCCATCACGTCCGTGCAGGCTCAAACATGGCCGCCAACAATCACCTTGCTGCGCTTGGACGACAACAGGCTCACTTCCATCGCTGGTCAGACATGGCCGTCCGCCTTGCAGGAGCTACAGCTCTTCAGCAACAATATCGAAGCGCTTGAAGGACAGGTCTGGCCGGCGAACTTGGCATACTTGAATGTTGAAAACAACCGCATCGACCGCTTGCAGGGCCACGTCTTTCCTGACACGCTTCTGTACCTCTACGCCCGCCGCAACAACATCACCAGCGTCGTCAACAACACATGGCCGGCGCACGTGGAGCAGCTGTGGCTCGGGTACAACAACATCACCTTTATCGACACGTTGCCAGCAAGCGCAACCGACATTCGGCTCAACAACAACCGCATTTCCTCCGTCCACGGCCTCACCTGGCCAGCAAACCTCGACACCCTGTATCTGTCCTACAATCCACTGTCGTCTGTGGACGGCCAAGTGTGGCCAACCACCCTCGCCCGTCTTGAGCTGGAACACACCCAGATCACCAGCATCAGCAACCAGGTGTTCCCAGACTCCCTCATCTACCTCTACGCGCAGCACAGCAACATCAACAGTATTTCCAACGTCACGTGGCCGTCTGCCATGGTGGATGCCTGGTTCAGCTTCAACAACATCGCAACCGTCGATGCCTGGCCCGCCAGCGTGCAGAGGATCAGGCTGGATGGCAACCGCATCACAAGCATTGATGATGTGCTGTCAGCATGGCCCGCCGACCTCTACTACCTTGACCTTGACTTCAACCAACTGCAGCACATCCACAGCCAGGCGTTCCCAGACTCGTTGCTGTACCTCTATGTCAGCAGCAACAACCTCACCAGCGTCACCAACGTGACCTGGCCAGCGGCCATGCAGGAGATCGCCTTAAGCAACAACTCCCTCACGTCTACTGCTGTCAACAGTTTCCCTGCCACGGTGTCATCCCTACGACTCGACCGCAACCGCTTCCAGCAAGTCCCTGCCGCACCGTTACCTGCAGGCTTGACCGGCCTGACGCTTGCGTGGAACAGCATCACCTCCATCGCAAACCAGTCGTGGCCACCCACCCTCACCACGCTCGACCTCTCTCGCAACAACATCGCCAGCATCGACGGGCAGCAGTGGTCGTCCGCCATGTCACTGCTGATCCTCAGCCACAACGCCATCGCCAGCCTTGCGGGGCAGGCCTGGCCGCCCGCCTTGGAGCAGCTTGACCTCCAGGCCAACAACATCTCAGATGTCTCCAACCCGACGTGGCCCGCAACGCTTTTCGGCCTTTTTCTGCAGCACAACCGCATCACCTCCCTTGACAATGTCGCCTTGCCTAGCAATGTTGAAAGCGTGAACCTCTTCAACAACAGCATCACCAGCATCCCAGCCAACGTGAGCTGGCCCCCTGCTGCAGAAAACATCTATCTGCAAGACAACGCAATCACCGCCATTGGCGAGCAGCATCACTGGCCACCGTCCCTCATGGATCTTTTCCTGCACAGAAACAGCATTCGCCAGGTCGACCACCTTGTGTGGCCTTCCACCCTGAGGCGCTTGAGCTTGGCAAACAACTCCATCGCCACCGTCACGACGCCCTGGCCAGAAGAGCTGACGCTGCTCTACCTTGCAGGGAACGTGCTCAGCACTTTTGACCATCATGTGTGGCCACAGTCACTGCGCTTCCTGACCCTGGACAACAACAACCTCACGTCAGTGCGCAACCAGACATGGCCGCCGACCCTTGAGTTTCTTTCGCTCACAAACAACACGCTGGGGTTTGACGGCATCTACAACCAGTCCTGGCCGCAAACCCTCACGCAGCTCTTCCTTGACGGTACAGGCATCGGCGACATCTCCACCCAGCGCTGGCCTTACACCCTGACCACGCTCCGGCTTGACCGCAACAACATTTCCAACCTGTCTGGCCAGCAGTGGCCGCGCTCGCTGTCTGAGCTGACGCTCTCCTTCAACGCCATTGCAGACATTTCCACCCAGGTGTGGCCAGACACGCTGACCGCGCTGCTCCTCGACAACAACCGCATCAGCACTCTTGACGGGGTGTCCTGGCCACGCTCGTTGAAGCTGCTTCACCTGCACAATAACACCATCGCGCGGCTGGGCCCCCAGGTGTGGCCTTTGCGTCTGGACCTCTTGCGGCTGGAGAACAACAACCTGACCCAGGTGTCGGTGCAGCAGTGGCCGCAGACGCTTCGGCGCCTGTCACTGGGCTACAACTCCATCCGCACGCTTCCAATCATGTCCTGGCCAGGTTCTCTCGAGTTGCTGGATCTCGCTGACAATGCATTGACCCGCCTGGGTCAACAGCTTTGGCCCAGCAGCCTGCGCAACCTCCTGCTCGCCAACAACAGCCTCCCGACGATCGACGATCAAGTGTTCCCACCACAGCTCGAAACACTCTTCCTGCACAATAACCTTCTCACCAGCCTGCCCTCTGCTCCTGGGTTCTGGCCCGCGGACTTGCGCGTTCTGTCGCTGCCGCATAACTACATCACAAGCATTGACGGACAGCACTGGCCGATGAGACTGCAGAGTCTTCATCTGCAGAACAACTCCTTCGCCAGCATCGACGACCAGCAGTGGCCCCCACACCTGGAGGATTTGAGCCTGGAGCAGAACGGCATCACGTCCATTGCCAACCAGCAGTGGCCAGCCACCCTTCGCACCCTCTGGCTCCACAACAACCCACTCGGCAGCATCCAAGGACAGCAGTGGCCCGCAGGTCTGAAGCTGTTACACCTCCAGGCAACCGACATCGACGACATTGAGTCCCAGCAGTGGCCCGAGTCTCTTGAAGAGTTGCACCTGGGCGGCAATGCGATTTGCGATATTGCAACGCAGACTTGGCCATCCACACTTCGCATCCTGTCATTGAGCGACAACTGCATCAGCGACATTGAGAACCAGGCGTGGCCGCGCAACTTGGAGGAGCTCACGATCGACGGTAACCGCATTTCCACCATCCGCACACAGGTCTGGCCTGCGTCGCTGGAGACGCTGTCCCTTTCCGAGAACTTTATTCAAGACATTGAGGGGCAAGTTTGGCCAGAGCGCCTGTTGCGGTTCTACTTTGCACAAAACCTCCTCACCAGCCTCGTTGGTCAGACATGGCCGGAGGGCTTGCTGCTGCTGGCGCTGTACGACAACGCCATTACGCAACTGGGCGTTCAACACTGGCCCGAGACGCTGGTTGATCTGAACCTCAACGCAAACGCGCTGACGACCGTTGATGATCAAACGTGGCCCGCCAGCCTTCGCAAGCTTAGCCTGAACGACAACATGTTGCAGCGCTTCAACGCAGACACTTTGCCGCGTGCGCTAGAGAGGCTGGGGCTCGCAAACAACCGCATCACCAGCATCGACAGCACACGATGGCCAAACCAGCTGCGCATTCTCTCCTTGGAATCGAACCTGATCACGGACATATCCCAGCAAGAGTGGCCGTCTGCGCAACCCCTCACCCTTCGACTCAGCGACAACCGTATCACCAGCATCAGCAGCGTGACCTGGCCCCCCTTTCTAACTGGGCTCGGCCTTGACGGCAACGAGATTACGAGCATCAAGGGCCAAGCGTGGCCTTCGCAGCTGGTTGTGCTTTACTTGCACAACAACCTGATTGACAGCACCAGCAACCAGGCCTGGCCCGCCACCATACGGGTCCTTACCCTTGGAGGGAACCGCCTGACCACCGTGGCGAATCAGCGCTGGCCGATTGCGCTTGAACAGTTGCGATTGGACAACAACGCCATTTCCGTCATTGGTCGCCAGGCGTGGCCCCCAGGCTTGGTTGACTTGCGGCTCGGTCGCAACGCAATCACCTTCAATGACACGGACAGCCGCGCTGCTTTTCGAAACGCCACTTCCCTGCTTGTGCTGGACTTGTCGTCGAACGACATCCAGAGCCTGGATGGCGTTGTGCTGCCACCCTCGCTGCAGCAACTTGCGCTCACGAATAACAGGCTTGGTAACCTCTCTCAGCACGTGCAGTGGCCCACGCAGCTCAGCCTCCTCATCCTGGACGCCAACCCGTGGGATGCGCTGATTCAAGGTCGAGCCAAGGCAAGGCTGCGTACCGGACAGGCTATCACCGCGCTCACCCACAACCTGCCGTGCAGCCTGGAGGAGCTCAGCATCAACCACGGTGCGCAGCCGTGGAACTGCACGCGCGAGGCCGTTCCCGCGGATGATTGTGATGACCTACGGCTGGCAGCTGGCGTCTGCACGGCTGATGGCATTGACGGTGCATGCGTGATCAGAAACACCACCTCTGCCACGACATCTCCCACGATGAACGGCACGGGTGGTGCACAACAGCAGGAACAGTACATCTGGACGTGCCGGCTGACAGAGGACGGCGAAGCCATTTTGAAAGCCCAGGATGTGGTGCGGACCGACACCTCCCAGCAAGCTGAATCTCGAACCAACGCGTTTTACGGCGTGATCGCTGGCGTGTGTGGCGGAGCTGCCGTGCTGCTCTTCTGGCTGTTCCGAAAGCAAGCAACGAAGCTGTGGATGCTGCTGGTAATTATCTCGCTGTTTGACATGTGCACGGACTGGGGGTTCTGGGGCATTGCCCTGACAGCGACCGGCTTCAAAGACAGCTACAACTGCGTGACGTCTGAGCCTGTCTACCGGTGTGAAGGTGCCAGCGCTGGCTTTGCCTGTGACGGGTATGGCGACCTCAAGAGCCCGTGTCAGGGCATTGCGTTCGCTCCCTCAGATGCGCAGAATGAGTGCGAGTGCCACCGACACACATGCTACACGGGCCTGGTGGAGTTTGCTGAGGAAGGGGCTTTCTTAAACATTGAGAATGTGTGCAACCCAACAACCACGAGAGTGGAAGGGGCAGTCGTTGCTGTCAGTTTAGACGAGTCGTGCACCTCCTTTGGGTCACTGGACGATTATGTGAACGCCACGTGCGGGTACCTGAATGCGGAGCATCCCAACGCCACGGGAACAAACGAGTGTGAGTGCAATGGAGGCACGTGCGAAATTGTTCCCGGTGCAAGCGGCACATGTCGAGGGTTTTATGGCGGCAACTACCAGGCCTTGGTCTGGGCGGCGTTTGCGTCCATTGTCCTTGGCTCTATCGTATTTGTTGTTGAGACGTTGAGGAAGATGGTGGAGTACTGGCGCAGGCGCAACATCGTTCACTTGGGCAATGAGTTGGCTGCTGATGGCCAGGCGGGAAAACCCGGCGTCATCCTCAATCCGGCGTTTGTCACTAACGACGGCAATGATAATGGCAATGATAATGGCAACGGCGGGCAGAAACCAACAAGGAACCCTCCCCCGCCAGCAGATGCGGTGGAGATGGAACCGTGCGGCTGTATCGAAGTGGAAGACAGGGTATCGTTTGCGCTGAAACTGGTGCGATTGTTCTGTGAAGACATCCCGCAGCTCTCGGTGCAGGTCATTTATTTGACTGTCCTTGGACAAGAAGGCGAGCCATCAGCCATTGTGAGCTTGGTTGCGACATGTGTCTCCATCATCATCACCATCGTGTTCATCACGCGCGCTTAGGCGCTGTGTGTGTGTGTGTGTGTCGAATAGTATTCGTGAATGGCCATGTGTGGCTCTGTCAGTGTGCCTGAGTGTTTGAGGGTGATGCTGTTCTTGGTTCTCTTGTTTGTTTGCAAACAAGTGAGCATTTTGCTTTATTCTTGCTGCTTCCGTGATGTGACACTGAGTGAAAGGACATCATGGACGAAGCTACAACTTGAGCCTTCATGTTATTATGCTAACTTGTGGCTTGAGCCACGCTAAGAACCAGCCACTCCGCGCAACAACCCAGCACGCACGCACACACACACACACACACACACACACACACACACACACACACACACACACACACACACACACCAAGCGGTGCTGGCTGACTTAAGGATTTAGTGAACACGGGCAAGGCGAGGTGATCTGCGACAGGATGATGGCGACTGCGACAACGAGGAAGATGATACAGTGCGTGCACCTGTTGGCTTTCCTTTCTCCCTCGCTGTGCGGCGCTTGTTTGCTGCGCTCTTCCGCTTCCTCCTCTTACTGCTGGCCACTGTTGTTGCTGCCTTTGTGGTTGCTGCCTTTGTGCGTTTACGGGGCTGCTCCTCTTCCTCTCCCGTGCCTTCCTCCTCCTCTTTACTCTTCTTTGTCTGTCGTTCGTGCTTCCGTCTCCCTCGCGTTGTTCTCCGCTGCCGCTGTCAGCTTCACCACCGCCACTGCATCAGCTTCACCACCGCCACTGCATCTGCCGCCATTGCCCGCGCCTTTCGCAGCCCACTGCCAAACCTAGCCATTTGTATGTGAGTGAGTATGTGAGTGTAAGTGTGGGCGTGTAGCTGAGTGAATGTGTGTGTGTGTGTGACTGAGAGAGTTTGCGTGTGCGCATTGAAGGTGCATGCCCATAGCAGAGCAACGTCAACAACAACAGCAGCAGCAACAACAACAACAGTAGGAGTAGGAGCAGCAGCGAAGCGCGTGCATGGGCGTACCAGATAGTTCTGCCAAGGGCATCCTTCCCCTTGTTCAGCTTCATGTAACACTGCAGCCACTCCTCAAACACGCGCGTTCGCTCCTCGTCATCCGCAAACCCGTGCTGTTTGCGTGTGTGCGCGCAGGCGTCGGCTTGTGAGCGCGCGTCGCACAGAGAGAGAGAGAGAGAGAGAGAGAGTGTGTGTGTGTGTGTGTGTGTGTGTGTGTGTGCAACAAGGCCAGACAGACACACATATACATACATACATACACACATACAGAGAGAGACAGAGACAGAGACAGAGAGAGAGACAGACAGACAGACAGACAGACAGACAGACAGACACACACACACACACACACACACACACACACACACACACACACACACTCACACACACAGAATAGTCTTAATTGATTATTTGACGAGTTTGGAAGGACTCCATCACAGACAGAGATAGAAGCGAGTCGGGGGACTGTCGTGTTGTTCGCGGCACCGTACCGGTGATCACAACAGGTTACCTGGGCTGAAGACCTCGATCTTTGTCCTGTTGTGCGGTGGGTGCGTGCGCCTTTTTTAATTTCCTGATAAAAGAACGTTTCAAAAAGAAAGGGTTTTATCGGCTTAGCAAGTCGCTTTTTTAGCTTTAGGAGTGGAATGAAAGGAGTCAGGTCCACGCAATGCTCCGTCTCACACC
>NW_004754925.1:214749-216629 GCF_000188695.1 Salpingoeca rosetta | reverse complement strand
TTGTGGCAATGGAGACAATTTGTGCTTTGCCTTTGAGGGACTCTCCCTACTAGACAAGGAACTGCAGCAAAACACGCGAAACACCCCCGCCCTCGTGGCGTTGGGGGCATACCGACGGCTCTCGCCTTTGCTTTCCTTAATAGTTCTCCAAAGGTCCTCCTTTCCTTTTGTTCAAGCAACGAGGGCCCCCGCTCCCTCCCCGTAACAGCCGCGTGTTTGTCTTCTCATGATGTCTAAAACCCGTCTTTTTTGTGTCTCGTGCATTTGCCTCTCTCGAGCGCGCTCCTCCCCGCTAGCTAATGCTATGAGACAGCGCGTGCGTGTGTGTGTGTGTGTGTGTGGCTGTCCACCAGCTCAGACGGACCCCCTCTTCCTGACTGTCATTCTGGGTTTCAGAGAGTGCCACATACAGAGCCGTGGAGAGTTTTGGACAGACAGTCTCTCTCTCACACACACAGACACACACACACACACACACACACACACACACACACACACACACACACACACACACACAGAATACCTTGCGGAGGAGGGCAACAGATTCGGCGAGAACTTGCTCACAGACAGAGAAGAAGCCTGGGCGACCGTCGTGTTGCCGCTTCACGGCATCCATCAGCACAGCACGCGCCTGGCTGAACGGGTGGATCTTTGCCCTGTTGTGCGTGTGGGTGCGTGCGTGTGTGCGTGAGAGGTGAGGAGAGAGAGAGAGAGAGAGAGAGAGAGAGAGAGAGAGAGAGAGAGAGAGAGAGAGAGAGAGAGAGAGAGAGAGACAGACAGAGAGAGAACAAACATCTTCCCTCCCCACACTCCATGACACACACACACACACACACACACATCTCACCTGTGCAAGATCTCTGCGCGGAGATAGTTGCCCATGCCGTTGAAGAAGCTCTGATTCATCATCAGCTCGCAGATGGGGCGTGCAAACGCGCGTGATGGAAGGTGCAGTTGGATCTTCTGTACGACGTCATCGAGCTCTTGAATGATGCACGGCCCTCTCGTATCGTCATCAAGTCCCCACGCACCACCAGGCCGCCAGCACCCAAACCTGCAAGTGTGCGTGCGTGTGTGCGTTGCAATTGCGTTGTGAGTGGGAGTATTTGAGTTGTGACCTGCAGCATACGTCACTCACACACGCACACACACGCACGCACACACACACACACACACACACACACATGCACCTTCGAACGTCTTGGAAGTATAGGACGTGGCCCGAGGGAGAGTGGAAGCGCAGGTGTGCGTGCTTTGGCATCTCTTCTCCAGGCTCGAGCAGCAAGAAGTTCCCTGACTGCCAACCAAGGCACACACGCCCATTGAATGCATCATGAGTTGGGCTGTTGTTGATCCACCTCCCTTCTCTCCACTCTCCCCTGCCCTCCCCTGGCCTTCCCTTCGTCCCCCCCCCTCCCCGCTTGTGAGCTTCCCCCTTCCTTCCTTCATTCCCCTCCCCACTCACTTCCTCCTCGCGTGGTCCCTCGCTTCTGCCGCTTACCATGCCTGCCCGCACGAGGACCTCCAAGCTGCTGCCAGCTGCATCGTCGACCGCTGCCTGCGTTTGTTTCTTGCGCTTCGACGAGGGTGCCGCCGCTGCTGGCGCCGGCTTGATGGTGATGATGAGTTCTTTGCCGCGGCTTCGCGCCTGCAGTGAGAACGGCGAGAAGGGCACGGTGACACGCGGGTGCTTCGTCGGGTGGGTGGCGAGCGCGCTCATGGACACGTCCACGAAGGGACCAACACGCTCCTGGGCATTGTTGATGAACTCGGCCATGTACAACAGCTCAGGCCCTTCAGGCATCCTGCTCCGTGCTTCCTCTTCAGCGCGCGCGCGTTGTTGTACTGTGGTCGTGGATGCAGTGAGTTGCTGTAGCTTG
>NW_004754925.1:204749-212249 GCF_000188695.1 Salpingoeca rosetta | reverse complement strand
CGCCGCGGCCACGAACGGTTCGGCCAGATGCGCCCTTGCGCTCCACAGGCCCCCGCTCCCGCGAGTCACGATGGTGATGGTGGTGATGATGGTGATGGCGACCACGTCGGTCGTCATCGCCGCTGCCATCACTGTCATCACCACTGCGGCTGCGACTGCGACTGCGGCTGCGGGTTTGTTTCCTCGGCTGGAGGCGGCGGGTGTCGTGGAAGCGGCTTCGTGTGGGCTTGCCCACTTCAAACAGCTCCTTCTCGGCAGCCTGATGTGGTGGGGAAGTCCGGTGGGAAGGGAGGAGGAGGAAGGGAGTGCCGTTTGGGTGCATGTGTGCATGAGTGCATGTGTGGATGTGTGTGTGTGTGTGCATGTGTGGATGTGAATGCGTGTGTGGATGTGTGCATGTGTGAATGCAAAGCTAAGAGCACATGCAGCGAAGTCCTCGAATTTCCGCTCACACACACACACAACACGCACACACAAACACAAACAGGCGCACACCTTCTCCTTCTTGCTCTTCTTCTTCTTCCGCAGCTTTTTCTTGCGAGAGCTGCCGCGATCCGAGCCTGAAACAAGAACACACACGTACATACGCACACACACACATACATGAGAGCACATCGTGAGGGCTTCTGGCATGTGTAGAGAAAGGTGGAGGACCAAACAGTCCCCGTCACACACACACACACACACACACACACACACACACACACACACACACACACACACACACACACACACACACACCCGATGAGCTGCTGCTGTCTGAATCTGAGCCAGAACTTGAAGATGATGATGACGACGACGACGACGATGATGATGATGACGAAGAAGAGGATGATGATGAGGAGGAGGAATCTGTGTCGCTGTCTGCTGCTGCGCGTGGCTTTGTCTCCACCTTGGATCTGCGCACCAGCTCACCGCTCTTGGCAATCGTCACGTCACTAGACATTGGGGGCGGTGTGCGTGAGCAGCATTGATGCATCGATGGGTGAAACCAACACAACAAGCTTGCTTGACTTTTGTACCTCAAGCACAGGCGACAAAACGGAGGAGCACAAAGACATCGCGATGCAAACATACGCGGCTGTGCACACGCGCACATGATAATACGCAAACACACATGCACACAAACAAACGCAAATGCACACACGCTTGCACATACTTATATAAATGCACACACACACACACATGCACACACTTATGTAAATGCACACACACATACAAGCACACACATACGTGCGCGCACGTTTACTGACATGAGCGGCGTGTCGTTGTCGTCTGTTCGCACGCCTTCCACCATCTTGATGATGTCTTGCCCCTTGACAACACGCCCAAACACAACGTGCTTGCTGCAAAACACAAAACAAGTAAGTCAAACCACACGCACACGGGCACAACGGAGCTTGGGTGAGCGCTGAGCACAGAGCAGGGCGGTTGCGTCGCAACGGGCCACTACCACACAAGCATCCGCTGCCTGCCACGTACTTGTCCAGGTGTGGCGCCGGGGCGGTTGTGCTGCAGGAGAGATGCAAGGCAAGACGCAGAACCACATTACACGAAAGCATGCACGTGAGACAAAGCCGGTCACATGCAGGCTTACTGGTGTGTGGTTGCAGTGTGTGGCAACACATAATAGGTCAATTCACAAACAGAGCAAAAAGGGAACATGCAAACAACACACACACACACAGATGCACACACGCGCGCACACGAATACACACACACACAAACTACACACACACACACACACAAGCACACACACACACACACAAGCATGCACAAACTACACACACGCACACACGCACATGAAAAACTGGGAGCTGTTTGTGTCTGGTCCTCGATTGGCCATGGACAGTAGGAACGGCTCCGAGTGGCGATGCACAAATTTCTCATCGGGGAACGTGCGTCCGTAAATGCTTTCGCCTCCACGGCCATCGCCTTTAGAATGCGCATTGCACACACGCCCCGGCGTGAGCTGATCGTGGAAAGAATTGATCGTGGTTCAAATTGTATGACAGCCACAACGAACGTGTGTGCACACACAAATATACGCACGCACACGTACACACACAACGAACACAACATACACACAACACAACACAACACACACACACACCACACACACATACATACACACACGGCTACCTCGGGTAAAGTCGCCGCCTTGGATCATAAACTCCTTGATCACACGATGGAACCTGGAGCCCTCGTAGTGCAGGTTGGAGTTGGAGAGTGGGCTGCGGCCCTTTTCACCTGTGCACAACGCACGGAAGTTCTCACACGTCCTGGGTGCATCCTTCACAAACAGCTCAAACACAACACGACCCACTGCAACCCGCCATCGGCAGGTGCCATGCCAAGCAACACAAGAATGAGATTGCACGTGAGTGTGTGAGTGTATTCATGTTTCGTGTTTGCGTTTGTGTCCGTGTGTGTGTGAGTGAGTGTGTGTGAGTGAGTGAGTGAGTGTGTGTGTGTGTATGTGTGTGTGTTTGCATGTGTGTGTGTTTGCATGTATGAATGTGTGTGCGTGTGTGTTTGCGTGTGTATACGCGCATGCAGTTGTGTCACGTGCATTCTCCACATCTTCACATTAGTAATGTAACAACATCCCGCCTCCGTCATGATAAGGTCCATCCAGTTCCTTGCTTGCTGTGTTCCGTACCAATCTTGCCACCAATGGCAATGTCGAAGAAGCAGCGCGAATCCATGACTGCTTGGCTGGATGGATGGACGTGGGGTGGCTGGATGGATGGATGGATGGACGGGTGGACGCGCTCAGTACCTTCCCCTTCCTGCTTCGTGGTCGTCGTTCGCAGTGAAAACAAGGCACGAAAAGTACATCAAATCATTCGCCATTCCTCCACAACCACCTCCAGCCACTGCCACCACAACAACACAAACACAGCACAAACACACAAACACACAACATACAACACAAACAACAACGCGGGCACGACATGATGATGCGGGCGGCATTCGCACTGCTGCTGGTTGCGCTGGCGGTGGCGCCGTCCCAGTACGGCGCGCTTGCATATGTGCGCGATACTCCTTATCGTGAGCTGGTGCCACAGCGGTTCCAGTACAAGTCGCAGACGCCCATTGAGGGCTTCAACCAGCTCAGCTTCAACGCCATCCATGCCATCGATGGCTGCACCGTGCTCGACAGTCAGGGCTGGCTCCTCGCCACAGAGCTCGGCCTCACATGGTTTACCCGCTCAAACGTGAACAAGTTCATCCCTGTCCAAGGCGAGAGCATCGACTGGGCGTCATCACGCCTCCTGTGTGCACAGGACAACCACGTGTTTGTTCTCGATGCCACAACCGCATACTTGATCGCCATCGACGACACAGAGGTCAGACACCACCTTGTTTCCCTGCACATATCGAACACACACTCACACACATACGCGCTCTCTAACGCGCGCACATGAAATATTGCTCAACACAACATGCAAATCAGTGCTTCTGCTCTTCAACACCATCGCTACACTCTTCTACTTGTACACGCCCTCAACCAACGCGCGCGCACACACACACACGCCCACACACACCCACGCCCACACATTCCCACACTCACGCACACATTCCCACGCCCACACATTCCCACACTCACGCACTCACGCACTCATGCACACATGGACACGTGTGATATTGCAGCACGGAAGCGTGCAGTGGAAGGTGCCACATTATCTGACGAGTGTCAACGACGTGTGCTACGATGGCCAACGGCTGTGGATCGCCAGTGGCAACGGCACTGTCACGCTGAGCACCAAGACACAAGTGCTGTCCATCGCGGACGACCGCGAGGCGACCGCCGTTGCCTGCAAGCAAGGCGCCAAGGAGGCGTTCTCCGGCGGGCCCGCGTCCGTGCAGACCTTTGACGCCGACGCCAGGCTGGTGCGCTGGGACTGGGTGACCAACATCACGAGCGCCGCTGGCGGCGTGTACGACGGGCCCGTGACGAGCATGGCGCTTGACGATGACGGCGTGCTGTACGTGGGCACACCGGTTGCCATCAACGCCCGCCAGCCCGCCACCGCCACCGTGAGCCGCTTCGACTACCAGCAGGGGCTCCCCATGAACAACACGCAGATTGTGGCGGTGGAGGCTGGCGGCACGCAGGCGCTGTGGGCGGCGTCGCCATCTGCAACCATGCGGCTCTCGCCGGAACTGAGCCAGAGCCCCGGGGAGGTGATGCCTGGCCAGTGGCGGTACTTCCAAGGGCCGCGCTACCTGCTGGGCAAGAGCGCAGTCTTTCTCATGGACACGACGTACGCCAACCAGACGGTGGTGGTGACGGACGGCGGGCTGGTGGTCTTGGAGTGGCAGTGGTGGACGCTGGCAGCCAAGGCCGACCACTACGAGACGATCCTCAGCCGCCACATCCGCCACGGCATGGTGTCGGACTGCAACCTCAAGTCGTATGGCAACGCCACCTCCTGCACCAACGGGCCCTCGGACAACAACGGCCTGTGGACGTCGCTGCTTGTGGTGGCGGAGGCGTACAAGTACGCGCTGAGCCCAACACCGCAGCAGAAGGCGCGCGTGGCGGAGGTGTTCAAGGGCATGAAGCTGCTTGTCGACGTGACGGGCGTGCGCGGGCTGATGGCGCGGTCGGCCGTGTCACCGAGCGAACCCACACCGTCTGGCGGTGTCTGGCACAACAGCACCAACCCCAAGTACAAGGGGTGGCTGTGGAAGGGCGACGCGAGCAGCGACGAGGTTGTTGGGCACATGTTTGCGTACCCAGCGGTGATTGCAGCCATGCCCAACACGACTGAGGCTGACGACGCGTTGCAGCTGATGGAGGACATTGTGTCCTACATTGTGAAGAACAAGTTTCTCCTCATTGATGTCACGGGCAACCACACCCGCTGGGGCGTCTGGGCTCCAGACTACCTCAACCACGAGTGAGATGTTTGTGTGTATGTTTGTTTGTGTGTGTGTGTGTGTGTGTCTGTGTGTGTGTGTGTGTGTCTGTGTGTGTGTCTGTGTGTGTGTGTGTTTGTAATATGTGTGTGTGTCTGTGCGTGTGTGCGTTTGTTCACACGCAAGACACCAACGGGGGCGGTTTGATTGGTATTGTGGCACAGCACAATCACACACACACACACACACTCACACACATGCGCACCTGCGTGTGTGTTGCTGACACGACCACCACCTGTTTGTCCGCCTTTTCAGCCGCGATTGGAGCGACGAGCGCGGTCTCAACGCAATGCAGATCCTCGCATACGTCTCCGCCCTCGCAGCATACTCCCCGTACGCCCGCGCTGCACTGTGGCCTGCTTTGTGTCTGTGTGTCTGTCTGTGTCTGTCTGTGTCTGTGTCTGTGTCTGTGTCTGTGCGTGTGCTGAACTCTGTTTATTCCTGCGTATTCGAGGCGACATCACTCATGAACGCTTGCCTTCCTTTGCGTGCGATAGGAACCCTGACATGCAGAAGCTGGCGAAGACCGCATACAACGAGCTCACAAACGCCACGAACCAGGTGGGATTACGAACCCCACACGCAGCAGCACGCGTGCATCATTATGCCTGAGCGCCTTGTGGTTTGCTCTCCGTCCAGTGGGCCCGCTCATACTTGGTCGTTTCACATTTTACCCTCACCACAACCGCCACCACCAACACCATCGCGACGACCCTCATTACAATCATCCCCACCATTACTTACCCCCCCCCCTCCCACGCCAACACTACGATTCACCATTCAACAGTACGATAAGAACATGATCAACCTGAAGATTGAGTCGCCCGACGACGACAACTACAGCGACGACGAGCTGACATTCCTTCCCTACTACACCTTCCTCGGCGCCGCGGCCAAGGCCCCCTACTTCGACTCGCCCGCCCTCCACACCAGCTTTGACCGCACGTGGTCTGCTGTGCGCCGCCTCAGCTCGGCAGCGTGGACCAGCATGTACGTGGGCCGCGGTGGCAAGGACTACACCGAGGACGACCTCAACGCCATGCTATGGTGCGTTCTCAGTACGTGTGCGTGTATGTGCGTGCGCGTGTTCAGTGTGTGTGTGTGTGTGTGTGTGTGTGTGTGTGTGTGTGTGTGTGTGTGTGTGTGTTTGTGCGTGCGTGTGTTCAGTGTGTGTTCAGCGTGTGTGTGTGTGTGTGTGCGTGTGCACTCTGTGAGTGCATGTGTGAGTGTGCATGTGTGAGTGTACATGTGTGTGCACCCATGCCAATGCTGTCTGCGTGCGTGCTTGCTTACATGTGTGAACATAGCGTGCAACATATGTAGAGGTCTCCCCGACGCAAACCTCCCACCCTGTCCACCACGTGCACTGCCACCCTATGCTACAGGAACCTGCGTACGTGGCCGCTGGAGCTGATCAGCTGGCCCGTCAAGAACTCGGACCGCCGCGACATTGTCCTCGACATTGAGGCAGACCGCTCCGGACGAGTGGGCGGCGACTCGGTCCGTCACGCACACACACACATGCACACAAACAGGCGAACAAACAATACGCGCTTACCTGCTCACGAACGCACACAGATCACGCACACAAAAACACACACACACACGCACATAACACACACATTTACACGCACAACACTCACATACAATAACACGCACACACACTCACACACACACAAACACTCAAACACTCACGCAACTGCTCTCCCTCTCTCCCAAATGCGTTGCAGACGTTCAAGGTGCTGCCTGCGAACGAGCGGCCACAGCTGCGCTGGAACAGCAACCCGCACGACCTCGATGGCGGGAGCGGCATGTCTGAGGGCGACCCTGGCGCATGGCTCTGGCCATACTGGATCGCTCGCTACCACGGCCTCATCGTCTGATTACCCTCCCTCTTGCTGGATGATGGGGTGCACAGCGTTGCCAGCCAGCGTTTTGTGTTTCTGTGTGTCGTGTTCTTGCTCGTTTGTGAGCACGGCCTTTGCTTGCTCTCTTTTGTCTTGCATCTCTTTCCCTCTGTTCGCGTCAACTCCATGTTTGATTCGTTGCAACAGTGTGGCAGTTGTGTGCTTCATTCACAATAAGCAAGCAAGCAAACAAACAAAGCGACGCAGCCAGCAAGCAAGCAAGCGACGCAGTGTGGCGACAACTAGATGCACAACCAAACCACACACCAAAACACAAACAAACAGGGTGGATTGTTCGTATGTGTTATTGCAAATTTTCCGCATAACAGGCACAGACAAACAACAGCCATGATGATGATGCGGGTTGTGGCAGTGGCTGCGCTTGTGCTGGCCTCTGTTGTTGTGGGTGTGCTTGGTGCACCACCCAAGGTTTCCCTGTCCGCGCCAGTTCACGACGCTGTCGCTGGCGCAGAGGGCGTTGCTCGTCGCGTGCTTGGCGAGGAAGTTGCCCTCAAGTAAGTGAGCTGTGATGTGTGCCTGTGTGCGCGTGTGTGCCTGTGTGTGTGTGTGCGTGTGTGTGTGTGCGTGCGTGTGTGTGTGCGTGTGTGCGTGTGTGCGTGTGTGTGTGCGTGTGTGTGTGTCTGTGCCTGTGTGTGTGTGTGTG